>NC_022028.1:38593884-38596007 GCF_000317375.1 Microtus ochrogaster | reverse complement strand
GAGGTTAATATGCATGCTGAGATCTTCCTTAGGATAGAAAATGTCCTAAGAGTCTCCAGGGATGAGCAGAGGAGTACAGAGGGGTCCATGCTAAGTGAAAAGTGATCTAAATACGTGTTTTAAGTTTTATTTTATAATCTAATGTGTGTGTGTGTGTGTGTGTATGAGCGCGTGCATGTGCGTGTTTGCATGCATGAGTGTGCCATGTTGTTTGTGTAGAAGTCAGAGAACCACTTGGCGTAGTCAGTTGGTTTTCCCTTTCTACCCTATGAGTTTGGGGGATAAAATTTAGGTTTTCAGCCTTGGCAACAAGCATCCTTACCCACTGAGCCCTCTCACCAGTCTGACTGTTAGTTTTCAAACTGGCTTCTGCATCAGAGCTGCTTGGAAGGGTAACCAAAACATCCATTCCTACGTTCTGCCTTTAAGGAAGATGTTGGGAGTATCTGACAAGGCTTGAGAATATGTACCTGCAATTTCCAGGGGATTCTTAGCTTGCTATAGCTGTCAATCAAGCTGGGGAAACTGATTTAAATAGATTAAACAATTAAGGGGTTACACGGAAGTGTAGGGAGCCTGGAGTGCCAATTGTGCAGGCTCTTTGCTGGAAAGGGATTGAGCGGATAATAGGGAAGGTGCTTAATTATGTTGGCTTTTATTCCTTCTGAAACGTTTACAAAGGTAATTAGAAGTCAGATTAGGTGTGATGCTCCTGACCTTTAATGAAAGCCTGGCCTCAAACTATCAGGAAGGAGGGTGTGGGAGGAGAAAAGCAAACGTCTATTTCAAAGGTTAATCAGCAAAACAGTGTGATTAGCTGGGGCTCTCTGGCTTGCAAAAGGAAGGCATTTATTTGGTATTAAGGACGAGAATTAGGAGACAGAGTGTCTCTGTGGGTCCTTGTTTTCTGAGTGTGGAATGTCAGTGTGAGAAAAGATACTGACCAACCAGCTCTTTCTAGACCTGCATCTCTCGACTGGCTGAGTAGCTTCAGGTTTTGGCCAACACCCTTGGCATTATACATTTAGAGCTGATATTCTGTGTAGGCACAAATCAAAGAGGACCATGGACCAACATTACCTTTAAATATAGATTAAGGATTTGTAGAATATTTCCACCTGCAACTCCACAAATTTTTATGTGGCCTTGAATATAAGTATGCAGGTGCTTATGCCAATCAAATATTGACTGATCAGAAATGACAAGGAAATGTATTTTAAAACTATTCTTGGTATACATGTTTTTACTATTGATTGAAGGCTATAGCAAATCTCATATTAATGAGATGGATATGTGTGTGTTTTTGTAAGCCATCAAAAACAGTTGGATTTGGGGGCTGGTGAGATACTCAATTGGTGAAATATTTGTCATAAAAGCACGAACACCTGAGTTTGATCCACAGAACCCATATCACAAAAGCTGGGTGGGCTGACGAAACAGTTCAGTAGTTAAGGGCAGGTACCATTCTCCTAGAATCTGAATTCAATTCCCAGTACCCATGTCAGGTGGCTCCCAACTGCCTGCAACAACTGCAGCTCCCAGGGGACCTAACGCCTCTGGCCTTCTTGGGCACCTGCTCTTATGTGTACTTACCCACGCATAGACTCATGTATGTACACATAATTAAACATAATAAAAATAAATCTTAAAAACTAAAAGGGACCTGGAGAGATGGCTCATGGTTATGAGTGTTTGCTCGCTAAATGGGCCTCATATCAAATGATCTCTAAGTCTGTGTCTGTTTACCCATGGATGAGTGTTGCTTCAGAGCTCATCATAGAGTCCATCTTTGCACAGTGGACAGCGGTTAGTACAGAAGTGTGTAACTGGTCCAAGCGCAGAGAATAAATGTCTGTGGCGTTCTCAGCCACAAACGGGGCATTTGTATCATACTTTTTCCAAGGCTCAGAGACCATCTGTGTAAGAGAGGGCAGAGAGATTTTAAGAAACTGAGTTAAGGGAGGGGAGGGGCCAACAGCATCTCCAAAGACAAGACAGGACCTCTGCATTCATGAACTCCTGGTAGTCACTGTGGTTGACCGCACAAGACCTGCAGATGAAGCCAGTCAATATTGCAGCACAGACGGGGGAGGGATTATGAGTTCCCATCCCTAGATGAGTGC
>NC_022028.1:38580270-38593739 GCF_000317375.1 Microtus ochrogaster | reverse complement strand
GAGAGAGAGAGAGAGAGAGAGAGAGAGGATGGAAAGTTGGGAGGGAAGAGTTGGGATAATATGAGTAAAACATATTATATGTATGCATGCAATTCTCAAAATATATTTACAATATTTTCATTATAGCTCAGTGAAGATTTTTATCATATCTCAATGAAAAGATTGTATTGTAGAAAAAGCACACAGAGTCATGGCACGCACTTGTAATGCAGTGTTTGGGAGGCAGAGATAGGTAGATACATACTGACAAAAAGAACTTTGGCTGGACCTCACAGACAAGTCAGTAGTAGACCCGGAGGTCGCTTTAATTCAAGATGGCGGTTCTAACTAGGCATTCAGCTTGTTCATTTAACCTGTCTTTAAGAGAACAGTGTAATAATCAACTTTGCTTGCCTTGGATTTCCTGTGCAGTCGGCTTTTTACAACCAAACCTAGTGCAGAGCTGCAATCTTCTGTGCTCTCCATGTCCCTGATCCAGAACAATGCCTAGGCAGCAGATACAGAGTTTGGAAGAAACCTTCTAAAATGAATATCCATTTGTGGATATTGGCTGGTAAACAACGATGTTTGCAGTAATGTTTGCTCTCTGGGTCAGTTGGGGTCTGTTGAGCCAGCAACTTAACCCTTTGTAAAACTCTGTTGAAGAGTTCCCATTCCTTCCTCATGTGATGTTTTCTATACAGTTTGATAGAGAGCAAAGCCCTTTGTTATGGACAGAAGAGACAAACACATGGACAGGTTCACAGGACAGTCTCCAGACAGGCACAGTTCAGACTCATACAACAGACAGAGGACAGAGGGTACCGGGGACAGGAAGTAAAGAATCCATGTCTGGACTTTCTTGGTTAAATGACTCCAAAGGGAAGTGTTTTTTTATTTCTCTCCAGACCAGGCTGACCTTGAACTCACAGAGATCCAGCTGCCTCTGCCTCCCAGTGCTGGGATTAAAGGTCTGCACCACCACCACCCAGCACATCAGTGTTGCATATGCCCTGGAGTGGACTATCTGGGGAGTATCCTAGATCTGGCTTCAGCTTGTTGAGAAGCTTCCACGTGAACGTCCATAGGGGCTGCATCAGTGTCTACTCCCACCCTCAGAGAGGAAGTGTTCCTCTTTGCCCACATCCTCACCAGCAGTTGACATGCAGGGTGACATATGGCGCCCCGCCTGGCTTTTCACTCACGGGATTATCCAGGTGGGAACTTGTCTGTGGAGAGAGAGGGGTGCTTTGCAGATGGCAGCATATTGGAGTCATTGTCAGAGAGAGGAAAAGACGACATTAGACTCACATCAAATCAAGCCTTCAGTTTAGCCTGTGACCATTTTCCTGTGCAGTAATGAGAATTTTAATATTAATGTCAATATCAATTATTAATTAATTTAATAATGACCTGTTGTTATATGTGACTAGTGGACCTCTTTTAAAGGGAGGGCCCTGAGGGCCCCAAGGTAGAACTAAGAAAAACTGGCCTCAGTAGCAGACTGACGGTTATGAAGGGGAAAGGCAGCTGGCTTGGGACCAATAAACTGCTGCCGGGCTCCTGGCACAGGCTGAAAAGGAGACACCAGGGCCTAATGTGCCTCTTCTGCCCTGTTTGTTAGGAAACCTGTGCTTCCCAGGCAACCGAAGGAAGGTTTAGGAGTCCCTGTGCAAGGGCGATGGCCACAGAAGCCGTTATCCTAAAAACAACAGCAGTTTTACTGAGATGTAATTCATGCACGACACAGTACACTCATTTCCAGCATACAGTTTGGGACTGGAGCAATGGCCCAGGTGTTTAGAGCCCTCGCTGTTCTTCTAGAGGACCCAGATTCAGTTCCCAGAACCCACATTGTGGCTCACAACCACCTGTAACTCCATTTCAGGGCATCAACCTTCTTCAGATATCTGAGGAGAAAGAATCAAAATGAGAAACAAAGGCCAACATGTTACATGGTATCTCTCATATGAAAACTGGAATAGGCAACTCCATTAGAGACAGAAAGCAAATTAGTCGTTGCCTAGGCCTGATCTGGGGGGAGGTGGGGGAATATGTCTTGAGAGAGCAACGAAAACATCCTAAAACTAACTGTGCTCATGAATATACAATTGTGTAGCTAAGCTAAAACTCCTGGAACATAGACTTATTTTGCAGTGCTGGGGATTGAGTTCACGGCCTTATGCATCATAGGCAGCTACCTTGCCACCGAGTCTTAGCCTCAGCTGTGCGCTTTCCTTTGTTTGCCTGTGTGTATGTGTTACGTCCACCATGTTCATGCCTGCTGCTGTCGCGCCTGATAGCATACTATTACCGAGATTCACATGTCACAGCGCACATCAATGCTGCCACTAAGTGGCACACCCCACACTGTTTGTACAGCTACCTGTGGCTGCACATATGTGTGAATACGAATTATGTCACACAAACATTTGAGGACATTCTTGTTTTAGCGCTAATCACTTCACCAGCTCATAGTCACCTGCCCTGAGAACTGGATCTGCCACCATCCACCACCTTCCTTTTCTCCTGTCCCCATGTGGCTCCGCTCTCCCTCTCACAGGATGGGCTGTGCTTGTTGTTGGCACTTGTTCTCCACGGCAATGGCTCTGCTGTCATCTCTCAGTCACTCCTGGGCAAGGACTATGACCTGCCTGCCTTCCTACCCCCAGCAACTATTTGTATTAAGTTTCCACTGAAGAATTTTCAGGTATGGCTTGATCTTAATGTATCTTCCTCTTTAAGGAATTTCAGGTTCTTAGGTTAGCCTAAAGTTCTCGCACCTTTCTCTTTGGTAGGAGAAGAAAAAGATGTAGCTTACTTGTAACTCCCCATATCATTTTTGGTCTCTGCCTAAACCCAAAGGTGGCTAAAAATCTCTGCCATTGTCACTCACGGAGAGCCAGAGGGAGGCACCAAGGGAATTCAGAAAATCAGATTTAAAACAAACAAACAAACAAATCTTGAAGGTTTGATTTTTTTTTTTTTTACCATCACGTATTTGCATTTTTTGAACTCTAAAGGAGGGGGGACACTCAGTGGGGTCCCCTAGGTGGTGTTAATTCAGGGAAGTTTTAGGGCAGATGAATAACAAGACTCCCATGAACACATGGGGCTGTAGCCAGATTGGAATGTGAAATGTCCCCCACAAGCTCAATGAGTTTGAACTCTTGGTTTTCTACCAACGGGGCCGAGGGAGGAGGTGGTGGAGCCTTTGTTTCTGTGGTTGACTAGCTAAGTAAGCTGCTGGGGGTGGGGCTTGGAGGTGAGATCTGCCTCTGGTTCTGGTTTGAGCTATCTGCTTCCTGATCCACCAACCCAGATCCACAGAGTGATAAGAATGTCTGCTATACCTTTTTCACTCTGATGGACTGTTCCCTCTAAAACCATAGATTAGAGTAAAGCGCTCTTTCCTTCAGTTGTTTCTGTCCAGTGCTTGGTCACGGTGATGTAAAAGTAACTTAGGAGAAGGCTTCTTGAGCCCGACAAAGGATGTTGCTGTGTGCCCAAGACATGTGTGAGGCTTGTCTGCTCAGCTGAAGCTGCCATTGTCTATGGGTTTTACTGGAAATTATCACCTCTGTTTCCTTTGGGTCACCAGGGCTCTGTGTTCCTGCCCTGGCTTTTGAAGACGATATAGACCCTCATAGCCAAGAGAAACGTCACATGGACAGATTGACTTTTGCGCCACCACAGCCAAAACTGCTGCTTGTCTGTTTTCGGTCAGCTGTGTCCTGTTATGCCCAGATCACAGAGTCCCCCCCACAAAGCCAACTAGGAGACTGAATCCTGTTTGTAAAAGCAAAGAGTCTTTATTCTTACACAAGTTTACAAACTCGGACGCTCTGTGTGTCCAACATATTGGGGTGATCAGAGAGCCCCGAGCTCAGCTAGGGTTGGGTTTTTTTACAGTAGCAAAAGTGGGGGTGAGGGATTTCTAAGGTTTAGGACCCCTGATTGACTGACATTTGTCTAGGAGTGTCCTGGTGAAAACTGATGAGTGTGTGCTGGCAGGTGATCCTATCTACAATGGTTGGAACATTAGGAATTTCCTTTGGATGATCTGTTTCTGGGTGGTACCGGGGTTGTTTCAGTTTGTGGGCTTTCTTGGTACCAGGGTAAACTGTTGAGACTCAGGCCTCTATTGAGCTTGTCGTGGCTGGGTCCCAGTGTTGTTCCATGTTCTCTCTGCCTTCTCTTTCTGCTATGAGAGAATAGATAGGTAATCAAGTCAGTAGGGAACTCTCTACAAAACTGAACACACCAAATTACGAAGTGTGATAAATCCACAGTATTGGAGAGAATCAACCATAGAGGAAGTTACAGACCAAATAAGAGGACTTCTAAAGACCCAGGGGTCTCATTGTTCAATTATATAGCAGCAGCAAGGGATAGTCCAGGCCTGTAGAAATGTCTACTATCCTTAAGTTCCCAGCACTATTCACTCCTAGTTAGTAAGCCAGCTTCAGAGGTTACCATGGCTTCCGACAGAGCTTCTCCACTGCATCTTCCATGTCTACACAGCTCCCATGGGACTTTCTCTACACTAAAACCCAACAAAGAGCTGAGTTTGACAGTAGACATGACCCTTTGAATAAGCCAGCTCCACTTCAAACTCAGTGAGTTCATACAGCGTCTCTTTCCCAGGAAAAGAATTGAGGGGGGCTGACTTGTCCTATGACAATTGGAGACGGGTGGGGAAAACACAGATGTGGGCAGAGTCACAAAGTAGGGTCCCCATGAGGTCCACATGGGACAAGTGAACTGCAGTTTTTTCCAAATCAGTAGCCTGGGCGCTACACAGTTCATTGTCCATGTAGTGAGGTTGGGCTAGCTTCTCTGAGGCAGCACAGCAGGAGAGCCTAAGAGACACTTTCTCCTGCTCTGGGCTCTCCACGGGGTGGGTTTTTAAGTAGAGAGGAATAGGTGGACTGCAGAGTTTTCGATCAACTCCTCATAAATCTTTCTCTCGGCAATTTATTTTTAAAAGAACATATCCATCCAACCCTCAAGCTAAGTCTCCTTTAGCCTTTTTTCTCTTATGCTATTGGGACACTTGAATTAATTACTTATCATGTATATGTACATGCGTTTGTATGTGTGAGCATGGTTTGCGCCTTGGGTGTTGGTTCTCACTTTCTCCTTATATGACACAGGATCTCTTGTCTGGTGCTGGAAACACCAGCTTCATAGCCCCACCTCCTTTTTTTTTTTTGGAAAGGAAATCATATTGCAAAGCTGCTCTTGCTCCTATGTCTGTGAGTATGTCTATGAGATTGTAGTTACACAGACCTCTTTGCTTCTTTCTTCCCAGTCATCAAAATTTGTTTCTTACTTTTTCTTTTCTCCCCCTTTTGCCTTCCATCTTCCACCCTTTATGTTCTTTCCCCTTGACCTCTCTCTTTTTCCTTCCCTCCTTCGCTCCCTCCTCCCCCCAACAACAGTTTCAGGATTTGACGTGGGTTGCCATGAGGTCCAAGTGAGATCGTACATTGAAAGTGCTTAGTATGGCGGCTGGCATTGTTCGAGAGCTCAGCAAACGAAAGCTGCTATTGTGGTTCTCACTGAGTCCAGGGTCCTCTGTGACCACAAGAGAAGCTCTCCCTCATGCTAGTTCCTCAGCTGGACACAGGTCAGGTAACTTTTTATCTAGCGAGGGAAGGGATTTTAGGAAGGCCCAAGGTGTGTGGAAACGTGTCCTGCCCAAGAGGATGCTATGGCCATGGAGGGGCAGTGTTAACACTATACCAGTGTTAAGGAAATTATAGTCCATGAGTCAATCTGGCCTCTCACAGGGCATAATGGAATTAATTTACCTTCTTGGTGAGGAATCACTCCACATATTCAGATGGAAGAAAACGCCTAAGTACGTGGGAGTCTGGGGATAATGCCCAAATGAGTCGACCCCCAATGGAAGATTTAATTAACTTGGTATACCCCTTATGCTTATGCACTTTATATACACTGCCATCCTCAAATCTCTTTCAGGTCGCAGCCCTGGGTACACTTTGGACATTTAAACAGAGACAACAAACATAAGTCTGGCTGCTTAGCAGATGGAAGATTTACACAGCGAAGATCTTACATATTGCCAGAATCACATAAGCTCACCAGTGTTATTCTTTTTCAAATAGCTGTCACACAGAGTCATCTTGCCCACCTGGCAAAATTATGTTCCCTGTGCTGTTATCAAGAAAAACATAATGACAGACCTGGACTTAATGGTGGTTGTGACCCTATACCATCCCTCCCAACCTCCCAACAAGCTGTCCATTAGAGGCATGTCTTTGGTATGGGAGTCAGGGGCTAATGGTTGGCCAATACTGGTGAGCAAACATTTACCTCCTAGCATGCTAAATTTCAGTTATCTCTAACAGGCCTGGTTAGCATATGGCTTATCCTTGGGGTATTGTGGAGGCAGAGCTCCTTCAGCTGAATTCTACTTGTCTGACTTAACATCTCTGAAGCAAATCCTTTATAATAAAAGTAAGTCCTTTATAATACTAAATCTACCACTTTGAGTTTCTTCTATATCAAATGGTTTTGAACAACGCGTGAGTTAAGAATTGAAAAAGTATGTATTTACTTTGTTTACGTGTATGGTGTGTGTGGGGGGAGTCAGCACATACATGGGGGGCAGAGGACAACTTTGGGGGTCAGTCCTAATCTTCCATCTTTCAAAAAGGATTTATTTTCTATTTAGCTATGGTTTCTGTATACATTTGGCACGTGGGTATGTGCTCATGGGTACAGGTACCAGAGGAGGCCAGAAGAGGGTATTCGATCCCCCTGGAGCCAGAGTTACCTGCTGTGGGTTCTGGGAACTAATGCTGCATCTCTGGAAGAACACTGAGTGCTCTTAACGGTTGAGCCATCTCTCCAATCCTTCCCCCACCTGGATTAGAACAGTCTAAAACACTGGTAGAAGACTACTCTGTGACATATGAAGTTATATAAAAGTAGATTCCCAAAGTCTATGCATACAGTTTTACTGGCACACAGCATGCTCATTTATTTCTGGATTGTCAAGGACAAGTCTCACTTTGTAATCACGAAAGTCAGGTAGTAGTGGCAGGTCTTATAGAGCTCAAATAACTAAGAAGATTTACTGGCTAGACTCACAGAGAAAAAAAAAAAACCTGGTTTCAGTGAAAAATAGAGTAATAGAAGACCAGGATGTGGTGTGCAACACACATCCATATCTATATAAATAAAACTATATATG
The DNA here is from genome assembly GCF_000317375.1 of Microtus ochrogaster. Classification (NCBI taxonomy): domain Eukaryota; kingdom Metazoa; phylum Chordata; class Mammalia; order Rodentia; family Cricetidae; genus Microtus; species Microtus ochrogaster. The sequence goes on along the minus strand of NC_022028.1, from coordinate 38,586,535 downwards.
TGTTTGTGTACACGTATGTATGTATTGAAGAACCAGCCTGCCTCCATCTTAGGCTTAAGATCTGTGTTATAGTAAAGACAAACTTGGTTCATTTCTGTTTATGATTAAGCCTCTGTTTCTCAAGGATTAGGCTATGCCTCACCTGTAACCTTAACCACCAATGGCTCTGTACTGCCAACTTAAGGAATGGCAATCATATTCTTGTTCAAAATGTTAAGAATCATTTTGAAACCCTACCTCTGTCTCAAAAAGGTTGTTACGACTACCTTGTTATGACTATGTGTTATTACAACTACCTTGTTATGACTATGTATTGTTATGACTGCCTTGCAATCATGTCTTCGTTTCAGCACTAATTTGCTGTGCTCATGTTCTGCTCCTGTCACCTCACCTGTTTACATTGTCTGCCAAATCCCCCATTTGGAAACCCACCATCCCTGAGCTACAAAACCCTTGTCTTCTTCATGCCCAATTCTGACCTCTCAAATCCTGATTTAATTGATTGCTTGTTTTAAATAACTTGGCTATAATGATTTGGGTTGGTGGTCTTTTTCCTTACATCTTCGGGATTAACAGTAGCTCAGTTTCTAAAGCGTCCAAGGAGAGCTCTGTTGACTTGGGCTGTGAAATTAGATTCTGTCTGCTATCACTCACAGGTTTCTACTGTGATAGAAATAGTCTCTCTCCACAGAAACCTCACACTATTATAAGCCCAGACACTGGTGGGCGGGAGTGTGGAACCACCTGGTGCTAGGTTCAAGCCCTGCCTCTGTCGAGTGCAGCTCATACAGATAAGCATCCGATTTCTTTTCTCTAGCTTTGCTCTTCCTATAGCTGTTCTAGGGAGGGTGCTGGGCCTGGTGTGTGTGTGTGTGGGGGTGACTCATAGATTCTCCCAATGAGTTTCATGGCTTTCAATTTCCAGATGGACTTGGCTAGTTGGATCCTTACAGTGTTCTCCTTACCAGTTTGTTGTGTTTGGCTGCCTCTCCTGAAGGTCACAGCTCTGGCAGAGGCCTTTTCTGTACAGATGGTTCTCTCTGCAGGGTACTGGAAATGTTCCTCTTCTGCATGCCTTGGGTTTAGGGGTACAATAGTCTTGGGTATTGGTTACCTTAGGTAGTGGCTCTGATTGGTTTTTGAATGTGCGACTCCAGCCTTCATAAACACTTGGAATGTGTTAGGAATATTTTCCTAACACAAGCTCTCCGCCGATGCAAAATCCCAATCAATCCAAATCAAAACAAGCCAAATTAAGAGATATCCAGGTTTAATGGGAGTTCTGCACTCTCTGGATGGCCCCGAGGGGCCGCATACGTGACCACAGGGAAGAAGAAAAGGAGACCACGTGTTTCACTTTTGGGAGTTCACTTAAATACTCTTGGGAGTGGCCCTGACCCCCCCCCCCTTCCCCCAGGAGGGGTCAGGACCTAGCCTGCTGGGATTTGGAGTCCAGAGTGCTAACTCTCAGGGTCAGGCGGCTAGGATAGATGCAAGGGGCTGGGGCCTCAGCTCCCAACTTAGCAGAATGAGTTTTGGTTTCCTCGTCTGTAGAATCAGGATAGCTTAGGAGTTGTGATCATAGCACAGATGGCACCTAGCCCAGCGCCTGAGCATGCAGAAGGGCTCAGTGAAAGCCATGTGCTCTCTGCTTCCCTTTAGTTCTTCTTGCTTCCTGGTGTGGGGTAGGCGCTAGTCAAAGGACTGTAGAACAGTTAGCGTCTAGTTAGGTAGTGTTTAGGGGTGACTAGGAAAGGTGAGAATCTGCAGGTAAAGCTAGCAGGCTCTTTGATGGCTGGGTTAAAAGAAGGAATCAGGAGTAAGTGTGGTTACTTGCTTACTGGTCACCACCAGAAGATACAGGAAGCGTACCCAGATGAGAGAGGACACACCGAGCTGAATTTGAAATGCCCATGAGATGACCAGGTGAAAATGCTAACGAGGAGGTTGGCTGGGAGGAGGCGGGGGAGGGTTTTGGGCAGAAGAGGAACATTTGCAAATCAACACTATACTGGAAAATCCGCAGAGCCAAGAGGATATCAGTGCCCCTTGGGGTTGGTGGGAAGATAGGATGCCCTAATGGCCTTGCTTCTTGACCTGGGTTGCCACTCTCTGCCTGTTTAATGTTGGAGACATGACAGACCTTGCTTAACTGCACCAAAGTTCTGTTTTCTCCAGCAAATGAGAAGGTCATGATAGGTGATACCCATGGAGCTACAGGACTTAAAATCTAATTGAAAGGTTAAGCCTGAAATAACCTGGGATTAATGATCACGATCTCAACGACTGCCTGGACACCAGCCCTCCAGAACTCCAATAGCTATTTTTTAGTGAGAAGACACACAAAATTGTCCTAGGCAAAATTTCATAGAAGAACCAAAGCAACAAAGTGACACATAGTCACCAGGTGCTGTGATAGAAGTACTCTCTGTCCCTCAGAGACCCCACAATATCACAAATCTTTTATAGAAAGAAACTTGGGTCTTCCTAGTTCGAGATTTGAACTCTACCTTTACCGAATGCTGGCTGTATGGATAACGTCTGTTTTGTTCTCTAGGTCTCTTCTTCCCGATAGCCTGCCTGTCTGAGGCTGTGGAGGGAGACTTCTATTCAATCCTTACAACCACCCTAGAAACTAGGTAGCGGCAGGAGCCTCCATTTTGCAGAGAAACGAGTTAGATGATAGGAAGGTCAGTTATCCCACTTACAGTCACAGGAGAGGCAGGGAGCCAAACCTAAGCTCCTGTCTCCAGAGTCAAGGCATGCAGTCCCAGCCTGTGGGCTCCTAAGGAATACGCTTGAGATCTGGGGAAACATGCAGTGGAATCAGTGATAACTTGAGATCCTCTGTAGTTCTCAGAGACACAGGGTCAAGAAAGGGAGTCATCAGTTACGATTGGGTGTCATTACAGATATTAACGGACATACTCTTATTTAGTATATTTCTCTCAGAAGAAAAACTATACAACAGTATCTGGCTCTGTTTCTATCCTCTGCAGTGAAGGTCGATTGCTCTTACTCTGGCAAGTGTTCCCAGGGTACCACTGAGGTCCCTGTTTATACACATTCTGTATAATCCCTTGTTAGGGATTTCCCAGGTAAAAATCCTCCTGTCTTGCCTATATTAATTTTCCCTCTAACAATTTTTTTAAACCAGTGATCGAGCGCCTGTTACTTCATAGTGGGCCCCTGAAAATCTGAGAGCTGAATCTGTGGCCAGCAGCAACACGTGTACGTGTGCACTTTCTGCCTTCTTCTCAGCCCAACTTGACAGCCCTCTGTTTTGGTTTGGCACTTTATTTAATCATAACAGAGACAAAATGGAATTCGAATCGATACCTGTATGGGTATAAGCTTGGTCGTGCCCACACACTCTCTTTGGGAGGTTGATGGGTTGGCTCGCCGGCATAGCGACTGTTACTGTTTCCTAACTGCTCACCCCCCCCCCCTTGCTGATAGCGAGGAGGTCATCAAAAAGCAACTCTTCATTAAAAGGATTATCACAGCTATCAATTTGCCATCCCTTTGATGAGTGCTGGCTGCACTTAACGACTCACTGAAGATGGAGCTGCACTCCCTTTCAGCAATAACACGAGCTTAATCAGCGTTAGTGTGGCGAAGACAACGGGTAAACAATCATCTTTGCGATGATAACAGTTTGGTCCAGGCAGGAGGGAAAGTATCCCTGGCTAGGCTTGCTCCACTGTAATGGGAAATCCAGAGGGGATGCTGAAGAGGAAGGACAAGACTGGTGGTGGGGGGGAGGGGTGTTGGAAAATGTCGATGAAATCAGCTCAAGAGACCTGGTGCACATGCGCGTGCAAGCACGTACGTGTGCATGTGCACACGCATGTATGCAAGTGATGTGTGTGTGTGTGTGTGTGTGTGTGTGTGCATGAGCATACAGGATTGAAAAGCAGTGTATCAGGAGCTTGGTTCATAGCAGGGAGGGGGGAAGCAATACATTCCTGTGTGTCAGCGCCGGTCCGGGTCTGATAGCTAGCTCTGCTGCTGGCAAGCTGTGTGACCTTGGACAAATGATTTGACTTCTGAACGTCTCAATTTTCTCAGCTGGAAAAGTAGAGCGAAGAAGAGATGCCCACCCCAGCAGGCTGGTGAGAGGCTAAGATGATACAGATAGGGCTTTGCTGTGTGCTGGGCACATTGGTGAGGCCATAGTGATGGCTGCTCCGAGGATGCAGACTGAGCTGCAGAGATCCAAATCTCAGACTTCCAAGAGGATTGCATTGCACTTTGAAGGTGGGAATGTTGTTCTGGGAGCCTCTGTGTTGTTTCAACAGCCTGCAGATCGTCCCACCCATCCCTTCATGAATGTGCTATCATCTCATCTCCTTTCACATTTCTTTGCATTAACATAGAAGCTTGGGTGCATGAATGATGTTAAAAAAAAATAGCCACTGATTGAAATGAGGTTTGCACTTGTTAGTTAATAGCTTGAGGACATTTGAAACCACGAATGACATCGCCTCCCTGAAAATAATAATAGTAATAGTAATAATAATAATAATAATAATAATAATAATAATAAAAATACAGTGTAAGGGTTATTTGGACTTTGTGTTGTTTTCAACCTTTTCAAGCATATTTGAATTCTCAGGGGTGGACATGATACTATTGCCAGTTTCATTTTACTGACATGGGATTGTAGGGCTTGGTGCCACCTTGTGCCTCAGTGCCACAGCCCTCGAGGAGTGGAGCTGGAGTGAGAATTCAGGTCTCTGGGCAGTTCAGCCAAGGGATTTACTGTTCAGAGGCGGAAAACCTGGACTAGTTGAGCAGCTCTTTTCCACCGGCAGTGAGAAGAAGCTCACAGGTCAACTTTTTACAGAGTATAGAAAGTTCGTGTTTCTGCGTACAGTTGGCTGACCTAGAATGGCGTGGACGAGGCTAGCACCCACAGATCTGTGCCCAGTGGAAGGACAGCTGCCTGTCACCTGTGACTGAGGCCTGGAGTGGTCCACGATAATGTGTTTAGTTGCATTTGTCCATTTAGTGTGTGTGGGCAGCTCGTGGAAGCAGTTCTCTCCCTTCTCACGATGATCCTGGGAATCTAGCTTAGGCTGTCCCAAAGTCCTTTACCCACCAAGCTATCTTCAGCTCTAATTTAGCTTTTTATATAAATCCCTCAATTTCAAGTAACATTATCTTGTTGAAATTAAAAACACATACATGACAAGGGTCAAATTAAACATTCAGGGACTGGGGATGTAGCGCATTTGATAGAGTGCTTGCCTAGCATGCATGAAGCTCTGAGTTGATCCCAAGCAACACATAAAAACCAGGTATGTGGTATGCATCTTCAGTTATGGCACTTGGGAGGCAGAGGCAGGAGCATCAGGAGTTCAAGGTCATCCTTAATCACACAAGGACTTTGAAGCCAGTCTAGAATCTAGACTCTACCTTAAAGTAAAAATAACTTGGGCCAAATCAGTGCCCAAACTCCAGTTTTCAGTCTTTATCTTAGATGTGATGCAGTGTAAAAAGGCCAGAAGCTTCATGTGAGAAGCCTGGAAACATTTATCTCTGCTCTTGATCAAACTCATTAGGTGTCCCATCCAAGATTGCCAGTATCTCCTCCGACAGCATCCAGGCCTCCAGGTGTTCTCTGTGTGTTGAAGCTGGAATCCCTTGCAGACCACCATGACTGACAGCTGTAGATGCAGGGGTGATGTGGGGGAGGGCAGATCTGGGTTAATTATGTAAATCTATGGCTATACTTTAATAAGACATCGTGATAAAACTGTCATAACTGCCAAGTTCGGGAAGCAGGATGAGTGAGGTTTTTATTTCTGGTATTATATTTGTGAAGGAAAAGAAGAACTAAGAGGGAAAATATAGAAAAGCTGGCTCATCTTTGAAAGCCTGCGAGGGGAACATGTTAGAGCCGACCGAGCTCTTCGCTCCTACAGGAAGCGTTTGCGATGAAACCCCAGCAGCCCACACTGAGCTCCTGCAAAGGAGAAAGCTGACGGCTCAAGGTTGATGCTTCCTTAACGAGCTCTCAGAGAGGCGGGGCTTCGCATCAGCACCTGCCAGTTCCTCCTCAAATCGGTCAACCCCCTCTTTGCCTCACAACCTTGCTATGCGCCTGCTGCCAGGACTTGACAAAGATGACCAGAACTGGCGGCAGAGGGTCTGGTAGCTGTAGTGGCTACTGTTCTCTCCACCAGGTGTTGGGGTAGGATGGTTGTATCCTGAGTTTTAACTATCCAAATAGGTGTATAAATAAATTAAAAAAAAAAAA
>NC_022028.1:38573570-38580170 GCF_000317375.1 Microtus ochrogaster | reverse complement strand
CTCTTGTAGACCAGGCTGGCCTTGAACTCACAGAGATCTGCCTGCCTCTGCCTCCCGAGTGCTAGGATTAAAGGCGTGCGCCACCACTCCGGCTGAAAGTTTATTGAGGAGAAAAGGGAGAGCATTGCCAGAAGCAGGGATATATGGGAGAGTTCAGGGTGGGCATGACCCTGAGCCACTTGGGGTTTTGGGGAGAGCAGTTGCCAACCAAGAGAGGAAGACTGAGCCAAGAGATGGCTAAGAGAGTAGACAAAAAAAGACGAGGTAACCAAAATGATTGAATTATATAGGGAAGGGCAACTGGGGGAAGAACAGCTCAGCCCCAGGGTTGAAGAAGTCTAGGGTAAGGGGTGGATTATGCCAGCCAGGAGAGCCCATAACAGATCGGGACTAAGGAGTACAGGGAGAACTTGGTGGCCAGCATCTGCTTTGATATGTTAGGGGGCACCTCGGTTATCCATTTCTCCAAGTTTGAGACCTAACAGCGTGCACTTTGATCTCATTGGAAGCATCCCATCTTCATTCCATCTTTCATTTCCTCTCTTCCCCACCAGGGTTGTATTGGTCATGAATGACCTGATGCCTACTGAGAGGACTTTCCTGAGTTAGTGTTTATATTTTACCAAAGAAAGAGCTATCACGTTAAGAGAAGCAGGCTAGCACCTTCCCTAAAAGAGAACACTGACATGGCCACGCCCTTACCCGTTTCTTAATAACGGAATGACTAGCTTGGGAAGAGGGAAAGAAGTAAAAGGGAGGGAGTAAGAGAGGGGGGAGAGAGAGAGAGAGATCAATTACATGTTTATGGACTTATTTACTTCTCTAACTAAACAAATTAGTGAGAGCTTATACTCCAATTAGGAAACTTACAGGGAGTGTTGGGACTATTATTACAAATTTTCTGTAAGGTGGCTCAGTCAGAAAGGCCACTTCCACCAGACGACCTGGGCTTGATCCCTTGTATTCACACGATGGAAGGAGAGAACTGATCCATCAGAGTTGTCCTCATGGCTCACGTGCATGCCCCAGTACACAAAAATAAATGTAGTCAAAACTTCTGTGTGATAACTATATTGTAGTTGTGATTTTTGAGAAGGACCTAGCGGTCAGCCGTTCTCATGTCCTTGTCAGAACAGATAGATTTAATGGTGGAAGGGAGGGAGGCGTCTACTGATGTTTCATTTCTCACTCTTTAATGTTGGCCTGGGGAAGTGCAACACATCCCAGGGAGCTTTAGACAGTACCAGCGCATCAGACCGAACAGCAAAGCCCCAGAGATCTGTGCTCTCGGTCCGGCGGCACGTGAATGTAACCTTATCTGGAAAGATGGACTGTGAGCATGTGATTAAGTTAAGGATCTGGAGAGGAGATCATCCCGGATAAACACAGTGGTCCCTAAACAGAACAGCAGGTGTGGGCAGAGACAGTAGGAGACAAGACACAGGAGAGCCACCGCACGGGAGAACCACGACCCGTGGTTGTTGGAGAGTCTGTTTTGTCAGATATTAGGATAGCTGTGTCTGCTGGCTTCCTGTTGGCCCATTTGAATGGGGGTGGAACCTGAGTTAGATCTGGTTGGTTGGGACAAGGGTATGGATGGAGAGGGTAAGGTAGACTCACAGGGCTGGACCCTGGAGAAGAACGCGCGAGAGCGGGTCGGGTGCATAGTTTCTTTATCTCTTATTGCTAAATTTCATTACACAAAGGTCATTTTACCTTCATTCATTCCCCCCCCCTCTCCTGCCAGAACCCTTCCCAGGCCCCCTCCTAACCTTCATGTCTGCTTTTTGTGTGTAGCCCATTGCGCTTAGCAAGACCGAGTAGGAGCTTATTAAGTGGAACCAAGGCGACTTGCCAGTGGCAGCCCCGCTGAGCAAGATGACCCTGCTTCCCCCAACGACCACTAAGTGCCAGGAGTCTCTCTAGAACCAGAGGGGGCCATGATCCCCTCCCCTAGCCACAGTGAGATGTTGGAGAGTCCCGTCTTGTGCTTATCTTTGAACGCTGCATCAGGGAATCCAAGCACACCTTTGGCTTTCCTCTTAATCACTGTTGGTTCCCTCCTTCGGGGAAGTGTCGCCATTATGGCCCGTCGTGCTAGAGGGGTGACGTGCTTAAATCGCAGTTGTAATTGTTAAGCTAAGTGGAAGTGGCTCCTGGAAAGTCTGAACTGATTGGAGCTCGGTTCACCCCCAAGCAGACCCTCACCGTGTCGCCCAAATAACGGATACGGCTTATGTGGATGGAGAGTTCCATTGCACGAGGTGGTTTGGTTTTGAAAACTACTTCGGGGGAACGGCTGGGTGTCGGGTCATATCTATTTCTCTCGACTCTCGGTTCAGAGGGAAACTATTACTGCAGCGCTTCCTGTCCTAGGCGACTGATGCTTCCTTAAGTGGCTCGTGAGGTCCGGACACTGAGGCTTTAGAGGAGCTGTCGGAAATTTCATAGCAGCAGAGAACAGAAAGCCTGGCAGTTCCTTTATTTCTTATCACTAAATTCCATTACACATTGGTAACAAGTCTTGGGGTAGAACGTTCCGAGGTTTTATTGTGTTCCCTGAGTTGTCAGCCAACTGACCTTTCGTCCCAAGCTTTCTTGTTCCTCACAAGTCAGTGTTTGTTATCCCCTCAGAGACATTTTGTAATTTTCAAATGGAGCTGTTTTGATCCTTTGAGACAGGCTCTCACGTAGTCCAGGCTGGCCTTGAACTTAAGCATAGCCAAGAATGTTTTGAATTTCTGATCCTCCCGCCTCTACCTCCCAAGTGCTGGTGGTGCTGGAGATCAAACCAGGCTTTGTAAATGCCAGGCGAGCATTTCCAACTGAGCCACATCTCCAGTCCTTGAGATCTGTGTAAGGTGTGAGTCAAAATCATTCTAAGACTTCTGGAAACATTCGTTCCTCAAAGGGTTTTCAATCCCTAGCTGCTTATATTGTCAGAGGTGTTTTTGGTCCTGTCTTTTCTGGTGTTAGGGGATTCCTTATCTGAGCTTAATCCCCATATTTTCTTCTGCCCCAGATGGGAGACTAATTTTTTTAATACATGTGTGTGCGCTTACACACACACACACACACACACACACACACACACACACACGCACACCCTTCCCTACCCTAAAATTCCTCCAGCCCAAGGGCCTCCCTCCCTTCTCCTTACAACCCCGCTATTCTCACTGGTCTCTGCTCTGTTCCTGCTTCTCTGGCTATGTTTTCTCTGTTCTCTATCCCCTGCTGTTCTTCCTTCTTTGGCAGATAGCCCTGGCCAGGTCTAGTCTACTGGCCATGTTCTCTGTCTCATATCTACAATAAAATCTTCTTCTTAACCATACCGCAGAGAGGTCATGTAGACAGTTTATAATGGGACAAAGATCCCCTGCTCACACAAAACTCTCCTTGATGGGTGAGGGGTGGGTCTGAAGCTCCTTCTGCCCAAGATGACTATGTTTGGAGCTAAAGAGGAGCATCCAGTTGTGTGTTCTGATCATAGTCAATGTTTATTGGTTAAGAAGGGGGTAGTTGGGCATGAGAGAGAGCTAGCTTGGCAGTCACAAACACTTGCTACCCTTACAGAAGGCTGGAGGTTGCTGCCAAGTGTCCGTGCATGTCAGGCAGCTCACAACTTTCTGCGACCCCAACTCCAGGGGATCCAATGTTCTTTTCTGGCTTCTGTAGGCCATACACGTGTGCACATGCTTGCGTGCGCACACACACACACACATATATGCATGCACACACACACATAATTAAATAAGAGAGTAGAGGCATCTTGATGAATCATCAAGTGGCTGAGAATCTGAAGTTGTCACCTAAGTGCCCCTTGCTATCAGACCAGATTAGATTTGTGACAGCAGAGATACATAAGGTAACCCCAGGGGTCTCTTTGTTAAAAGTGTGAACACGCCTGTGTATCAAATAATGAGAGTTTTCTGCTTGCTGTTCAACAAAGAGCATTTGAATTCTTTCCAGACAGAAGCCCATAACGAGTAGACAGACATATGCTTTTCTCCCCGAACCTGGATGAACCCACTGATGCTTGCTTTTCTGTTCTCTTTCCCTCTGGCTCTTCTCTTTGTTCCTCTTTCGGCCTCTAAAGTAGTTCACCCAAGTTTAATTGCTCAGTGCATGGTTAAGTGTGGGAATTCTCACGGGGACACTTACGGGTTCCCTCATGCAGAGCAGAGTCTGGATGAGGTTCAAGCGAGGCGATGATGAAGCCTGGCAAGGGATGAGGGAAGCCTTTGGTCCTCAGAAGGGGCCGGGACAGCATCACCGTCAGATCAGCAAATCCGAATCGTTCTGGAACGCCGGGGAGTAGGCAGCGTCTTGCTGATGATCTGGGCAGCACTGCAGAATAAGTGGTAATTACTGGAGTGTTTTAAATTTCCAGAGAACTGAAAAAAAAAATCACTCTGTTGGGCATCCATTAGATAAAAACCTGGAGAATTATAGATGCTGCAGCAGAATGGTGGGGATAGCGGGACAGCGATGAGGCAATGCTCCTCCTCGTTTTGTTTACGATAGTAACATTGTGCTGTTCCTACCACCGCGACAGCCGCAGGCACCTCTGCTACCAGCTAAGACTTACTGGGTGCCTCTATGTTCTGCGTGTTATATTAACTGCCTTGAACATTTGTCCTTCTCGTTCTCTTAGTTTTTGTGGTACTTGGTATTGGGTCCAGCGCCTCATGCACAGTGGGCAAGTTCTCTGCCGTGGAGTTACCGTCTGAGCCTCTATGTCACCCACAGTACTTTAAGCTCGTATCAGTCTTATGTAGTAGGTATTGCTCTACCCTTATTCTCGTTCTGCACCCAGGGTAGCAAATGCTAAGAGCAATTAGATCATTTACCTTAAAATTCCCAATGTTGATGTGTTGAAGCTGAGCATTAAAACTGTGTTTGTCTGCTCAAAGCTCATGTTATTAATTGATCTGCTAATATATTATATATTATATGTGTGTATGCACACATATATAGTGTCATTGTGAGACATGCTTGTGCATCCATGTATACTGCACAAGCATGTCACAATTCATGTCAGTGAAGTTATGGAACCAACCTGGTGTTCACCATCAGAGGACTGGATAAAGGAAATGTGGTTTACTGTCTGATCTACAGGCTGCCTACAGTTACCACAGTCAGGGTCGTGTCTGCATGAGAACACCCCCTTCATGTCTGTGACGGACACTTGTCTCAGATCAGAGGAGGCTCTGCTGTATACCCCAACTGCTCAGGTCTACGGGACCCCCGGCTTGCAAACCCAGTGGGAGACAGATGTGAGTCCAGCAGGACTTTCTGGCAACTTCTAGCAGCGGTATCTTTATTTATTCAATTTTATTTTATTACTATTTTTTATTTTCGAGACAGGGTTTCTCTGTAGCTTTTGGTGCCTGTCCTGGAACTAGCTCTTGTAGACCATGCTGGCCTCGAACTCACAGAGATCCGCCTGCCTCTGCCTCCTGAGTGCTGGGATTAAGGGTGTGTGCCACCACCGTCCGGCTCTAGCAGCAGTATCTTAACCCTCACTTTTAAAGGCATTTTCAAGCATCCTCCTCTGCTACCAGTTAAAGGCTGGTGCTTAAGTACTAGACCTTGTGACTAAACCCATTGTCTCTGCTCTTTCCACAGTCACTAAGTGCTTACTGGGTGGTGGCCACTGTCCCCATCACTCATGTTACGGTTACTGTCATCCTCCCTCCTTACCGCCCAGGCAGCAGAAGTTAAATAACTTGTTCCTGAGTCAGGAGCTGGGACTCAATCCCAGCTGACTTCGGAGCCCACTGAAGTTCTCTCTCGGTAAATACTGTAAAACACTGCATTTGGAGACAGTGAGCCCCATTTCAGCATGGAAGCAAGGACTGGATTGCTCACTGAGGCCAAGAGAAATGCGGAGATGCTCAAGCACTACAGTCCCTGCTGTCTCATACACGCTATTTCAATCAACAGGGTAAGACAGACAGATAAGCCTCTGCAATGTCTGCAGAGCTAATGCAAGCTTTGAAGTCGGGCTGTTAGTACAGCCCTTGCCACCACCAGCAGATAAGACATCTGTGCGGGCCCAAGTTCATTACTGTGTGTGTTCAGGGTAGAGCTTCTATGCCTCTGTAGGAAGCCATCAGCAGAAAACTGAAGTTCAGAATTCTTTAAACCGAACAGGGCTATCCAGTAATGAGTGCTATAACCATGTGAAATTCATTTCTCTCTCTCTCTCTCTCTCTCTCTTTCTCCTTCCCCCTTTTCTCCCTTTCTCTCCTTTTCTCTATTTATGTGCTACATGCCAATACAATATCAGCAGTGGACAGCATAGATAATGGCGGTCCCTCCCGATACTATAGTACAGTTTATGTGTGAAGTTAGGCCATATCATCCAGGCTCAAAACAACACATTCTGTAACATTAAAAAATAATGAAGTTGTCTAGAGACCTATAGCTCAGAAGGTATCCCATCGCTATGTGACACAAGACTGTATACAAATGTGTGTGAATCTATCTAAGAATAGGTTTACTAAGTATTTATTAACTGGATCCTGGTTCTCCAGAAAACAAAACTTTTGCTTGTAGCTGTTGTCAGTGTCTGTGGTATAAATAGTCCCACCATGC
>NC_022028.1:38557900-38572225 GCF_000317375.1 Microtus ochrogaster | reverse complement strand
GAAAAGAAGAAGAAGAAGAAGAAGAAGAAGAAGAAGAAGAAGAAGAAGAAGAAGAAGAAGAAGAAGAAGAAGAAGGAGAAGAAGGAGAAGAAGAAGAAGAAGAAAAACCTAGTGGGGGTGTGGGAGAGAGAACTGGAATCTAGAGAAGGGGAAAACTCCATTCAAGGACCTGTGAGGTGCCGGCGATTATGAGATTATGACTGTGATTATGTGAAACACTTTGTTTGTTTGTTTATGCTTTCTAATTCAATTTCCACATAGACCTCATGAGACAGCAATGATTTTCTCTATTTCGCAGAAGAGGAAAATGAGCCCAGAGTACAATTAGCCACTCTCAACCACTCTCTCAGCAGTGTGCTGAGCTGGAGTCTCAAGCAAGCTGCACACGTCAGCAACCATGCTCTTTGCGTGGGCAGGGCTGCCTGCCTTGAGGATGGTGGTCAGAGGGCACCTGAACTGTGACCCTATGTGACATCCACAATCATCCTTGCTGTTTTCTACCTGCTCAGACCTTTATATCTTAAGCGGTATCTGCCTGAATAGGCTGGAATGGCTTGAGCAGAAAGGATCTAAAGGGAAGATGGACCCATTCGCAGAGTAGTGAAACTGTAGGCCGGGTGATTTTGGCTCTGGGGTAGAGCTTTTGTTTGTATTTGTTCTAGGGAAATGCGAAAGGACACAGGTACCTGCTGGGCCTGGATCTTTAATATCCTGTGTGAACAATGAGAGAGAGAGAGAAAGAGAGAGAGAGAGAGAGAGAGAGAGAGAGAGAGAGAGAGAGAGAGAGAGAGAAACAGAGACAAGAGTGCTGGGTTTCATTGCCCAGTAAAGACTATAGCCTCAGAACATTGGTTTCTAGGCTTAAAAGCAGAAGCTGAACCAGGCATCAGCCTTAACGAGTAGGAAAATATTGATTAAATGCGCCAGACTCCCTCAGCTTCCCAGCTCCCGAATCTCGCAGCTCTGACAGCGTCAATCGATATCCTCTTGTGAAGGTTTAAGCTCTGACTTGTGAAATAGGAACTGCACCAGGGGCCAATAAGGGCTTCTAACCAGCAGAGATATGGTGGCAGGCACTGGCTCGGATGCTTATACCATCCTGGAAGCTTTTATTCGAGGCACGGAGCCCTAGGCCTGTGCTCTGTGCAGCTTCCCTAGCGACCTTCTTCCTCAGACTGCCCAGGAAGGGGTCAGATTCTGTGCGTGGGCTGTCTTTATTAGACTCTACTCTCATGAGTGGCTCCATCCCTATCCAGAGCGAGCGCGGTGAGCTTGACAGGAAGGTCTTCGAGGGCCCCTGCTGTCCGTACTGTTGCATTTGCACCCCTTTCTGCTCAGTCCTTTTGAAGACTCATGGAACATGTTCTGGTAACAGATGTGCACACATCTCCTTTGCTCTTGCTCACTGGAATTTAAGGTTAAACATTTTTATTGTACTGGAGAATGAGCACCCAATCTGGAGTCAACACAGGTCGTTTAGTCTTCTGAGCTTGTTTGCTTGGCTATGAAGACATAGCTAACAGATTCCAACTGCTAGAGCTGTTGCCGGGATTCACCAAAACTTGCGATGGCGTGCTGGGTCTCTTCCATGGATGCTGCCAACTATGATGACAGTGGAATTCCCTTTCCTAGGTTACTCGTGGCCTTACTATCCAAACAAATGTCCAGGTATCTGATGGGGGTCTGGATAAATGCAGGAGTAAATCCTCGGAGTCCCTGTTATCTGAAAATGAGGAGGCATGATGTCATACTCTTGTAAGGCCAGCACTTGGGAAGGGCAGGAGACTCAGAAGTTCAAAGTCATCCTCAAAAGTCCCACACAAGCCTGATCCATGATGCTATGCCTTTAGAAACTGAGTTAAAAATCCCCACCCCACCCCGCCCATGTATGTGGCATTGGTTATTGCTTGATTTGAATCCAAAGTGGTGGGGCAGTTGGGTAGACAGATGAATCAATATGCTTGGTCTCATGCTGGTTCTTAGTGAGGCTGGGGGATGACTACATGGAGGTCAGTCATATTATTCTCTTTGTATTTATAAAGGTTTTAAATTGTATGGACCGAAAGAAACATGGCTGAAGAGATGACATAGTTTGAAGATGCACCCTTGAGTTTTGACAGGTGGAAAATTGTGTGTGACCTTCCCTGCACCCTGTGTCTTTAGTCTAATGGCACCAACTAAGAGCCAACAGTGAGGTTCAGCCGTGGCTGCCAGGCACCTTTCTTCTATTTTCCCTTTAAGTTGCTGCCCGTACTTGCCTCGCTCAAATACCGTGGCATTTCTCTTGTTTCCATAGATGTAGATAGCTACACAGCCTCTGCCCTTTCCACTGAAAAGCTCAATGGGACTCCCTCTGCTTCGCTGTCTAGCACTAGCCCCTTGAAGGATCACACAAAACACCCTGAAAAAGCAGGAGCAGATTAGCAGGGTCTGGGGCGCATTGAACAAGGCAGATTTAAAGAGTCAAGGCAGAGGCTGGCTGTTATTGAGAGACCAGACAGGAGCGTGAAAAGTGGGAACTGAGAAGGGAGAAAGCGAGAGACATCACTTAAGCTCTTGAAGGGAAAAAGAGCCCAGAGTACATCGTAAAGGATAAAATGTGGGTGTTTATATCTTCGTTAAGAAGGTTATTAATTAGAGTTGAGCTGTTAACTAGTTTATAGCTCCCTGGGACTTGAGTGAGCCTCTGAGAGGAGCCTAGGCAGAGAGCAGCCGTCCTGGCTAATTACCAGGTCTTGCTTGGGGGTTGTCCATTGCAGCTTGGCGTGCAGTGTAATATCCATCCGGTAGGTGAACAAGCCTGGGGTGCTCTGCCTAACAGGCAGGACAAGTTCCCAGACTCCTGGCCAGCTTCCCATTTGACTTCTTTCCTTTCTTTGGAAGTGAGGCCAAGGCTAGTGGTCTTACATAGCAACGGCTAAGGATCTCCTCCTGCTTAGGCCTCTGTTGTCACCAGAGTTTGGTTTCACGTGAATTCTGAGACTTTCAATTTGATGAAGCCAAGGTAATTACCCCTATGGTCCCTAGTGGGAAAGATGGTTTTTCTAGGTGTCAGACAGTGAGTGGAGCCTCCCACTTCGAGTACTTCTTTATTTCTCATTGTTAAGTTTGCCTACCACTTGCAATCCTATACTTACCCCCTGGGTGTGATAATATTGTTCAAGCCGGGCAGTGGTGGCGCACGCCTTTAACCCCAGCACTCAGGAGGCAGAGGCAGGCAGCTCTCCCTGAGTTCAAGGCCAGCCTGGTCTACAAAGGGGGTTCCAGGACAGCTGGGCTACAAAGAGAAACCCTGCCTCAAAAAACAAAAACAAAACAAAAAGAACAATGATACTGTCCATTTTTTTATATTTTTGAGATGTAGACTTACTTGACCCGTGCTGGCTTTGAACTCATGTGACTCAAGATGAGCTGGGGCTTCTGATCTTCTTGCCTCTGCTTCCCGAGTCTTGCAGCCATGGGTAGGCTTGTCTTACCGTGCTTAGTTTACATGGTGATGAGGGACACAAGCCAGGGCTTTGGGCACGCTGAGTCAATGCTCCACCAACTGCTTACCTCTGTAGCTCCGTTTGTTCTCAAAAAAGAAAAAAAACCAAAGATTTATTTTTCAGTTTTTTTTTATCTGTGTGTGGGTATGCGCATGTACAGTTGCAGGTGCTCAGAGCTCCTAAGAGGGTGTCAGCTGCCGGAGAGCTGGGATTAAGAGGCGTTAAGGAGTCCTTTGTGTGGAGGCTGGGAACTGAACTTGGATCCTCAGTAAGAACAGCAAGTGCTTTTGATTTTGAGGCCATCTCAGCAGTCCAACCCCTCATTGGTTTTTTTGACTCTCCAGTTTTCTCCTAAGTAGGGAAAAGAACAGTCCAGGAGTGTCCAGTGTAGGAAGTGGCTGGAGGAAAAAAAATAATGCCAGCGAGAGCATCTGTAGCCAGGGAGATGCAGGTCCCGTGTACAGATGGCCACTTTCCAGTTTCTCAGCAAACCCTGGCTGAAGATGGCACGTCGCCAAGGGCTTGTCTTATAGGTCGGCTTGCAATTGCTGCCCTTCATGGGACTCATTCTATGTTTCCATTGAAGTCAGTCCCTGGACGGCACACCTCTCAGACTCGTGTGGTCGCGGGGTGTCCCCGTACAAGGCCACAACAGATTTTCTTCCTTCCATTTCAGATCCTGGCTGCAACACGGGCCCCAACCCTCGGTGGTAAAGATGGGATTTCGAATGTCCAGTTCCTGCCTGTTTAGGCCACACTTAACGCTCCCTGGTTCTGAGTCTATCTTCTGCATGAGTTTTGCTGTGTTTTCGAACACTAGGAAGTGATTAGGCTCACTGATCCCATAAGTTACCGAGGGCTGGAAGTTGCTCTTGTTCCATAAATTGTTTCTGTGGCTCATGGCAAGGTCCAGACTTAGTCCCCAGGAGTTCCCTCTGGTGGAATACTTCTGTTCAGTTTCACGCCAGGGAACTGAACATATTTTGAGAACTTCGTCGAAGTTATACGACAAATTCTTTTGATTGCTTTCTCACCTTTCCTCTTTACTTTCTTTTACCTAGAGGCTAAAAAGCTAAAGACTACATTTCCAATACTACTTTGCAACCGGAGTTCTGGGTATGAAGTTGATTTTTTTTTCTTTTTGAATTAGATGTCCTTGTTCCAAGTTATGCAAGGTGGGAAACAGGCGGAGGCCATTTTTCTGCTTCCTTTTTACCCCTCCACTTGCTGATAAGGAGGGATGAAAATGGAAACGGGTGCCGTCCAGGCACCTGCACCGCAATACTCACCTGGCTTTGGTAGGAGCAAGGCCATTGCGACAGCCAGGTCTTGGCACCTGTCTTCCAACGTCCACGCTAGCTTCCAAAGAATGAAGCCCAGGTCTTCCAGACTCCCTGATTCTTGGAGCCCAGCAACATGGGTAACCTAGTGTTTATACCTCTGGTAGCAGCCTGGGAGGAGGGTCACTTTGTCACCGTTCAGGGGGGTCAGATGCTTCTTCAGCCCTTCTATGGATCTTGTTAACTGAAAGTCACCTGCCTGAAGTTTCTGCCTGCTCAAAAGACCTTGAGTGGAACCTGAGAAGATGGTCCAGTCAGTAAGTATGTAGACCAGAGTTCAGTCTCTGGAATCCATGTTTAAAAAGTCCAATATGAGGCTGCCAGTCCACCAAGCCCCACCCCTGTTAGGGGAGGCCCCCTCCTGCTAACCCAGAGGGGAAGAAAGAACTGGGGTGATGTGGGATGTCTTGGCTTTAGCCCTTTAGGTGGACCAGAATGTGACATGGGAAAGAGAAGTGAGAGAGGAGAGGGTGAGAAGAAGTGTGCCACAAGACAAGTGACAGACAGGTACCCAGCTAAGAGGCGAGTGGAACATCTGTTAAAGCAAGGCTTTTCTGAGGGGCACAAAACTTGAGAACCAGGCAGAGCCCTGGATCGTCCTGAACTAATTTCTGATTTTGTGTAAAAATATACACAAGGTTGAAAGAGGGAGAAAAGAGAAAGAGGTGTCTTAGTTAGGGTTCCTATTGCTGTGAAGAGAAAGCATGACCACGGGCAGCTCTTACAAAGGACAGCGTTTTATTGGGGTGGGCTCACAGTTCCATTGTTGTCCATTGGTGTCATGGCAGGAAGCATGGTGGCCTGAAGGCATGCTTGGTGCTAGGGAGAGTAGCTGAGAGTTCTACGTCTGGACTGGCAGACAGCTGAAAGAGAGAGTGCCACACCGGCTTGAGCATCTGAGACCTCAGAGCCCACCGCCAGTGACACTTCCTCCAACAGTGCCACACCTACTCCCATGAGGCCACACCTCCTAATAGAGCTGAAGAGTCCAAGAATAAGGGCAGAGAAATGTAGGTTCCCGAAATAGGAATGTAGAAATAAAGGAACAGAATGTTGTAAGCCTAGGAGAATGACAGCAGGCTGTCGGCCACTTTCTCAGCAGCTTAAGGATTAGCTATTAACAGTGGGTTAGTTGAGTTAATCTTTACACGATGAGATGCATCTGACTTTTTGGTTGTGTATTGTCCTATATTCTTCCCAGTCACACAAAACTGGCAGTAGCAGGGGAAGTACAGAGCTTCCATAAACACCATCAGAAAGTGCCAGAGAGAAACAATGGGCTAAATACAAACACCAGTTTAACAAAAAAAAAAAAAAAAAAGAAAGTTTAAAAAAAAAAAAAAGCAATTTGTATCTGAGTTTTACCTTGAGATTGTAAAGATTTTGTTCATGCCCAATGCTTCTTCTTGCTATAAAAGGGGAGTTCAGAAACCACCCATTGCCGCGGCCATTCAAGTCCCATCTCCGCTGTGGTTGCAGCTATAGCTGATGAGCTTTGTGTGCCCCGTGGAGATTTTTTTTTTCTTTTTCTGGAATAAAGTCTGCTTCCAGTTGAATAGACTCTGGTGGTCTGTTTCCCATCTTTGCACGACACCTGGACCCAACAGTGCCTCTCTCTGTGAGCCTATGGGGGCATTTTTATTCAAACCACCCCACCCAGGGAGAAGTCAGAAGGTAGCAAGGGGAAAGCCATTTTCTTGAAGGATGCCGATCGTTTTAAATTGAAGAGAAGTGGATGGGAGGTAATGGCACTGCGCAGGGCTTTGAGAGGCCACTGGAATCAGAAGGCATCACCGGGGCAAAAAGACTCCCGTGGAGACTTAATGTTCCTAATGAAATGGAAAGACACATGGGAAGCTGACCTGGTAATTGCAAAAGAAGCCAGCACGAAATGTCCACAAATCATGATAGCATTTTGTGAAGTGAAATAGTCATGACAAGCATATCCAGAGAACGTGGGAAGCAAGGAAAAGAAAGTGCCAGGAGCCAAGGGAGGGAGTGGCCTCCGTCAATTCTCCTTGTGCACAACACGTTCACTTTCCGGCCTCCCCTTCCTTCTCCCATCCCTTTCCCTCCTAAACACATCCGTGAAAGACACCGTGAGCCACCGGAGAACAGCAGCAACCGTGGGAAAGTCGGACATGGCCGCACGTGCTTGGAATCCCCAGCTCTGGTGAGGCGGAGATGAGACAAAACCCAAGGCTGGCTGACCAGGTAGCCTAGTCTACTTGGAGGACTCCAGGGCAGTGAAGGTCCGGCCTCCAAACCAAGGTGCGTGGCTCCCAAAGAACGGACATGAGCTGGACCTCTGGCTTCTACACATAGATGCACATGCATGTGGACATTCACACAGTGCACGTTTCTGTGTTTCTATTGACTAATAGAGACCCCCAACCGGCTTATGGCATACTTGCTCCTGAAGCTAGTCCTCTCTCTAATTTCTGAATCTTCAACTGGACATAGAAATAAAGATGGAGGGTAAACTCTGCCCTTCCTTGTGGTGCTGGGGTATGGATGCTAATACCATTCAACCGTGGTGTGTTCTTCTCTCATCAGGCACCTGCTGTGAACGCCCTTTATTTCTTGAAGAGGGTTTAGTTCACTGGAGATTGTACCGACAGCCAGCCTTCCCCTCCCCTACTTTTTTAAAAAGAACATTTTGCTGTTAAGATAAAGCTTTAGGAAGTGGAGATTTTGAATGGTATTATTTATAAAGCAATAAAAAAGAGTTACTGAGACAAAAAAGATAAGGCTTTTTGAAAAGCAGACAAAGGTGGCACACATACGCCATGGGCCTGTGAGCTTGCCTGGCACCCTGGCCTTCTTTAATTGTTAAGATAGATCACTGTAGATAGTGTAGTCATCTTTCCTAGTGGGGAACGAGTTTTGGTGTGGGAATAATTGAATTGGTAATGGGAAGGTGGAAGTGTTGTTTTGTGTCAAAAATCTTCATTTCGCCCATAACTGTTGAGTAAATGCAGCCATTAGCGCCTGCATACAAACTTCCTTAATCCTTCGAGTCGTCAAGCAGCAGGCGCGCGTCTCCCGCTGGGAAACAGATTTGAGTGCGAAGAGCAGTTTCAGCAAGAGCAGGGATCTGTTCGCCATCTGGGGAGGGCACAGCTAATTCCTCCGCGTCCGGCATAAATTCAGGTGACTGGGGGCGGGGTGGGGAGAAGAAGTGCAAGGATGTGTCTCTGCATTATGGCTGCTGACCTAATCCAGCTTTCCCTGCAGCAGCTGGAACGGAAGGCATCTTGTGGGCAGAGCGTCGCGCCCGTGCTCCTGAGGTCTTTCTGATTGGGGGACGGTCAGATGCGACTCCAGGTTTTGCGTTAAAAACACGACTCTCTGAGACGGCCCTGTGACCCTTTGGGACTGTAGAAACTCCCTTTTAAATGTTTGGTTGCTTTACCAAATGGCTCTGCCTCCTGTGGAGCAAGCAGTCCCCGCTCTAACCTCTTGTTTTCTTTAATTAACCCTTTCCTGAATGGTAATTATGTACCAAACACTAATCACCATGACAACCTTCTTAAGGCAGATAATATTATCATTTTCTAAGCGGAAGACCCCAATGGCAGGTTAAGAATTTACCATCACGTAGCCAGCAACCCACAACATGGCTCCAGGGTTGCAGTGTGACCACACTCCACCAACCTGCCCACCGCTGCCGTTTTCATCTTGGTACACTTTCCTTCCTTCTAAGAAAGGGCGGCTGCCTATTGTATTGCTGCTCACTCACTGGGGAGGAGGAGTTCAGGGCATTTGGGACTGCGTTCTGGTAGCTAGTGTGTCCACAGCTGTGACGTTTTTGGCACGACCCAGTGGTCTACATGCTTGTAAACTGAAGAACCAAAGTGCCTCCATTTTGTCCTCTGCCTCCATCTTGGGTCTTGGGTAAGCTGTTTCCCGTAAAACATTCCAGTCCTCAGAAATGGCTAGGGGCAAAAGTAACAGGGTAGCCTGCTGGAAAGTACAGAAAACTGCAGAACATCCCCACCTGGAGGTCAGCCGAGAAGAAAACTTGACAAGGCCTGGAGGGATGGCTCAGCTGTATAAAGGGTAGGGTCACAACCAAAAATAGAAGAGTTCAGTTCCCAGCACCTACGGCTGTCCCTCCAGGTACCCTTGGGTTGGAGAGATGGCTCAGTGGCTAAGAGCACTGGCTGCTCTCCCAGAGTTCAGTTCTCGGCAACCATACGGTGGTTCACAACCATCTGAAATGAGATCTGGTGTCCTCTTCTGGCCTGCAGGCAAACATGCAGGCAGAAACTGTATACATAATAAAAAATCTTAAAAGACATATTTAAAAAATTGTACTCTTAAAAAAGAAGAGAAAACTTGACAAGCAGCAGGCGAGGTTTGAAAATAAAATTTCTGAAAAGTCCCTAGACAGGAGCCAATCAGGATTGAACCCGTAACCCCACACTCTGGTTTTTGCCTTTAAATGATGCCCTCTAGAAGGGCAGGGTACCTCCTCTTACTGCTGCTGTGGCTGATTGTTTTGATGAGGTCCCTGCTGGTTTTTACTGTGCGCATAATAAACCTTCCTTTTGCAGTTAGGTAAGTGGGTCTCCCTGGTGTTCTTTTGGGGTTCCCACAGACTGGGCACAACACAAACCACACAATTGACTGATAAAAAGGAAAATCTAACAGGAAACAGATCTCAGTGTTCCAAGTAAGTTTACTCTTTTGGGTTGGGCTGCGCTCACAGCTCTCATGGACGTATGTGGACACTTAGGTCCTGGTTTGGCCACCCCTGGATCCTCTCCTCTCTCCCCTGGGCAGTGTTCTGGTTTGTGACCAGTGTCTGGAATCAGAGGCATCCTTGTCCAGGGTGGACAAAGGCAGTTTATGGCTTAGGAGCAGCTTGCTCTAGATGTTGGCCTTTGTTGTTTGTCAAGACAGGGTTTCTCTGTGTAGCCCTGGCTGTCCCGGAAATCACTCTAGAGGCTATGCTGACCTCCAACTTAGAGACCCGCCTGTTTCTACCCCCTGAGTACCATTGCCTGGCTAGATGTTGCTCTTTTATCTAGACACAGGAACTATCCTCCCTACCCCTTGTAGGTTCACTGATTTCTGAAGCATAGACAAAGCTCCACCTGATAAAGGACTGTATCTCTTGATGTCTGTTCGCTGACTATTAAGAGAATGTCTGTTCACTCAGCTGGGGAGGCTGAGTGACAATAAGAAAATCTAAGAAGAAACAAATCTCTTGATGTCTGTTCATTGTCTGTTTAAGAGCTTTTTTTATATTTGAAAATATCTTTGGCCTTTTTGTGTTGTTTTACCATAAAGCTAACTGTCTAACCACCCCCCCCCCCAATCTGGGACTCTTAAGATTTTTATTTACTATTTGTTATTTATTGCCGTCATCATCATTGTGTGGTGTTTCGGTTTTCTTTACCTGGTCAGGTTCTTGCTGACTTGGTGCTTGCTTACTGTGTAGCCCACACTGGCTTTGAAATCATGGAAAAAAACCTGCCTCGGCCTCCCTGATTTTGGCATTATAGGTATGAACCGGCATGGCTGGCTGGCTTTCTCTGAAACTCTTCCTGAAGGATGCCGGGTCTCTCTTCATTGCACAACAGTTGAAGGCTGAGAATATGAGCCCCCACGGAAAGTTCCACTATGCTATTTCAATGAGACCACGAAGCCCAACTGCCTTTTACAGCCTTGCTGCTGTGGGAGAGCATGGTCCAAGAGCTTCGCTTCGCCGTGTGGTGAGCCCTGATCTCTAACTTCAGGTACTTGGGAACACAATCGTCGTTTAGGTGCGCCACGTGTGCTGCCCTGTGTTCCGTCCAAGGTCCACAAGTCAGACTGACCTCACAGATTTGTGCACCTATTATAGAAACTTCCCAGCAGATGGCACTTAAGTGTCTTTTCTGACAAAAGGTCATTGGGTTTGAGAAACAGACATATTTTCACTTTTGCATGAAGGCTTCTTTAGGGAGGCCCAGGGACTGAACTCTGTCTTCCTGGAGTTCTGAGGTTGGATATTCATCTTGATTATGACCAAAGAAGAAAGGAACCTCCAAGCTCCACAAGGATAACCTAGATAACAGCTTTAGTGGACCTGGTTTGGTTTGCATCTTGGCCCAGTTTCTGTGCCTTGATAAGAGCATCCATGACTTAACTTCTAAAACACCACAAGCCATACACATCTTTTCTTTCATTTATAAAGGTTCTACTGCCACCTATCCATGTAGGATTGTCCATGCACCTTCATTAAGATGGGTATCCCAAACCATTACCCAACCTCTGTGTCCATTGTCAAGATAAAAATGCCTGCTACAGTTTGAATAGGTCTTCTCTAAAATCCAGGTGTCCCCAGTGTCCTAGTGTCAAGGTGTGGGGCCTCTGAGAGCTGATTAGGTGTGGGGGGGGCTCCTCTCCTCATGGGTTAAGTCCTTATGAAAGAGTCTTCAGGGAGAGTCGATCCCTCTGCCGTCCTCCCTGCGAGCACACAGTACTCTACCCCAGAGGACACAGCAATGAGAGGCTGCCTTGGAACAGCACCAGACCCTCGCCAGACAGTCCCTTTGTGCTGACTGGTGAACCTAACAGCCCTTTTGTGTTGATGCAGTCTTTGAAAGTATCTCTTAGACCCTAAGAGCCTGGGAATTGGCTGGCCCTCCCAGCCTCCTTACAGTTTCTGAAGACTGCTCTCCTATCGTGTACTCAAACTGCTTGTTAACCCGCCTTTATGAGAACAACGTGCCGGTCAACTTTACTTGCCTTTATTGCCCATGTAGTCAGCTTTTACAACCTAAGCTAATGCAGAGCAGTAGCCTTCGATTATATACTCTTCCATGCCCCTGTCTCAGACTCCGTGTGCGTATCTTTTGCGGAAAGCAGCAAACACAGGAGTTGGAAGCAGTTTCCTGAAATCGAACCAGAAAGCTTGAACGCAACCATTTGTGGATAGTGGTTGATAAACAGTGATGTTTATTATTGGGGTCAGTTAGACACAGTGACTTAACCCCCTGTAAAATCTAGTAAGGATTTCTGTAACGTATCCCGTTCCTTCCCCCATTGCGATGCTTTCTGTGCTGTTCAATAGAGACAGAGCAGAACCCTTTGTTAGGCGACACACAGAGAGAGACCCACCCAACTCATACTAAGGACAGACACACGTAGACGCAGGGACAACAGGTTCGCAAGGCAGCGTTTAGGCAGGCCCGGATTCGTACTCCTGCAACGGGCTGACAGAAGGGGCTGAGAGTGTGAAGGAGAGGAGAATTCAAATCTGGACCTGTTCACCTCCTCCAAGGGAAAGTGCTTCTATTTCTTTCCTTAATGCGACACTGGAGTATCACTGGGGACCTAGAGTTCATCATTAACGCGCATACTCTGTGCACCCCTTGATCTCGGACTCCCCAGCTTCTGGAAGTGCAACAAAGAAGTTTCTGTTTTGTGTGCATGTGTGTAGCAGTGGAAGTGGACCAAAGCAAAGCTTTCCTCTCAGGTCAAGTCTTGAGGTGCGGTAATTTGTGAGCCTCCCATCTGTGATACAATAATACAGGGAATACAGAATAACCACAGCTAAGTTTCCTGCTTGGCAAAAGTGGAGGGGGCGGGGGTGGGGAGGGGATAAGCAAGATAACATGGAAACCTTTGTTCTGCCTCCAGGCCCAGGGGAGGACAGCAGTGCTTTGCTCTGCCTTGGCTGCTTGGCCCTTGTCCTTCCTTCTGTGGCCATGACAGAAGAGCAGCCCCGGAAAGGCTGTGTTCTTGGAGAAGCTGCTAGCCTTTTCATTGCTCTTTATTCCAGGGTTTAGGGGACTGCCTAGAACCCGAGCAATTCCAGCTTTCTAGCTTAGGGCTTTCTCACAGGTGCCAGCCCACGACTATCTGTAATTCCAATTTCACCGATATCTGGGGCTCTCTTCTGGCTTCCACAGGCTCCTGCATACATGTGGTACATGTAAGCTAACCCAAGCGTGCACTCATACAAAAATGGAGAAACATGTTAACGTAAAAAAAAAAATCTTAAAAGATCTAATTGGAGTGGTGGTGGTTCGCGCCTTTTGTCCCAGCACTTGGGAGGAAGAAGCAGGTACTATCTCTGGGTTCAAGGCCAGCCTGGTCTATAGAGGGGGGGGGGTGCCACAATAGCCGTGGCTATACAGAAAAACAAACAAACCAAGCAATCTAGTTAGATATCAATTTTGAGCTCAGTCTTAAAAAAGTTTTCTCAGTCATCGTTCCCTTTTCTCCCCGCAAGAAAGGGTTTCCCGTTGTTTGCTCTCTTATGATCCTGGGATCGCGTAAGCACATCTTTTTGTGAGTGAGCAAGAAGGCCAGGGATAGGCGATTTGCTCACATTTCACAGAGAAAGCTAAAAAAAAGGTGTATTATAATTCGATTGTCTCTTTCCAGGTCACAGTGGCCTTCAGACCTCTGTAAGCATTAGAATGCCCACTACCGCATCCACCGCTGGCTTTAACCATTCCTTCCTAGTGTTTCTACAGTACCACCCAAAGCCAAGAAATGGACCCAGCCTGGATGTCAACAGATGGATGGCGGAAATGTGGTACATACATGCAGAGGAATTTCCTACAATCACTAGGGGAGAATGAAATCATGGCATCTGCGGGAAATGTGTGGAACTGGAGACCTCGCCGTACGCATGTGTCCCCCCCCCCCTCCCCGACTTGCGGAAAGCTGTAGATCCTCCCGATGCTTTTGCAGCTCCCTAGCATGGGACTGGATGCTCTGCTTTTCAAGTTTGCTTGCTTGAAAACCAATCTGCAGGGCTTTTCTTGTCCCTTCTACTGTCTGAGTTTCGTCACTTTCCCTTAGCCCCTGCCTCAGGGCAACTGAAAGCAAGAGTCAGAATCGGTAAACAGGGTTGAGCTGTCCTCTGGCTCCTGGCTAGCTCCCAATTATTTGCAGTTTGCCATGGGAAAATGGCTTTTTCTAGGGGAGAAATAAAGGCGCTGTTTAATCTGGGTTTTCGGTCTTTCTCCATTCCTAGGTCCTCCTTGGGTGTCCTCCTCTCCTTAGCGAGATAGCTTCTCTGTGGGGCAGAGGATTCTCCTTTAGTCGTGTGTGCCTATGTATGCACAAGTGGGCGCTCTCACACAAACACACACATGTGGAGAGGCCAGAGGTCATCGTGGAGCCTCTTTCTCCATCTCTCACCTCCTTATTCTTTGAGCCAGGGTCTCTCACTGAGTCAGGAGCTGGCTGTTTTGGTTAGACTGGCTGTTCAATGACCCCCTGGGATCCTCCTGTCTCCTCTGTGCTACCAGTGGTCCACTGCTGTTGTAGGGAGGGGGCGGCTTGTTTTTTCCTCCGGCTGCCCAGCAAGCTTAGACCTGAAATTCTCACACAAACTATATTATTTAAAAACACTGCTTGGCCCATTAGCTCTAGTTTCTTATTGGCTAACTTTTACATGAACCCATTTCTATTAATCTGTATATTGCCATGTGGCTGTGGCTTGCCGGGTAAAATCCCCAGCGTCTGTCTGTCTCTGGTGGCTCCAT
>NC_022028.1:38549173-38555599 GCF_000317375.1 Microtus ochrogaster | reverse complement strand
CAGGGTTTTGCAGCTAAAGCTGAGTCAGGAAGCCTCTCTTGACACTCCCACATATACCAAGCAATCATCTTTTTTCTGGCCTGTGTGATAAGGTACAACAGGAAATGAGTAGTACCCAGTGCCTGCCTTCCACGTTAGACATGAGGTGCTCCTTGGGGCCTCCGCCTTCCGTCAGCCAGGCTCGTTCTGGGTAAGGTTATGTCATTGATGCTGCCCGCTAATATGGATTTATGGATTGTTCTTCTTTGTACTGTTCTTTGTCGGTAGCTGCAATGTCCCTCGCCTAAGGGAAACAAAGGAGGGGGAATGGAGACCAGACCTTGGAAGGACCCTGCGCAGCTACCGTCAGAGCTAGCGACAGGGGAGGTTCTGGAAATGTCTGTGCCTGAGCCTGAGGAATCGACTCTCTTTGGGTCTACCTCCTATTCCAGATTCTTCCTGTGTGTTAGCTCCTTTTTCCCCAGCTTCTTCCACATCGCCGCAGGAAGTGCTGAGTTGCATCCTTACACTTTACACCCCAGACTGAGAAAGGAACTTTTTCCAGATGCCTTCGGGTGGAAAATACCGCATCAGGGCTTTAATAAATCTGTCTTGGGCAAATTACTGGAGCTGAGGGTAGGGGCCTATGATCAGCTGAGCCTTCCCATGATGCCCCTGGATGAATGCACTGGTTCGGAAAGACAGGCAGACAATACTACCATACTAGATTAACACTCTCAACCTAAACGAACCTCTGAAAAACTTGCAGATATATTTTTCAGGTACTGGGAGTCTGGCATCCTCTGTCTTGCTATAGCTGTTTTTTTGAATTCATGTTTAGCATCATGCTTTTCCTAATGGCTAGGGCCTGCATGCAAAGGCATTCAATGCAAGCCTGATGACCAAAGTTTGATCCCAGGACACACACATGATGGAGAGAGAGAAATGACTCTCCACGCCCATCTTCTTGTTGGACTTTCATTGACTTATGCAGATCTGTCTGCGAGACTGGGATTTAAGGACCTTGAAGAACAAGGCAGACTACGGTCTAATGCCGCAGACAGCCTTACTTCAAGGCTTAGTGTACTTTTACACATGAATGTAACAGAGAAAGCAGTGATCCAAGAAAGGTTGTTTTGAGTTCAGAAAAACATGTAAATGCCTGTAAGCCTACACTAAATATCAACATTCTAAACATTAACAGCCCTTTCCCAGGACTTTCTCAGGACAGACCAACCTAAACACAGTTGTCTGGCATGTACTATAGATTGCATCTGGGAAGGCATGGAAGTGAGGCAGAAGACCTTACCCTCAGGGTACCCTGAGGACAGCACTCAGGAGGTCCATTTACCAGACTGGGTTCTATAGCTGTGTTTTGACATCCTATAAGAATAAACATGTCTTTTTTTTTTTTTTAGAACTATGGAATGTAATTTTATTACTGTTAAAATATAAACATGTCTTTTAAATTGAAATATTTGTCACAGGAGGCATGGAATCACGTCCAAGAACAATTCAGAAAACAAATTATAGCTGAGGTAAAGGGCCCTTTGCCCTTTTCCCCTGAAGCCTCCCTCGCAGTTCCCCAAGGCATTGTTCACCATGGGTCACTTTTTTGACAGTGTTCTGACATTTTTTTTTTAATTTTATTTTTTGATTTTTCTTTTCTTTTTTTTTTTTTTTAAAGAAAGCTATCTTCTTTTTTCATTTTACACAACAATCCCAGCTGCTACTCCCTCACCTCCTCTCATTCCCTCTACCTGCCCCCATCCCACCCTCATCCACTCAAGGCATATTGCTCCAAGGAAGAACCAAGGTCGTCCCCACTATATCCAGCCTGAGCAAGTCATCCATCCAAAGAGAATGGGTTCCCCAAAAGCCAGTACAAGCAGCGGCCCAGCAGTCTACCCCAGCCATATAACTGTCGCCCATATTCAGAAGGACTAGCTTGATCCTATGCTTGTTCCTTCCCTGTCCAACAGGAGTTGGTGAGCTCCCATTAGCTCAGGTAGACTGTTTCGGTGGGTGAACCCATCATGGTCTTGACCTCTTTGCCCATACTCTCACTCCTCCCACTCTTCAACTGGACTTTGGGAGCTCAGCCCAGTGCTCTGCTGTGGGTCTCTGTCCCTGTCTCCATCAGAAGGTTCTATAGTGACATTTAAGATATTCATCAATCCGACTATGGGGCAAGGTCAGTTCGGGCACCCTCTCCACTCTTGTTTAGGGTCTTAGCTAGGGTCATTCTTATGGATTTCTGGGAATTTCTCTAGTGCTGGGTTTCTTGCTAGCCCCATAATGGCTCCCTCAATCAAAATATCTCTTTCCTAGCTCTCCTTCTCTGCGCTTCCTCCAACCTGACTATCCCATCCCCTCAAGTTCTCCTCTCCTCTCCCCTTCTCCCCTCCTCCTTCCCCCTTCAGCCCTTCCTTCTTCCCTCACCCCCAGGCTCCCAATTTGTCAGGAGATCTTGTCCGACACCTTTTGATCCTTTTATGTATACACACAAAGCAAGCAAGCAGGCAAACAAACAAATATATATATAAAATTAGTGGTCAAGCAAATACTCTGGGGGAATTTTAAACCACCCACAAAGAACAGTTTCCTTTTAATAGTAAAAATTTAAAAAAATTTTCATTATTCCCATAGACAACAAACTTGACTTTAAAGACATTGCCATTTTTTTTTTTTTTTTTTTTGTGACTGGCTTTGGAAAAACAGTCACGTTCTGTACAAATTACACTTTTGATGAATGTTGTCCCTGGATGTTCAGCTGGGACAGTGATCTCTGGAGACAGCAATGGAAATGGCCAATCACAGGAGCCTCTACATCATGCCTGAGTGCAGGTGTTTGATTAGCAGCAGGTGTTGGAGATGTCTGCACTGGAAATTATAGCCTTCCTTTCTCACCTCCGAGAGGCTTTAGATTTTCTTCAAACTGAAATTTCCACAGAAAGATCAACTTTGTCCTGTGCAGCTGCTCACTGGGCCCATAGTAGAACACGCCGCTTCGCAAAGCGGTAACGTTTTAAAGGGACAGTACAAGCCTGGAGAGATGGGGTCAGAACACAAGCGCTGGGTGTTTGGATCCCCAGAATTCATGGAAATGCTGGAGGGACATAGTAGTCCATTTGTATTTCTTCCCCCCCCCCCATTTGTATTTCTAGTCTCAGAAGAGGGAGGCAGGATTCCTGGAGTGGGCTGGCTAGTGAGACCACCCGTACTGGCAACTTCACATCAACCTCTGGTTGCCACATGCATGAGCATATGTGTGTGTGTGTGTGTGTGTGTGTGTGTGTGTGTGTGTATGCGAATATGTGCCTATATATTTGTGAAAACCTATATACACACATATGTGTGCACACTACAGACACACACACACGCATGGTAGTGCTGTTTTTGAACTTGCCATGAACACCTGGCGAGCATAAAACAAGCTTGTACATATCTGTCTATCTATCTATCATCTATCTATCTATCTATCTATCTATCTATCTATCTATCTATCTATCTATCTATCTATCTATCCTCTATCTTTCTATCTATCTAGATGATTACACCCTTTTACTTTTAATTTTGTGTGGGTTTGTGTAACTGAGTGCAGTGCTAAATGACTATCAGGTGGCTAAAAATTTAGGGAGGGAAGATGACTCAACAGTTAAGAGCACTGACTGCTTTTCCAGAGGACCTGGATTTGATTCCCAGCACTCACGAGGCAGCTCACAACTGCCAGAGGCCTCTTTTGGCCTCCTCGGGCACCAGTCAACCATGGTATACAGTACAAACAGGCAAAGTACCCATACACGCAAAATAAAGTTAAGCATCAAACCCATCAAAGTACATAATAAGTACTTGCTGAAGTGGATTTTGGCCATTATCTGTTGGGTCTTGAGAAAAAAATTGAATCCTTTTCTTAGTTCTAGACATCTGATTTCTGTGACCCATTCTATTCTTCTTTAAAAAGAAACCCCATCGGACCACTTCCCAGGTTCCAAAAGCTTTCAGGGAAGTGTAAGTTGGATAATTGTTATTTCTACTTAACTTTGCAATCTTCTGAGCTGAGTGTCTTTAAATGCAAAGGAACAGGCATAAATCTTGCAAAGTTCAAAATCCATTACTTAGGGATATAGTTAAAGCCTTCCATCTCAATGTGTAATTATTGTTTAAAGAAAAAAAGCTGGCTAAAGAAAGGCTTGACTGTTAAAAAAAAATCCAAATCAACTTTTAAATCAACAGTTGTGCTAATTGAATTCATTGCATATGGTCCCAGGTGTGGCTGGAGTGGGGGGGAGGCGTTTGTGGGATTTTCTGTTCTCTGAATTTACATTCGTAGATTAGATGGAAGGGGTTTGAAACCAGGGGAATTCAGAGAGCCTATGGCACACAGCGCCTCCTACTGTTGGCAGATTTAAAAGGTTGCACCCTCCTAGACGAGCAAATCACATGCTCTGTTCCGAGTCTACCTCTGAATGGTGCATCTCTTACCCGCTAGCAGCTATTTTAGCTGTTCTCTGTAGACTCTATCTAAAGGAGGGCCACAGAAGTTGAAAAAAACACTAGCTCATAGCTAATAACTAGCTTATAAAGTCTTCGCTCTCAAAGCTTTATCCTTGGTACACCTTTGTTTCCAGAAGAAAAAGCTTGTGAAAGAACTAACCTCACTTGTCAATACACCATGTCCCAGTGGCCTACCTCTGCTTTTACTGTGCTTGAGTTACCACCCTGATCTGGACAAGTGGAGCTGCAATTTCTTCTGTTGCTTACTAGCCTCACGTCCCTGATACAGGTCACTAAGTTATATGGAAACCAGTGCCGCCAAGTCCAAACAAGGTTTTCTGGTCAGTCCTTCGGAACTTGACAAATTTAGGACGGCTTGGGGTCAATTAGGGCTGGTGTGATATACCCACTTACCCAGCAGTTATGGGCATGGAAGCTGGGGCTGTGGCCATTCTCCATCACTATGACAAAATACTGGGGATGTAGTTTTATTTTGGCTTATGATTGTGCAGCTTCCAGTGCCAGACCTGGCAGACCTATTGCTTTGAGCCTTTGGTGGGTGTGCCAAGTTACAGTGGCTGAGTGGGGTGTGTGTGTGTGTGTGTAGGTGTGCATATATGGGGGGCAGATTGGGGGTGGTGTGCAGCAGAATAATGCCGCTTACACCATGAGCTCTAAGGGTTTGCGTCACCAGTGACCTAGGGACCGACCACCCCTTAAAAGTTCTACTGCCTTCCATATTGCCACCCTGGGGCACAAGTTTTGAAACCATAGGCCACCGGAGGAACGAGTATTCTGCCACATTGATGTGACGTGGTAGAGAGAGAGAGAAAGAACGAGCATTCAACTAGCCACCTACTGATTCATGGGTTGCCGATGGAAAGTCACCTGCCCTTGCTGCCTAGCAACCTACTTACCTCCCTACAGTGCCCTTTGCTTTCTAAGTGTTTACGCCTTCACTTAGCCCATGGTTCAGGGGGTCTCACATATTGGCATCCCAGCTGGCTTTGTCATTTAAGGATGTCGTAAGTATGTACTATCGTCTGCTTATAGGGGCTGAAGTCCTCGAGGTCTTAACCCAATGGTGTTGGAGGTGAACGCCTCCTGATCCCTGCCTTTGGCTTCTTTATGTCAACGCCAAAGACCTTCCCAACCAGTGCGGGTGGGTGGGGGACATCTTCTCGGGTCACATTGTCTTCTCGTGGCTGTCTTAGCTGCCCTACCTCCAAGTTGTGATTTACATGGGAATTTCAGGTTTCAAGGTGGGCAAGTATGGAAAACTGTTTATTCACAAAAAGTCTCTGCCTTTCAAACTGTGCAGAATGGGTATCGGACATCATGCTCTGCGGGACCAAAAAAAGAAAAAAGACCCTGCTCCTGGCTTGCACTCATCTCCTCACCCTGACGCTGTCCGTGTTCACAGAGGAAGGTGAACCATTCTTAGCCCAGAGTGATGCCATTTTATTTACTGCGCTAAGAAGGGAAGGATGTTTAGAGTCGGGAAACTGTATCTGCTTCCTGTATTTGAAAAGCGGCTATTTAGGGAGGGGCTTTCCATGTGCATCCAAAGGCTGTCCGATTTGAGCAGAGGCACATCGGGTGCTGTTTGGGGATGGCTTACAGACAGGCTCTTCGTTCCTTTTGGGGCCGGACCTTCTAGGCTGTTGCGCCTTAGAGAGGGTTCAGAAGTCTCTTTGCTGCTGTGCTGCCGGCGCCCCCTTGTGCATGGTAAGGTTACAGCCACAGTTTCCAGGTGGCCCTTCACAATGGAGCTCTGACAGCTTTTCAAGGCCTCTGCCCCCCTAGCTGTCTCTGGTGCTCAAGGTTGGAGAGCATCTGGAGAAAAAGACTAAGCAAAGCTTCAGATTTTCAGTACTTTGTTTCTTCTTCTTCTTCTTCTTCTTCTTCTTCTTCTTCTTCTTCTTCTTCTTCTTCTTCTTCTTCTTCTTC
>NC_022028.1:38546238-38549073 GCF_000317375.1 Microtus ochrogaster | reverse complement strand
TACAGTGAGTTTTAGTTGTTTTTTTTTTAAAGTACCTCCGGTGAACCAGCAGACAGCATCTGTTCTTCCATAGCGTCTCACCATTGCAAGGGTATTAGAAATTTGTCCACGTGCACCAAAGTCTGATATGGTGACAATTGTCCTCTGCTTTGCTTTTCTCTGCAAACTTTTCTCTTGTGAAGTGTACACTCAGGGGGCACACAGGGCTTAAGTATGCAGTTTGGTGGGGCTGTCACAAAATGAACGCATATATAGTCTCCTGGCAGATGAAAATCTATTACGCCCGAGAACAGAGTGGCCCCTCTAAAGTGCTCTCAATTCCCACCTGCACTCTCTTGCTGTCTCCCTCTCCACCTGTGGCCACGTTCAGGTTTCTAACATCCAGGGTAACTTGCCTGTTAGCTGTGTGTATGTGCTCACAGAAACCTGGATGCCCCCGTTCTTCATAATATTGTCTACTGCACAGCAATGCGTTTCTATGCAGCGTCACGGGGGTCGTTTCATTTCTCCCATTTTTGAGTGTTTTAGTGATCACGCCCGTCTTAAAATTTGTGTTTCCCCCATGACTAGCCGAGTTGAATGTCTTTCCTAGTGTTTTATCCAAAGCAGTTTAGATCTTCTCGCTGAAAAACAGCTGCTCATGTTTTTATAAAAAATTTGATTTTGTGTGCGTGTGCTCTCCTTTTTGAGCAGGTGTGTGTGGGCCATGCCTGTGTGCAAAGAGAACAGAGGTCAGTGTTCGGTGTCTTCCTCTATTGTTCCCCATCTTAATTTTTGGGACAGGATCGCTCTTCGACCCTGGAGCTCACCGATTGGCTGGTCTGACTGGCCAAGATTCCTTCAGGGTCCTCCTACCTCAGACGGACAGCTCTGGGATTACAGGTGTATGCCCCTGCTCTTGGCTTTTTTTTTTTTTTGGCACTGAGAATCCAGTTCAGGTCCTCATGCCTGCCCAGTCAGTGTGTCACAGCTCGGTCACCTCTCCATCCCCATGTTTGTGCCTGTGACTCAGTTTTCTACGGACGACATCACTTGCTATGTAGAAATTCTTTACTATGTTGACTCTGAATTCCATGTCATTCTGTACGTTTGTAAATATTGTGGTGTCTTCCTGCCATCTGTTTTGTTGTTTTGTATCTCATGTCTTTGTGTGTTATAGTTTGGTGAAAATAGTTTTTTTCTTTTAGTTTTTTTTCCTTTAATATAGCTTAGTCATCGATCATTCTCTCTAAATGCCTTTTATAGTCTGTGTATGACTTGAGACCTCTATCCAATCCCCCAGCCTATAAAGTTAGTATTCTGTGTTGTCATCTAGAATCTCTAAATGTTGAAATGTAGATCTGCAGTTTATGTGGTAAGGCTAAGGGTGTTTTTTCCCCATCATGAGACTATTCAATATATTCAGCACTGTTACTGAAAATCAGTTTCTATCTCCTGACATCTTCTCCATAAAACTATGAGCTGGCTATTCCAGAAGTCTAGTTCTACTGTCTTCATTATTAGCTTTGCAGATCTTGACATGATTGTGGCTTGAACAGGAACTGTCCCTGGCAGGCTCATGCATTTGAATCCTTGGTCTCCGGTAGGTGGTGCTGTTTGGCAATGCGATGGAACCTCCGGGAAGGCAGAGCCTTGCTGGAGGAAGACTCTCACTGGGGGTGACTTAGAGGCTTTATTGCCTGTGGTCATTTACTCCTTGAAGACTATTTCTGTCTGTCTCTGTCTCTCTCTCTCTCTCTCTCCCTCTCCCTCTGTGCTTCCTGAGTGTGGTTGAGATATAGTCTCTTGGCCTTCTGACCACCAGGCTAGCCTCACACTTCTCCCGCCATGCCTTTCTGGTCATGATGGACTGGATCCTCTTTGTGGGTCAAACCCTCTGTCCCCCAAGTTATAAGATTTTTGAATGAGTTGCCAATTTCTATAACTAAAAAAACTTGCTGATATTAGGAAGCAATTGCCGTCATTCGCCATTACCTCTTCCAATCTATGTTTTATAGGCTTCTATGTATGTTTATATCTTATGCATATTTTTTAGATTTAATCTTGGGAATTTATGGTTTTTAATGTATATATAACAATGTGGTAATGTTTAATTTCCCATTTACTTGGTAAGTAGAATTCTTGCAATTAATTTTTTAGCCTCTTGTCTAGGAAACTTCAAACTCACTTGCTGGGCGTGTCTGTGCAGATATTTCATGAGATCATCAACCAAAGAGGAATGACCCATCGAGTGTGGGCAATGCTGGGGCCCTGGATGGAATAAGAGGGAAGGAGGAACCTGCTAGCTCATGCACTCTCTGCTTTCTAGCCGCCATGTTGGTCTTGCCCTGCCAGGCGCATGCGCCCACATGATGGATGCCCCAAAACCATGAGCCAGTGTAAATCTCTGCTTCTTTTGTTTCCTCTCAGGTATTTTTAACAGTTCTGGGGAGATAGCAGAACGCTAATTCCAAGCAACCCTGTGCACGTTCACTCTGCTGCTGTCTCCCCCTCCCCCCCAACCCCAACATTGTATCTAAACTGTGGGCAGTAACAACATCTTCCTCTGCTTTTCCGGATAGCAGACCTGCTCCCCTTGCTCCTTGCTGCCTCCTTCTCTCCCCCCCTCCATTGTTCTGTGCCCCCTCAAGCCTAGTGCTGTGTTATATACGATTTTATGATTTTACGTGTTTCCAATCTTAGGAAAAAAGGATTTCAATGTTTCACCATTAAGTGAATATTTACAGTGAGTTTTAGTTGTTTTTTTTTTAAAGTAGATATCCCGTTTTAGGTTTAAAAAGTTCTATTTCTAGTTTGTTGAAGTAATTTTTTTTACTCTGAATATTGTTGAGTTTT
>NC_022028.1:38533344-38546138 GCF_000317375.1 Microtus ochrogaster | reverse complement strand
TTTTTTTTTAAAGTAGATATCCCGTTTTAGGTTTAAAAAGTTCTATTTCTAGTTTGTTGAAGTAATTTTTTTTACTCTGAATATTGTTGAGTTTTATTAAATGTGTTTCCTGCAATGCTATTGAGTTGATCATTGATTTTCATGCTTTATTCTGTTAATATGGTGAATTACAGTGCATTTCTTGGATAAATCCAATTTGGTCTTAATGTATTCTTTCTACATTTCATTGGTTTTGATTTGGATACATCAATGGTTTACACTAGAAAATTTGACACAAATCCTTTTGCAAAATACTTTGCTTCTTAAACTTTGTGTTCATGAAGACCATTTCCCCCTTCTTTGATTAAACATTTTCTAGACAGTCATATTTATATGGACAATATGATCAGGTATCACATTAGTTGCTTTGATAAAAAAAATATCTGCCAAGAAACAACTTAAGAAAGGCCTTGTTTTGCTTTATGCAGTGAGGGGATGTGACCCATCAAGGTAGGCACAGCATGAGCCCTAGTTTGCTTTCAGTTGCCGAGGGAAACACCGTGACTCCAAGCCAGGTGGGGAAGAAAGGGTTTATTTCATTTTATAGGTTACAGTTTGTCATCTAGGGATGCGAAGGCAGGCGCTCAAGGCAGGAGCTTGAAGCAGAAACCACAAAGAATGCTGCTCACTGACGAACGTGTACTGAGGCTCACATCCGGCTACCTCTTCTATAACCCAGCTCCGCTTGTGTTGGGACGATGCCACCCGCAGTGGACGGGGCCCTCCTCCATCAGTCAGCAGTAAAATGTCTCACAGACATGGCCAGGCTAGTTTGATGGAGGCAATTCAATTGAGGTTCCCTCTTCCCAGGTGTGTTGGGTTGACAACCAAGATTAGCTACCACAGTGTGGCAGTGAGAGCGTGAGATAGCTGGTCACATAGGTGAGGAAACATGGCGTGAATACAAGTGGGCGGAGCTTCTTAATGGGAGGCAGAGCATGGTTGGGAAGTGGGGCGGGGCTTCTCAACCCTCAAGACTTAACTCCACTAACCCATGCCCTCCAGGGAGGCTCCACCCGCTAAAGGTTCCACGATGGCACCACTAGCTGGGGTCCAAATATTCAAACACATGAGCCTGTGAGGGACATTCCTCATTCACGCCACACCCCCATTCCCTTTGGATATAAGTAATATATTCTCCACTGAGGACGACAAACTAATTTTTAACAATGCTTCTCTGGAAAAATATTTCCCATAAGAGCTGGAAAATACGATCAGTGAATCTTTGTTCACGGCTAGAAACAGAGAAGCATTTCTTCGTGCTTTATTAGCTGGGAAGGTTTCTTACTGATGTATATTCCAGGTTTCTATGGTTCTGTTTTTCTGACCCATAAATGAATAGCTTCAAAAATTCCACCGTTGGGGGGGGCACTTTTTAGCAAATTACCAAATTTGGTCTTCATCGTCTTGTGAAATAATAGGAATAATCTACTAGTTAGTAAGAAAGCTTACTGGGGAAGGTTTTATGGGTATGACCCTGAAAGCACGGACAATGAAGGCAAGAGCACACAGAAACGGGGTTTCATTACGCTAAAACACTTTGTGTTGTAGGGAAGGCAACTTGCCAAGTGGAGACATCGCCTGCAGAATGGGAGAAGATTTTTCTCAAACATGCTTCTGATGAGAGAATACTTTCTAAAAAAAAAAAAAAAAAATACAAGGCTCTCAAAGAATAGCAAGAAAGGGACAGCCCAGTGAACAATGGGTTTAACAGACATTTTCCAAGAGATCTACTGAAGGCCAACAGGTACAGGGGAAAGCAGGCTGGTGAAATGGCTCAGTGGGTAAAGGCACTTGCGGCACAAACATGGAGGCACCTGAGTTTGATTCCTGACACCCGAGGGAAGGTGGAAGAAGAGAACAGACCCCACGAGCTTGTTCTCTGACCTCCAAGGGGTGCTGTGGCCCGTGTGCCCACACTTGCGTCCTGTACACAGCATGAACGGCTGGGGAGATTCAAGTGTAAACGACAGGGGGATGTAATTCCACATCTGTTAGAATGGCATGTGCGCACATCGGCGCGTGCCCGGGCCAGGAAACAAGCAAAGCGTGGTGTGTGCGCACAATCAGCACTGTTAAGTCTCCAAAAAGAGGGCGATCCTCTACTCTGCAATATGGACAATCCCGGAAGGCTTAAAGTGAGACCAGCCGCAAACAGGCAAATATGATACAGCCTCATGGTTTTGTGTGTCAACTTGACACAAGCTAGAGTCATCAGAGAGGAAGGAACCCCAGTTGAGGAAATGCCTCCATGAGTTCCATCTGGAAAGCATTTTTTTTTTTTTAAATTTCAGTTAGTGATCCATGGGGGAGGGCCCAGGCCATGGTGGGTGGTGCTGTTCCTGGGCTTTTGGTTCTGTGTTCTCTAAGAAAGCAGGCTGAGCAAGTCATATGTGGACCAAGCTGATAAGCAGCACTTTCCATCTGGTCCTCTGCATCAGCTCCTGCCTCCAGGATCCTGTTCTGATTTTGTTTGGTGATGAATGTGCCGCCAAACAAACCTATCCTCCCCAACTCGGTGTTTGATCACAGCAACAGAAACCCCAAAGACACTCATCCGTGGAGTTTGAAAAGTTGAGAATATTATTGTGCTTGTTACCTAACTGGCTGTGGTGGAGGAGGGCAGAGGGGGAAGGCTGGGATGGACAAAGGTTGATCAAAGCCTACAAAGTTCCCCCACGGGCAGGAGTGGATAACTTTTGAGA
Source organism: Microtus ochrogaster (assembly GCF_000317375.1). Taxonomy (NCBI): domain Eukaryota; kingdom Metazoa; phylum Chordata; class Mammalia; order Rodentia; family Cricetidae; genus Microtus; species Microtus ochrogaster. Next base: position 38,543,394 of record NC_022028.1, on the reverse strand, counting down.
TCTGTTGCACCGCCGATTGATTTTATGCAGTAATAATTGTGTCATTCAAAGTAAAAGTAAATTTCAGATACCCACAGAGGATGTCAAGTGGGATGACGGATGTGTTAATTAGCTTGATTCAGTAGCTCTAGATTGCTTACGTATGTCAGAACATCACACTGTCTCTCAGAGATGTATAGAACTGTGAATAATCAATTATGGCACCACTGACTGGGCCAACAAGATGGCGCAGTTGGTAAATGTGCTTGCCACCAAATTTGAGGGCATGAGTTCGATCCCCAGAAACCACAAAATGGATGGAGAGAACCGACTCTTGCCAGTTGTCTTCTGGCCCCCTCCCACGTTATAGCACACATCCACGAAATATAAAAAGTTAAATACTATAAAGTCTTATACTGAAACTGAAGGGCTGACGGGTTAAAAATTATTTTTTTTTTTTGCCCTCTTTTCACCAAGGCTCAAGGTGAACGTCAGTCCTGAAATGCTACTGACTGAGACCCTTCAATGTTCTGTACTACACAGAGCATTTGAGAAGGCCCTGGTGTCATCAGGTCTGTGGCCTGGAATCTAAGAACTTAAAAGATTTTGAGGCCGTGGAACACAGCACAGGCAATGCTTAGTTAGTTTTGTTTTTTTTTTTAAATAGGTTGATTTATGTGTATATTTTGCTTGTATATGTACTGCATGTGTGCCTGGTGCTTGCAGAAGTCAGATGAGGGCATCCAGGATCACCCGGAACTGAAGTTACAGATGGTTGAGAGTGTCCATATAGGTGCTGGGAAGCAAACCTGGATCCTCTGAAAGAGCATTCTTAACCACTGAACCATCTTTCCAACACCCACCGACAATGTTTATTTTGTGATTTAGTCAGGATTCTCTGAAAGATGGAATCTGTAGAAGGTTTTTTTCTTTTCATTTTTGAGACAGGCTTTTAGAATTAGATTTCGCTGGACTCGTCTTTGATTTAAGGCTTGTACGCATTACAGGTATGGGGGGGGTGGGTGGATCATATTCACCCAAAAGCCTTTGGTGTACCTGTAAACTAATAAAGTTACCCAGCTAAGTAAATCCATTTTCAATTAGCAACACAGTGACATCTTTTTAAATACACAGCTGGCATAGTACTTGATAGAAAAAAAAAATCCCAACCTATCATATGCACTGCTTGGCATCGACTCGCGGTGCATCCTTTCTTGGTATCTTCTTATTGCAAAGACCCTTGATCAGCCTACATGGCTAGAACAAGGAACAAATGGGTCCAATGACTTGAGTTTAAATGATGGGTAGAGAATGGGTTTTCTTCATCTTCTAACCTTATAACCACAGTTGAACTCTTCGAATTGAAGGAGGTCTTGACTTTACCACAGTAGAGATTTTGATGTGATTTGACAATGTAATTTTAAGTTTCCTGGCCACCAATTAAGTCAAATGTAAAGGGACCATTGCAAATGGATCTGTAGGTTTAGGGGAACCGTCTCCATCCTCACCATGTTGGATGCTTTCTTAGGGACAGCACACATTAGGGGGGCAGTAATTCGAGTCCCTGCTCTGTCACTGATTAAAACAGGACAACAACTTTCTAGGCCTGTGGAATAGGATGGAGGGGCTGGTAGGATGGCTCCGTGGGTGAAGGACCTTGCCTCCAAACGTGACATGACAGTCTGAGTCCAGTTCCAGGGACCCACACAGAGGAATCACCCACAGTTATTCTCTGACCTACACACAACATTCTGTGGAACATGTGTGTGCGCGCACACACACACAAACAAACACAAATGAAAAATTTAAAGTTAGGTCTGGGCTTAAGGTGTGGCTTTTGCCTTCTGTTGTGCTGTTGTCGTATTGGTAACCTTTCAGAGGTGGCAATCAATTGTCCTTACAGACTGGTAAACAACAACGAAAAAAGAGATCTCACTTGAGAAACTGACTCCTTCAGATTGGCCCATGGGCAAGTCTGAGGGGGCACTTTCTTTTGTTTTTGTTTTTATTTTTATTTTTTTAAATTTATTTATTTATTTATTTATTTATTTATTTATTTGGTTTTTCGAGACAGGGTTTCTCTGTGGCTTTGGAGCCTGTCCTGGAACTAGCTCTTGTAGACCAGGCTGGTCTCGAACTCACAGAGATCCGCCTGCCTCTGCCTCCCGAGTGCTGGGATTAAAGGCATGCGCCACCACCGTCCGGCTTAAATTTATTTTTTATTGAAAAAAATTTCTGCCTTCTCCCAGCCTCCCATTTCCCTCCCGCTCCTCCCACTCCTCTCCCCCTCCCCCCACTCCTCTCCCCCTCCCTCTCCAGTCCGAAGAGCAGTCAGGGTTCCCTGCCCTGTGGAAAGTCCAAGGTCCTCCCCCCTCCATCCATGTCTAGGAAGGTGAGCATCCAAACTGGCTAGGCTTCCACAAAGCCAGAACATGAAGTAGGATCAAAACCCAGTGCCATTGTCCTTGGCTTCTCATCAGCCCTCATTGTCCGCCATGTTCAGAGAGTCCGGTTTTATCCCATGCTTTTTCAGTCACAGTCCAGCTTGAGGGGGCACTTTCTTGATTGATGGGAAAGGTCCAGACTACTGTGTGAGCTGGTGCCACCCCTGGGCAGGCTCTTTTTGATTGTATAAAAGAGCCGAGCAAGCCTTAAGTAAGCAAGCCTTAAGCAAGCCAGTCGTCAGTACTGCTCCGTGGCCTCTGCTTCAGGTTCCACCCCATTTCTCTTAAAGATGGACCCTCCCCTCCCCCATCCCTACTCCACCAGGGTGTAAGCCAAACAAACCCCTTCCATCCCAAGTTACTTTTAGTCAAGGTGTTTATCACACACTTAGAGAAGCCTAATGATGCAAAACCCGAACGGAATGGAATCTACCTAGAAATAAATATATAAACTGAATTTAGCATTGTCTGGGCAAAGTTGGAAAAAACAGTCACTGTATTTTTCTACACACAGTCGGAGCTTTGCAGACAGGCTGGAAATACTGACTAGCTTTTGCAGAAGTGCGCTTCTGTTCTCAGTGGGGTCGCTCAGAGGTTGCTGGAGAACAGGGTTTCCCAAACCATTATTTCAAATATCATGGGCCCCCGAGTGAACTACTGGCTAGGAAAAGGTTGGCGCTAGACTGCACACGCCTTGTCTCAGCCGATCTTGGTGACCCCCGGAAAAAGGGTCGCCCTGCAGCTTTCATTCTGGGCTCCCTGCAGAGCCCCTGCCTTGCCCCAGCCTGGAGCAGGCTGTGACTTGCAGTGTTCCCAGGAAAGGGCAGGAAGATGATAGGCACTGATCTCTCAAGCTGCTGCCCAGTGCCTGGTGATGGAGAGTTAGCAATGCGGGTCTCTCTTGGTCCCAAACACCTGCCCAGCACTGCGCGGAGTCGCAGGGCCCTGGAGAGTCTGTTGGGATTGCCGTTTGTGCGTTCTGTATATGGTTCCAAGGGTGCATGCGTGGTCGGGAGGATGGCACGATCCTCTTCAAGGGGCACGTGTTCCAACCGCCTTTTACCGGTCTCTGGGCTCCCCACCGTGGCCCCCCACACCTCAGAGCTCCTGGGCACCTCATTTGAGACCTACTTTTCTTCTTCTTTTAGCGGCCTTGGCTTCTCCCAAAGAGGCTCAGTGCCCAACCCTGAACCAAGGCTGGGGTCGGGTGTGTGTGAGGTGTCCTTCCCTTTCTGGCTGCTCAGATATTTGCAACCGGGGGACCACCCAGAAGTCCCAGGGACAAATAGACCTCACCCTGTGTTCAGCTTACAGTCAGTTATATTTTGAAGCTGTTGACATTAACCGCTCGCATAATCTTGCTACCAGGAGACCGAACTGAAGACCCTGGAAAACTCCAAGGGGAAATAAGCTCACCAAAGTCTACGGGATGGAAGAAAGGCCTGTCCCACTGTGTAGGTTTGCAGAGCGCCCTCGGAAGGGTACTGACTTTGCCTTCCCTTGTCTTTAAGGGAAACAGAATTCAAGTCAGTGAAGATGGCTTGCATAAGGGGGCCTGTTGCCTTATGTGAGTTCTTTGGCCAGCGCCTTGCTCTGCTGGAGGTGCTGCATCTCTTTCCACTATAGTCTCTGACTCAGCCTCACCGCAGTCTCTGCTTCCCAAGAGGTGACGAAGTCAATCGCTCCGCTCCATGTAGAGCATCTGCCTGGCTGCTTACTTAACCCATGCAATTCTCTGCTTCCAAAGAGGGTGACCAAGTCACCCTAGAGCATCTGCGCTTTCTACTTATCCTGGAGGAATGCTTTTCCATGCTGGGACCTCCGGCCTTCTTTACCATCTTTCTCAGATGCGGGCTTTGACATGGCTTCAGTGTTAGTGCTGCTGCCGCCACAGCCCCTGCCCCTGTTGTGGATAGAGCTTACATCCGCTCACCTTGTCAGTGCCCTTGTTGGCTTTCCTCCTTTGTGTCACTGTCAAGGACCTGACTATGGAGACAGTTGAGTGCAAATGATTTAATAACGCCCTAGAAGGCCAAAGCGACGTCAGACAGCAGCGCCAATCAGCCTGCCGGTTCTTTCTCCCCAGATCTTGGCTACTGAAATGGTACTGGAAAGTCACTGACTTGGCTGACCTGTCCTCACTCTTGACCGCCCCATCACCCACAGAACGAAGGCAAAATTTTGGGCTGATTGGTGTTTCTCTCCCTCTTTTGTTTTGATTCAACTTAACCTTGACTCAGATTTTTAAGTCTGCTTTTCCTGATCATTACTTAGTGATGCCAACAGGAAATCTCGAAACTTCTGAATTCCCAATGCTCAGTGGAAACTGCAGTGTCTGCTACTGTTGCCCCCCATCGTGCTTCCTGCTCGCCAGCTCTTTCGTCTCAGCCTGGTTTCCTCTTTTCTTTTTTTCCATGGATGTGAATTCTCCCCTACCTTTCAACTGGATCACCCTCTGGGTACCTTTTTATCAGTGATCCCAGCTTTCCCTCTGGAGTCATGGCCACCACTGGAGCGAGTGTGTCTGCAAGGTCCATTTTCCAGGCTGCTTTGGAATAGGTTTCTTCAACTTCTATTTCCTGGCTTTAGCCTTGAAGCCTGGCCTATGCTCCAAAGAGACATGCTTTTCTTGGGAGGGCCCTTCCGACCCTTTTGGAACTGTCAGTAGAAGAGATGAGTGCTAAGTAGCTTTTTTTTTTTTTTTCCCCTGCCCAAGGTCACGTCTCAGGTAATTTACCATGCCAGCACACAACTGTCAGCTGGAGTGATAAGAACCGGACTTGAATGTGCTGTAAATTCTCCCCTTTCCATTTTGCATCAGAGAACCCGGGCTTACATGACGAGGACACATCTGTGGCCACTGTAGGGCCTATACCATTTCTGTGCTTGGAGATAACTCCGTTCATTGTTATAGGTGTCGAACCTGAGACACACCTGACTGAAATAGATTTGTAGTGGCCCAAGGCCAGCATCGTGCCTGGGCTGCAGCTCGGGGAGGGAGGGTGCCTAGAGGGACTGGAACTGACTGAACTGCATTGGGAAACTGTGCTCTCTGCATATGGGCAGCGCCTTCGACACCTGCCCATCTGGAGCCAACCTGTTACTATTGAGGAGCGGGCACAAATGGGGAAAAGAGGCGTTTTCAGGTATTAGTGTGTACTCCCTCACATGGGCCCTGGACCACTGTGTGTGGAGCAGATCCTCGGCAGAGGGCCCAGGCTCCATCAGCCTCTTGGATTTATAGCAGAGTTTTCCCTTAATCTTCTGCTGGGCCGGGAGCCACAGCCCAGCCTCAGCTTGAGACCCTCAATGGGCAGTGATGGGAACTACTTTTCCCTACTACTTCCGGGGTTTTGCCGGCTTCCCAGGTTCTGTCTCTTGACAGCTCTAGCTTGCAGCGAGAGCCCCTCCACACCCAAGCCTGTCTTCCATGCTGATGGCCTTGACACAGGGCACAGGGCCTCCTGCTCCTCCCCAATCTGTTGTTGTCGGTTCTCTGCTTACTGTGGTGCCTCTTCACACTGTCTGTGTGAAGAATCAGCTTGATTCTACGGACACTCTACCCCTAGAGGCAGCTCTCATCCTTGAATCTCTACCGCCTTGCCTGTACAGTCCTTCAGGGGTCTTAAAATACCGCCTTTCAACTTCCTCGGAAGGAAGCTTTAGTCTCCTCCGTTTGGAGCTCCTCCTGCTTTGACAGGTCCAACCTCCATTTCTAATTTAACCGTTGCTGCATCCCCCAGCCGCTCAGTATCTGCCGAACTCTTATCAACTTTTCATGCCTGTCAACAACCACTCATTGTGCCTTTGCATGTACCTCATCCTCCCCTTCCTCCCCCGTTTGGCGAATCTAATATATTCAGCCTGGGGGCCACCACCAGATCCTCGGCACTAAGAAATGTAGTAGATCATTTTGTTCGCACCGCTGTGACATAACTTGTTCCCCACAGGGTCCCCAGCCCAGCTTTATGCCTGGAACATTTAACTTTGGTGCTTTACTGAGGGGGACACAGACTTCAGCACCATGTCCTAAAAAGGTCTGTTTCCCTGAAGCGCTCCTCTGTCCTTGGAGTCACTCTGCTTCCTGCTTATAATGCTAGCACGAGTAAAGACAGTTTGCTGCTCTTGAGAGTATCAGCTTGACTGAGATGACACGAGAGCCAAGGAGCAATCTTGTGTCTTCTTGTGTTCAAATTAGCTGAGACCTAGCCTGCCAGAGTGCATCCTGTTGCATTTTCAGGTACTGCCAGCACCATCCGTGCTGGGGGGGAGGGACCCTCTGCCAGCGGTCCTGATAAACCTCTGGCCAGAACATTCTAGGGAAGCAGAAGGGCTCAGCATTCTCTGCTGTAGGCAGATTTTTCATGCCTTCAGGCTGTGCACATGAGGGCATCCCTGACCGGAGCTCGTCTATAGATGTCAATAGACGTCAACAAAGGCCAGGGCCATTTCTGGGCTTAGAGGCTCTGGCATTCTCACATACAGGCCCGTGTGGCAAGACATCATGGGACTCACACTTCTCTTGTCCAGAGCTCCTGGGAAGCTCGTCCCCAAAGTGCTTCGTTTACGGTCGCCAGGGACAAGGCTACTTACTGTTTAGTGTGGCATGGATGGTTTGATTTTATTTTTGCCTCAATGAAAGTACCTGCTCAACAAGCTATGGTACTTCCTCTACCTTCTGAGGACACAGCACCACTGAGAGCCTGTGTTTAAAGGTGCCCCTGAACCTTTGGTTAGGAGACCCCAGCTCTGGGATGAGCAGGTTTGGCCAGTGCTCTCTATCTTTGTCACGCCGAGAAGGTGTTAGTTGAAGACAGATGTGTAGGAGCACCAACCCGACTTTGTTTCCTGGTGCAAGATCTCTGCAAAATGAAGAAGTGAGAGTCCCCTTGTAAGAACCTGACTGCTCTCCCCACGAGGCCTTGTTCCACAGGGGAGAGGACTAGCTTTATGTCTGTATGCCAAACAAATGCCACTTTCTGACTTCCCTTATCAACTTGGGAAGTAAGAGATTTCAAGCCAAGTAAGACATGAGGCTGGAGGATGCAGGGGCAGGACAAGGTGGGCTTACTTGGCTTTTGTCATCTGCTTTGCCACCTCTCCAACCTCCCTGCGGGTGGCATTGTCCCAGATGTACGCTGGAGACGAGACTTGATGATGTTCCTCCCTTCAAATGTTTCAATATCTCTTTTTGCATGCAGCTCATTAAAAGCAAATTGGACTTTAAAAAAAGCCTGCTTTGGTCTGTGTTGCTATAACGAAATACCTAAGATGGGGGAGTTTATGAGCCACAGAGAAGTGGAGGCTGAGAACCGATCAAGGGCACTAGCAAGTTCAGTGTCTGGAGAGTCTGTTACTCATTAATGACACCCTTTTAGATAGCTTCAGGTGCAGAGAAGAGGGAGAATGAGGCTGAGGATGTGTTCGTTGTCACAAGAGTGGACGATTAAACCCTTTGGTAAAGCCCCTGACCCTACTTACGGGGGGCCCACGAGTTATTAACCCAGTTATTAACTCATCTCTTGGTATCCCTCTGCAGGGCGTGTTCTCCCGTGTGTTCACACTCAGATCAAAGTAGGAAGCAATCCCCACCTCCTGCTATGGCACTTAGAAGGGATAAATTGAGCTGCTGGAAGTACAGAGGATGGTCAGGCCAGCACCTGTTCTGCAGGGACTGAAAACACTCTCATGTATTATAGTCATTATTGTACCGCTGGAAGCGCATAAAATGCACTCTTCAGATTAGGGACTAGTAGGGAAAAGATCAGCCTGCCTCCTGTCTACAATAAATATCGAATTGCACGCATTCCAGTTGTGTAAGCTGACCTTAATGTCCCGCTGGATCACCACTGGACCCGGTTTCTGACAACGCGACGTACCCAAGATACTTCACCATCTAGGAGAGCGCACTTAAGGTGGGACAGCGTAGTTTGGGGACGTCCCTCAGATCTACAGATTTGATGGGGGCGTTGATTCTGTTATCCCCACAATAATAGACCACCGCGTGAGGCCCTTGCGCTCTACAGCACAAAGTTAGCTCTTTCTCCAGGTGAAAAGACTCAAGCTTACAACAGGAAAGGTCAGCGTCTGGCTAGCGGGAGTCATTAAGGAGGTTCTAAAGCTAAGTGGTGGTAGAAGTGGTGCCAGTCGTATCTTAAAGGGGAGGCAGCCAGGTGGAAAAGGGCTGTTTTCAAGTCCAGGAAGTGAGGTCATTGTGAGAAGCACACCTGCAGGGAGCCCCCAGGAAGCCTGGGGGATGCAAAGATTCAGGGTTTGGCAGAAAATTGACTCACCATCATGGTGAATGCTTTAAAAACCCATCAGCCGAGTTCTTTATCAAGGAAGCAAGGGGAGTTATGAGGCCCTGGGTTCCAGGTCCACAGTGCTGCCCAGAAACGAACCAAAGCAAAACCCCACAGTCACCTGGAGGTGTTAGAAAGAGCTCTGTGGTGTGACAGCAGAGGGAAGGGAAGAAGGTGACACAGAAGCCCAGGTAGGTGAACACCAGGATTAAATCGTCATTATGAACTTTTCAATTTTTATTTCTTCATGTATGTGTGCATGCTCATGTGTACATGTACATGTGTGTGTGAGTGTGTGTGTGCGCGCACGCGCGCGTGCACGCCCAGCAAAGTGTCAGTACCCTGGGAGCTGGACTTGCAGGCATTTGTGGGTCATGTGGTGTAGTGGTAGGGATCTGAGCTGCAGTCCATTGATACAGCAGTGACTGCTCCTAACTTCTGAGCCGGACGGAGGAAGGCTTTGAGCCAGATCTTGATGCGTTCCAGCAAAAACAAAGTGATAGTGATAAAACGTATCATAGATGCTGTGAATAACTGAAGGATTTCTTAAGGTATTTTTTTTCTTGAAAATACTATCGACATCCAAAACTTTTCATTAAAGAAAAGCATAAGATAAAGAGCGGAAGTCAGACTTCTCATGGAAATTGAGGAGATGAATTGCTAAGGCAGAGTCTGGGGAAACATTAGCAAAGGACATCTGAACGGGATGTGGCAGCTCATGCTCCCAATCTCAGCACTTGGAATACTGAGGCAAGTGGGTGGTGAGTTTGAGGTCAGCTTCAGATACACAGTGAGACCTTGTTGCAAAAACAAAACCTCCACATCCACCAGGAGCAAAATCTCTAGCAAATGGTCAGTGTGTAGAATTCATGAAGGTCTTACCACTCAACAACAAAAGGACATGGCCCTTAGGAGAATAAGTTGAGGATTTGCACATTTCTTTACGAGGGAAGCTTACAAGTATCTAGTAAGAGCATTTGCGAGCCCCCAATGTCATTTTTCATTGGGGAAATGGACAGTTCAAGCTACCATGAGCTGCCTTCACAGATGGATCAAGCCCAAGAAACGTCAGCAGGGGCACAAAGCTCTTAGAATTCTCCTGAGCCTCAAACAACACCAAGGACAAGTTCACTTAGAGTGCCAGGAAGCTAAACATATGCCCATCCCAACTCCACAGTTTTGTTTCTATGTTTACTCTCAAGGATGAGAACTCATGGACCCTGAAAGTCTACCAACTGGGTAACAACTATTGGAAAAGAACAACACTGGTTAACTCTGGAAATATCTTTGCTGTGTGAACTTCCCATCTGCCCCAGGAGACTGGT
>NC_022028.1:38531822-38533244 GCF_000317375.1 Microtus ochrogaster | reverse complement strand
AGAGAGAGAGAGAGAGAGAGAGAGAGAGAAAGAGAGAGAGAAAGAGAGAGAGAAAGAGAGAGAGAAAGAGAGAGAAAGAGAGAGACATCAACATGCAAGAACATGGAGAAATGAAAATGTTTTACATGGGAAGGAAGGATGGGGAGAACCACCAAAACTAACCAGAAGGGGCTGGAGAGATGGCTCCATTGGTAAAACACTTGCCTAATAAGCATGGAGACTTTGAGTTTAGTCCCCTGAACCTATATAAAAAAGTTGGGTGTGGTACCAGGCAATTGTAATCTTTCAGCATGGAGAGAAGAGACAGGATCTCTGGGGGTTGTTGGTCATCCAGTCTAGCCCACCCTGCAAGCTTCCAGTCATTAACAGAGCCCGTGAAACAAGGATGACGTGTAGACAGAGCCTGAGGAACAAACTTGAGGTCACCCTCAAGTCTCTACATACGTGGGTACACACATGTATCTGACACCCCTAACTCACCCGGAGTAGACATAATCTTTTTGTTTGGGTGCCCCTGGGATTTGACAGGTAACTGAGGTGCTGGATCAGCCCTCTGCCCACCCCACAGCATCTTCCCAGAAGGACTTCCCATGTTCTCTACCTGTGCTACCAGCCTGCACCCAGATCTGACATAATTTTAGGAGAGAAATGACCAGTGTAGCTCCACAGCTCCTGGGTCATGAGGCTCTCAGGGATGTGCGTTCTCTGCAGTCAGCAGACTACTGGTGATCTTCATTGCAAGAAGGGAGCAAAGAGCAGGCTGGAAATCGAGGCCTCTCTGCTTTTTCCACAGTGAGTAGCATTTATAGTTTCTTGATTTATTTATTTATTTATTTATTTATTTATTTATTTATTTATTTATTTATTTATTACCCAGCTGATGAAGATTGGGCAAATCTATGAGAATGTGTCCTAGGTATATAAGGATGCATTTCCTGGTGACCGGAGACCTGGCCCAGTGGCTGTGCATGCTTGCTGCTCTTGCAGAGGACACAGGTCCAGTTCTCAGCACCAACATGGTGGCTCAAAACCACTTACAGAACTCCATTTCTAGGGACTTGGACACCCCCTTGTCGTCTCCATGGATACCAGGCATGCATATGGTATGCATGCAAGCGTGCGGGCAAATCCACTCATACATGTAACATAAAAAGAGAGGTAGAATCTTTAAAAAACATCTTTAAAATTGCGTTTTGTGGTAAGTGAAATGCTGGGGTGGCTTCTTGGTGCGGACATCTCCCTTGTGTTTAGTAGAGACTAGGCCTGTGCTTATGGTGTTTTACTTCTGATGATAATGCTATACTACAGGCACAAGGTGGTTATCCTATCATAATTAGGTTTGGCCTAGTCAGATGAGTCCTAGAAGAAGGAAGGAAGGAAGGAAGGAAGGAAGGAAGGAAGGAAGGAAGGAAGGAAGGAAGG
>NC_022028.1:38514084-38531722 GCF_000317375.1 Microtus ochrogaster | reverse complement strand
GAAGGAAGGAAGGAAGGAAGGAAGGAAGGAAGGAAGGAAGGAAGGAAGGAAGGAAGGAGGAGGAAAGAAAAAGGTCTCAGCAGAAGTTTCCCCATGGCCTGGAAGCAGCAAAAGCCTGTGCACTGCCATGGAGGAATCGATAGGGCTAGATCTCGACAGCCACCCAGCTGTTAACCTAACTAAGTTGACTTCATCTTGCGATGAAGCCGAGACGTTGCATGTTTTAAGCCTTCCAGTTTGTGGTGATTTGTTAGGTTAAGGACTAAAAGCTACATACAGTCACATATCACGTGGCATAGGAGGACGCACGCGGGTGTTTTCCAGAGTCAGGATATACCTGGAGGTCAGGTACAGGCTAGCATGAAGTCAGTGCTTGATCTCCAGGCCCCTTGGAAGCAGAACCGTAGGCAGATGAGGAAGAAGGCTGGAGAAAGCGTGCCTGAGTGGAACCAAGAGGTGGGGCTTGTTTTCACAGCGGGGTTGCTGCAAGCTGGGAGGCCACAGGCTCTGAAAGCCGCCACACTTGGCGTCTGTGTCCTCAGATTGGTTTCAAAATCTTGTCCGAGGAAACAGGCTGCTTCAGGAACACTGTGACAGCACTGAGCTGGGACACTTGGTGCTTTGACCATCATGTATACCTCCCTGTGACAGGGACAGTGATGGAGGAGAAACTCAAGGTATTAGAATCGATCCGGTAACGAATTTGCTACAGATTTGTCTAAATCACACTATGTAGGGAACTCTGCCTCCAAAGCACCTCAAGGATAAGTAGCATGCTAACCAGGCCTGTTAGAGATAAGAGGCATTTATGACGCTAGGATTGGTAAATACTTGCCCATCATGACTGGCCAGCCATTGAGCCCATCCCCAGAGAACATACCTCTAACATGCAGCTCAAGGGGGCGGTGCAGGGTCACAAGTGATGCTCAGTCCTGGCCTGCCATAAGCCCTCGGTTCTCTCCTTGAGAAAAGAATAATTCTGTTTGATGTGCAAGATGACCCTGGGTAACAACTATTGGAAAAGAACAACACTGGTTAACTCTGGAAATATCATTGCTGTGTGAACTTCCCATCTGCCCCAGGAGACTGGTCGTCTCCCGTTTCTGTTTAAATTGTTCAAAGTGTAACCTGGGGCCAGGACCCAGAAGGAGATTTAAGGATGACAGTGTTTATAAAATGTATAAGCCTACGGTGTATATAATATAACAGTCCTGCCCAGGACTGACTCTTAATTCGGCAATTGCCCCATTGGCATGCTTAAATGTTAAGAGCTTGCTTTTATATTTCTAAGTGTGCAGTTACTTCTCACTGAGAAGGCGTGTAGTCTCTATGACAACAGCACACAGAACTTGGCCACACAGAGGCCGGGGCCTCTTTAGACGGCTCCTCAGTGGACATCCATCCGCATAGGGCCCCCCATCCCTCGTCTTCTCCACTCAGTTTCCGTCTCCCGAGGAAGTCAGCCCTGGCTTTGTGAAGGTACCCACTCAGTTCTCAGGCAGCCCCCGGATTTTAGGACAGATCTTACAAGGAAAGCAAAGGTAAGGCTTATGGTTTCTTGATCATCCTCTCTCTTTTTATTGGGGACCGCGTTCACTCCTTCAATTATTCTTAGTGAGGAAGGAATCCTAGCCTATCAGCCTCTATGGAAGGTGCTCCGTGTGGAGTTGTCACCGTGACAGAGATACCCTCCCTCGTTTGGATGATGGACATGGATTTGTGGTTAAGTATTTAGTTGAATGAAATGAGTTAATTCAGACAATCTGGTAAATGCTGGTGAGCTCTTCTAGGTCCTTGGAACTTTGCAGGGATTCAGGGGTGTAAGCACAAAGTGGCGAGAACCCCCCCCCTTACACCAGAGCTTAAATTTTAGTTGGAAAAACTAGCATGTGGTTAAATATCATACTACAGCTTCTTGTGGTGGCAAATGCTTGTAATCCCAGCACTTGGGAAGTAGAGGCAGGAGGACCTGATTTGAGGCATCCTCAGTTACCCAGTAAATTGGAGAACAGCCTGGTCTATGTAAGACTTTGTCTTGATGCCCTTCCCCTGGTGAAGGGTGAACAGTTACACAATAGACAGGAATTAACAGTTTTCAGGAAATTCAAGTTCTATGAGACCTCTCTCCCTTCTCCACTGACACCAAACAAAAAGCTACTTCCTAAAGATTCAGGTTAATTTGACCCAAGCTAGAGTCATCTGGAAAGAGGCAATATCACTAAGGAAAGGCCTCCATCAGTTTTATCTGTAGGCAAGTCTTGGGGCATTTTCTTGACTCATGGTTCATTTGGGTGGGTGCAGCCCACTGTGGGTGGTGCCACTACTTGGCAGGCTGTGTGGAAAAGGCCATGGAGAATGAGCCAGTAAGCAGCACTCCTCCATGGCCTCTGTTTCAGTTGCTCCTCCGGGTTCCTGCTCTGAGTTCTTGCGCTGACTTCCTGTCAGGATGGATTGTAACCTGTAAACCAAATAATCCCTTCTCTCCCCAAGTAGTTTTTAGTCTGTGTTTATCAAAGCAATAGAAAGGAGGCTAGGACAGCTATAAACCATGCTAATGTTTTGTTTTTCTACTGCACTTTTTCTCTATGTATTTTTAATAACTGTCATCAGTGCATGTGTATTTTAAATATTTAATATTAATAATTGTTTACATGATTGCTTCTTATAGAAATTATTTTGTTGGTTGCCTGACATTCTAGCAAGTTTTTACTTGCTATATTTTCAACCAAGTACCTGTTACTGAATATTTAGGTCTTTCGCTTTCATTTTAAATTATGTTGCCCTGAGTATTTTTGTCTGTATGTGTCTCTGTATTTTAACTCCTTGTTAGATTGTCTATTGTGGGGATTATGGCTGGCCAGGATTTAATGAATAATTTTTAACCATTATCTAACTTATGTGATTTATCTTAAATCTGTGCTCAAGTCTCACCTCAGATGTATTGAATTTAGATCTTCAGGGCTATAAACTAAGAATAAGTGTTGCTACGTGCATTGATTTAGGTACGGAAAGGATTCATTCAGCATTCACCCAGCACCTCAAGGTTTTTCCAGTTTCTTTCCAATGGTTATTCTCAGTGTTAATACCACAAGTTTTATTATTATTAGTGCTGTGGCCATTATTGCATCTCAGCCCCAGGTATCAAGGTTTGCCCTGTCAGGGGTGTGTATCAGTTTGTACTGCTAACTTCATAGCATTGAGGAGCAGGCATTCATTCTTATGAATTCTGCTCTGTGGGGTTGTTGAGCATGGAATGGTTGAATATTGTTTTGTTCTGCCCATCATATACCGATGCACTCAGTCTGTCTGGAGGACTGGTCTAGGAAATGCCTGTGGACTTGGTTTATAAGCCAGGTGACTTGCTGGGGATGAGGTGGAAGCATCATTCCCTCTGTGTGTGACATCTCCAGTGTGGCACCCTCGGCTACTATGAAATGTCCTTGTTTGTCTCTTTTGATTGATTTTAGTTTGAAGTCTATTTTGTTAGATATTAGGATAGCTACATACATCAGCTTGTTTCTTAGGTCCATTTGATTGGAAAATGTTTTCCCAACCCTTTACTCTGAGGTGATGTCTGTCTTTGAGGTTGAGGTGTGTTTCTTGTATGCAGCCGAAGGATGGATTCTGTCTTCGTATCCAATCTGTTAGCCTGTGTCTTGTTATGGGTCAGTTGAGTCCATTTATATTAAGGGATATTAATGACCAGTGATTTCTATTTCCTGTTCATTTAGTTTTTGTTGTTGGTGATGTTATTTTGTGTATTTTTTCTTTCCTTGGGATTTGCTGCTGTGAGATCATCAATTGTCTGTGCTTTTGTTGATGTAGCCAACTTCCTTGGGTTGGAATTTTCCTTCTAGCACGTTGTGTAGGGCTGGGTTTGTTGCTAGGTATTGGTTAAATCTGGTTTTGTCATGGAATATCTTGTTTTGTCCTTCTACGGTGATCAACAGTTTTGTTGGGTATAGTAGTCTGGGCTGGCATCAGTGGTCTCTTAATGTTTGCATAATGCTTGACCAGTCTATATGGTGTTCTGTAGGCTTCTTGTATCTTCATAGGCATATCTTTCTTTGGGTTGGGAAAGTTTTCTTCTATGATTTTGTTAAATATGTTTTCTATGCTTTTGAGTTAACTTCTTCTCTTCTTCTTTACCTATTATTCTGAGGGTTGGTCTTTTCATGATGTCCCTGGATATTTTGTGTTAAGCTTTTGCTAGATTTAATGTTTTCTTTGACTGATGAATCTATTTTTTCTATTGTATCTTCCGCATTTAAGAGTCTCTCTTCCATCTCTTATATTATGCTATTTATGCTTGCATTTGTGGTTCCTGATTGTTTTCTCATGATTTCTGTTTCTATAATTGCCTTGGCTTATGTTTTCTTTCTTTCTTTCTTTCTTTCTTTCTTTCTTTCTTTCAGTTTTCAAGACTTGAAGAGTTTCATCTGTTTGATTGCTTTTTCTTGGCTTTCTTTAAGGGTTTTGTTGATGCCTTCCAATTTTTGGTTTGTCTTTTTCTCCATTTCTTTGAGAGAAATTTTCATCTCCTCTTTAAGGACCTCAAACATTCTCCTGAAGTTATTTTTTTAGGTCATTTTCTTCTGCTTCATCTATATTTGTTTTTATTGTTCAAGTCTTGCTGTTTTTGGGTCACTAGTTTTTACTGGTGTCATGTTGCTTTCTGTGGTGTTGCTTGTGTTCTTACCTTGTCTACCTATCTTTTCCTTTGTTTGGAGTAGTTGGGACTCTCTGTGATTGTGGTGATCAATTTTCCAGGTGCCATTGGAGCCAAGGCTCAGAAGGTTGCTCCTTGTGGAGCAGTCAGTGCCATGGTTCCAGTCACCCCATTGGTCACTCTATGTTCCTGGAGGTTGCTCGGTGCTTCTAGGGTTTGCTATGCTTCTGTGAAGTTCGCTGTCTCAGGCCTGCTCTGGCCTAGGTTGCAGGCTCAGTCCTGTTTCTTTAAATGTCCCTGGTCTGGATCTGCTCCTATGGAGTTTCCTGGCTTTGGGTTGGTCCAGCAAAAGTCTCTGGCTTAAATCTACTCCCTTGGAAGTCCCAGACTTAGGTGTGACAGGACCACGCAGAGGTCCTGGCTTAGGCCTCCTCCCTCAGAGGTCCCAGACTCGTGCTCAAACCTGCAAAGGTCTCTGGCTCTGGCCCACTCCCTCAGTGGTTGCTCCCCTTTACCTACTCCTGTGAAGCACACCACCTCAGGCCTGCTCTGGCTTAGGTCACTGTCTCAGTCCTGTTTAATGTCCTTGGTCTGGATCTGCTCCTGCTCCTACGTAGCTCCGTGTATAGATTCTGTAGTGAGGTATGGTCATAGGACCCTGGGGCTAAGTATTTACCTGAATATTGACAATGCTTGTACTTTGTTTCTCCCTTTCGTTCCCTCTCAAATTCATTGCCTCTTTTTATTAAATTGTTCACACACACACACACACACACACACACACACACACACACACACCACACTGTCTATAAACACAACCTGCTGAGTCTGTTTAGTGTGGCTTGTATGTACATTATGTCAGGGCTGACTATGAGGGACTTCATCCCTGGGAAAGACTATTTTTCTTCTCTCAGCATTCCTTTATTGCCCATAGTTCTTTGCCTCAGGGTTGGGCCCCACGAGTTTCTTCCCTTCAGGTTATCGTGTCTGTTGTTGGTGTACTTGCTCAGGCTGCCTTGTTGTTGAAACATTACGAATGAAGCTTGCCTATCATCCACGAGACATAGTCTCACAGAGTTAGCTATCTGCCTCCTCTTTCTTGATGTCCCCTGAGTTCTACATTTAGGGGTTGTAGATGTATCTATTCTACATCTATCCATTGTAGGTGACCAGTTGTTCTCTGCACTTTGACCCATTTTGGCTTCTCTAATGGCCTCTGCCTGTTGCAAACAAAATTTTCTTTGATGAGGTGTCAGAGATACACTTACCTGTGAGTGTGAGAAGACATATTTAGAATACAGTTAGGAATTCTGCTGGCTTAAATACTGACAATTCTTGGAGAATGCTGACTGAGGTTTGGCACAGACAATATAAGACTGAAATAGCTTCCTATAATTCAACCTATCATTGCATTTGTGGGCTCTCTAAAGGGGCAAGCGAACTCACCTGGCGATGCTTTCAATTCTCACATTGGAAAAAAAACTGAGGATCAAAATTTTAGTTATTGTTATGTTAAGAGTACCAATACAGTATTGAAAAGTAGATGGGGAAAGAGAAAGCATCTAATATCTTTCCTGTCCTTTCTGAACAGATTTAATCTTAGTGGGTGTGTGTGTCTGTCTGTCTGTGTGTCTGTGTGTGTTGGATATTTTTAATGACTTAAGAAGGCTATAAGTTTGGAACAGAGGAGTCCATCTCAGAAGCAAAGGGCCAAGATCATATGCTCTTCCTAATGTGGTGAGCCTAGCTACCCAGCAAGCGGTGTGTTTCCTGGTCAGTTCTGAACTGATTCTCACAAAACTCTCTAAATTAACTTCTGCTTTTATAAAAATTGTAGGGATAGTTCTGCTAAATAGCAATGGGTTGCAAGATGTCAGAATGCTAAAATCCTATAGACAGATTAATAAGTGCTCTTAACAAATAACAAGAATTTTAACATAATTAAGACACATATGACATAAATGAAAAAGGGAGAAATTGTTTAGGTGTCAGCCCCGTTCAAGGAAATTAATATCATTTGAGATTCTTGGCATTAAATGTTTTTTTTGTTCTTGTATGTGTTATGTGTATAGATATTCTGGCTATATTAAGAAAATGAATTAGTGATCTTTAATGATACTCTCTGAAGCATTTGTGAGTGAAAGAATATTTTCCTAGAACTCAAGGCTAGAATGATGGCTCAGTGTTTAACAGTGTTTGCTGTACAATCATGAAGACCAGAGTTCAGATCTCGGTACTCAATAGCAAGCCTGGTGCCCCCTACATAGCTGTAACCCGTTTCTGAGCGATAGAGTGGAGAAAAGAGCATCAATAGGGGTTGCTGTCTACCAGCCTAGCCCCAGAACCATTCAGGGAGAGATCTAGTCTCAAAGAAACAGGTAGGGAGAGACAGAGGAGGGATACCCGGCACCTTCTTTTGACCTCTCTGTGAATGCAGATGTACACATGCACTCTTAGACGCAAATAAATAAGTGAAACACAAACTAAAATGTATTCCTGGAGTTCATGAAAAATATAGACAAAATCAGTAAGTGTAAACAAGTTTCTGTCCTGCCCGTTTCCACAATCATTCAGTTCAAACAAAACACAGAGAGGCTTATATTAATTATAAACTGGTTAGCCTATTGGTTCAGGATTATTATTGACTAACTCTTACAACTTAAATTATCCCATAATTCTTATCTATGTTTAGCCACATGGCTTGGTACCTTACTCAGAGACACATTCTTATCTTGTTTCTTCTGCATCTTGTGGGTGACTGCAGACTGAGCCTTTCTTCTTCCCAGAATTCTCCTAGTCTGGTTGCCCCACCTATCTTCCTGCCTGGCTACTGGCCAATTAGTGTTTTATTAAACCAACTTTACAGGGTACAGGTGAGCTTGTATATGTGTATACCATATGTGCACCTGGTGACTAAGATGGCCAGAAGAGGAGTTACAGAGCAGAGGAGCTCCTGACCAACACGTGGGAACTGGGAACTGATCCTGGGTCTCCTGCAAGACAAGGAAGCATTCTTAAAGGCTAGGCCATTTCTCCAGCCCCGCAAGATGCTTGTTTTACAAAAGAGCCTGATATTCTCTAAAAGCTTCAGTTTTTTGAAGGGACATCTGGCGTCACTCGCAGGGCAGCAAGAAAGCTATGCTTGGCACTTCTGTATGCTCATCAGAAAATGGTTGTGTGCCAACTCAACTGTGCAGAGAGAGTTCTAATCATCTGTACTGAAGTCAGGAAGGGTGGAGTGGCCTGTGACTCAGGGCACTGAACTGCCTTCCTCTGCTGGTCTAGAGCTTTCCTCACACCCTTTGGTAGGGTCTCCTTCCACCAGCCACATTTTGTCACTTCTGATCCTTTGGCATGCCCTTTTCTCCAGCTCTGCGATTTTCCTGGTGGGAAGTGAAGGGAGACAGAACAAAACCTTCAGTTAAAAAAAAAAAGCAATACTGTTACAAGATTTTGTGCTTAACTGGCTTTGGGCAAAACTCTCTGTGCTGTTCTAATAGAGTTACTTAATTAGAGAATTGCTCTTCTATTTAAAATCTACACCAGTCCCCAGGCATTGTTTGTTGTCCTGGGGCTGTTACAAAGTGTCATCACTCAAGGAAGAGGTCTTTTTCAGGTTTCTAGTGGAGTGAGACCCTTTCTCATTGCAAAGGTCTGACCCTGCAATCTGATAGCAGGATCTAATGTGTTCCTGCAAGGGACCACGCACCTCAGGGAAGCTGGAACTCTAAAGTCACACACAGTCACATCTCTCTCCAGCTGAGTCTTGTGGAGATGGTGGGTGGCGTCTCCCACAGGACCAGCTCACAAGTCTAAGAGCTTCAAGATTTTGCTTAAAATAACACTGAGTAAGTAGTGGGAGTAAGGAGGAGGTGTCACGAGGGTTCAGGCATGTTCAGAGAAACTCATTGGACAGTTCATGGACGAACCAGAAGTGAGGGAACCCTTCCCCTGTGACTCCGTATTCAAAAACAGCCTAGTGTCATTTGAAGTTCTGAAGGACTCAGAAGTGTAAAAGGCAAGAGATTACAAGGCCATAATTTGAGTGCTGAATTATTCACACCTCTTACATACTTTTTGAGATTTGTGTTTTAAATCATGAATTGTTAATTTTATTTTCTCTGGCCTTATTCATGGTGTCAAACACTGAAACAAAACATTTGGATTAAAAATTTATTTTTTTGAATCCACAAAATTATATAAATAGGAAATCTAAATAATTTAACTCTCAAAGGCTGAATTTTTCTTGAGGGGAGGTAGGGTTATAGCATTTATATTTCTGAAGTTACGAGAACTTAAAGTTCCATTGAGACTATTGGGGTTCCCTGTTATTAGAGGCTATAAAGTAGATGCCCCCAGGATGCTATGTGTTATGTG
The DNA here is from genome assembly GCF_000317375.1 of Microtus ochrogaster. NCBI lineage: Eukaryota > Metazoa > Chordata > Mammalia > Rodentia > Cricetidae > Microtus > Microtus ochrogaster. Next base: position 38,522,676 of record NC_022028.1, on the reverse strand, counting down.
TAGCACAAAGATATGCACACCCATTCAGTGTTTAGATTTTTCATTGTTTGTTGTTCATTTACTAGTTGTATGCTAGGTATTGTTGTCATAACGTACAAAAAGCAAAACAACCCTTTCTTCATGAATATATTCAGTGAAACTGAAAGCCCTCCCCCCATGCCTGAAAGACCCCCGTGCCCATGTACTGTGTTAAAATCTGCTGAAATTTAGCTGGGCCCCCTGGCTCAGCCGATGCTAAAACAATATATCTATGGGTTGCAGACTCGCTGACTAGGCTGAGGAGAGGGAATACTCCATCCCCCAAGACATTCTATCGAAACTGTCAACTTGCTGCAGAGTGCTTTATCTAGCTTTATAGTTTTTCAGGGAAATTCGAGAATAGACATGGGGCCGTCCCCAGGATGAGCTAAGCCCGCCAATTTGAGAGCCAATGAAATGCTTGTGCTATACTACCCTCTTATGTAATCATTTTTCCCTATAAATATGGCTGTTTGAATTTGCCCGGGGTGTGCTCAGTTGGTGAAAGCTGCTGATGCACCCGCAGGCGTCTGTGTGATCAATAAAGACACCTCTTGCTGATTACATCTGTTGGCCTGGATCTCTCTTACCACCCTTGAAAACGAGGGTCTTTCAGAAACAACTGCCCTCTTCAATGTGGGTGCCTTCAACCCATCAAGAGCTCAAGAGAACAGAAAATGAAGGAAGGTCACGGTGACCCTCTTCTGAGTGAGAACATCCAAGTTCCACGTTCTTGGGACTTCAGACCCTAGGCTTTATGCCAGCAGCTACCATGATTCTCTGGTTGTAAAAGGTGGGACTTTTGGGCATTTGCCATCACATGACCCCATTTCCCTAGTCTGTTTTCCCTCTCATGTCTATATTCTTTCAGTTCTAAGGCTGGTAAGTCTAGGGAGTAGTTTAGCAGCCTGGGACTCCACTGGGCATGGTCTACAAACACCTTTCTTATAATAACCCACTCGGCAGCCCAAGACCGTTAACCTTCAGGTGCTGTGCACATTTACCCCTCTTTGAACAATACACCTAGCAACCTATTAGCAGTCTAGGACCCCCAACCTGCACCAAGATTTAAACAATGGAGAAAAAAAATCACTTTGTTTAGCATTTTAGCGTTAACACCATCCCATCCCCATTCAGACACATTCAGGAACACATCTGGGAATTATAGGCAGTGGATGGTCTTGCCTAGACAGGTTTTGGGTGTTAAAAATGCTTACTATGTGTTCTGAGTGAACCTCTTGGGAGAATTCTGACTTGCCCATCCTATAACTGGGCATGTATATGAGTCAAACCAGATGCATTATGGGAAGCAACAGGTGAGCAAAGGTTTACATGATTCAAGCCCATTAATCAAAGAGTTATCCAAGCGTCTTAAGGGTTCTGTTGTCATGAAGAGACACCATGACCACGACAACTCTTATAGAGAAAAACATTTAATTGTGGTGATTCATTGACAGTTCAGAGGTTTAGTCAATTATCTTCATGATGGGAATCAAGGCAACATGCTGGCAGACATGGTTCTAGAGGAAGAGCTGAAAGTTCTTACATCTTGATTCATTGGCAACAGGAAGTGGTCTAAAACCCAGCCTGCCTTCATGGTGACACACTTCCTCCAACAAAACCACACCCACTCCCATTAGTGCCACTCCCTTTGGGGGCTATTTTCTTTCAAACCACCATACCAAGTTTCCACCATTTGCAACCAAACTCCTGCTCTTGAATCCCATTAACAGCAATTCCCCATAAACGATCAGGACTCACTCAGCCAGCCTACTGGCCCACCTGGCAGTGTATCCTCTCTGGCCTGTGCTATCAATTTTTTTTTAAAATAAAAATTCCCTGCTACTTTGTCATCTGGGAGAGCCTTTATTTCAATTCTTTATACAAAAAGCCATCAACCCAGAAAGACCCCAATCAGATACCAACCACGAGTAACAGTTCTGTTGCTCTGGGGGAGAACACGGATTGTTGCTTAAGACAAAGTATGTGAGCTAATGGATATAATAATTCCTTGCTTCTTATGTAGGAAATTGATGTGTTTTGGGTGTTTGAGTTTGTGTTCTTGTTTATGTGTGGTTTATCTGTGCTGTGGGGAAAGGACGGGAGTGTTTGCACACACAGGATGGAGTAGTGAGGGGAGAAGTCTGCTTTTAATGGCAAATAGGGAAACTACCTTTAATGGATTAATTAAAAATGCTGCAGATCCCTGGATCCCTGGATCCCTGGTGACTGCAGCGGCAGAAACACTACAGGTTCCCCAGCAGATGTGTGGTGGCAGGCAGCGGGCCATGAGAACAGGCAAGGAGCTGCATGGTAGATAAGAGAACTTGATAGTGCAGCTGGTCCCACAAGGGGAGACAGATGGATGGGTACTCCACAAGACCACGCCGCAGGTCTCCAAAGGTGGCTGGTCCCTTGCAGAGAGCCATGTGGAGAGCAAGAGACAGAGACAAGGATAGGGAAGCCATGCAGAGTGAGGTTGGATATTTATTTAGTGGGTTATGAAGGGGGAGAAGGAGAAGAACAGAGAGAGAGAGAGAGAGAGAGAGAGAGAGAGAGAGAGAGAGAGCAGAGCCAGAGAAAAGAGACACAGAGAAGGGAGATACAGAAGCTGCTTCTTTGAGAGGGAGAGGAAAAAGGAAGAGACTCAGGCTGCAAGCAGGATGGAAGATCTGCCTGCCTCAGCAGACAGAAAGTAGGGGGCGATGGAGTGGGCAAGGCTTGTCTCTTAAAGGGACAGAACAGATTATTATACTACCCACAGTCTGAGGCAAATGTTCATATTGAGTTTTCTGTTTCTTTGGATGCCTTTTGGAGTCCTGATTTTGCCTTCCATTACAGATTCTGCTAGGAAGTCCAGTTGGGGTCATTAGAGGTCAAGGTCTCATTGTAGAAATTGCTTCCCTAAAAAGATATTATAGTAGAACAAGAGATGATTATGAAATTCATGGCAGTCAATGTTGCTGTGTCTTTCCCTCTGTTTCAACTTGTGTATGGGAGTCAGGAGCAATTGTTTTGTTCTGCCCTCATTTGTTGAGTTAGCCCAGGGACCATCTACAGTTCTTAGGATACTGGCTGCTGCTTGTTTAATTAGAGGTGGCAGCACTCAGAAGTGAGCTTCCCCTTTGTTTTCTTCTCCTTGGCACAAAGCCAGTTTTCTTTTTTTCATTTCTGTTTGATGTTGTTGTTGAGACAGGGTCTTGCGTAGCCCAGGCTGGCCTCAAGCCTGCTATGTAGCCAAGGATGACCGTGAGCTACTGATCTTCTACTGAGCATTGGGATTACTAACACGAGCTGCCACACTTGGTTCTAGGTCATGATGGCCACTGAATCCGGTGCTTTGTGCATTCAAAAGGAACACCCTCTTTACTGAGATATATTCCCAGCCCTAACTTTTATCCCCACAACCTTTTTTTTCTCTTTTTGGAGTCTACGTAGCCCAGGCAATCTTTGAACTTGTGATTCTCCAAGTCCTCCAAATGTTAGGAAAGATCAATTTTCTCATTGACCTCTTCTTACTATATAAAGTTGAATGACCATCTCCATCATCATAATGGTGGAGAAACCAGAGCGATCAACTTTACTCAGGACAGAGATTTTATAAGCTTTCTGTCCAGCCAGCTCTGAAATCTTCCATGTCTGGGCTTTAAAAAAATTCCTTCAAATCATATTCTTGGCTGACATAGTTAATCATAAGGGGATTTAGTGTTCAGGGTTTGAATTGGGTTCAATTAAAGAGTAGCCACTGTCCACCAGAGAATTGAGCAAATATGCTCCCTGCTTCCTTCTGCCAATTGATGTGCTAACTTTTTAATGGGTTGGCTTTTGTCATGCAGAGAAGCATAGGAATCCACTCAATTTCACACGTCTCCAGCAGGTTACTCTAATCACTGCCTAGTGAAGAGGTTTTGAAATTGAGAGGGGAGGGGAGAAGTTGAATATTAATAAACACGAAGGTCAAGAAACCCACACTACAGAGGGGTTTTGTTATTCTTTCAACATTTGACACCAGATGCTTGTCTCAAATAAGTCTGGCTTTGAGAAATGGTTTTTAAGACTTGCTTCGATGTGACAGCTGTAAATGTCCCTTGCGATCACTGCGGAGGCAATCTCAGCCCAGCTGCTGGTGTTTAGGGCCATCCAGAATGAAAACGCTGCCAGCGACAGATTCGTTTCTCTCCCTGCAATGGTTCTGACAAACACTTAGTGCCAAGCACAAGAATGAGTTTCTTGTATTTCCACCTCCTGCCTGCACTCGGAATCAAGATTCCTTCCTGCCTTCTTGTCTACCGAGGGTGTGAAAACACAGCAATAAACTCTACAGCAATGGGGTATCACGGTCTGAGTCAGGGGTAGCAGTGGAGATGGAAGTGGAGGAATGGTCTTCTGTAATTGTTTTGCAAGATACAAACTACTGGGAAATGGGGAGTGATAGATATATACCTGCGTTGGATAGTTTTATATGTCACTTCAACATAAGCTAAAGTTACCTGAGAGTAGGGAAGCTGAATTAAGGAAATGCTTTCTTAAGATGGTGTTAGAGGCAGGCCTGTATGGCATTTTCTTAATTAGTGATTGATGGGGAAGCCCAGCCTATTGTAGGTGGGGCCACTTCTAGGCTTATGCTCCTGGCTGAACTAGGGCCATGAGGAGCAAGCCAGTAAGCAGCATCCCTCCACATCCTCTGTGTCAGCTCCTGCCTCTAGGTTCCTACCTTGTTTGAGTTCCTGATCCGACTTCCTTCGATGATGAACAGTGATGTAGAAGTATAGGGTAAACAAACCCTTTCCTCCTCATCTTGCTTTTGGTCATGGTATTCCATCACTGCAGTAGTAACCCTGACTAAGACCACATTCACTAACAACATCAAAATCCGCAGAAAAATCTGGTCTTATATTTGAATTCACTTGAGGTCATCCATTGGTTTAAAGGGTAGCATAGAAATGCTTTCAATAAATTGTTAAAACTTTACATAACTTTTTAAATTTTAAATGATATATAATTATTACATCTTAATAGGGTATTGCAGTGGTTAGGATTAATTTTCAGCTGAAGAAAATCTATAACGACTTGGTAGACGGGCCTCTGAGCATGCCTGTTGGGGAATATCTTGATTGTGATAATTGGTTTAGGAAAACTCATCTTCCTTATGAGTAGGACCATTCTCTGAACAGGGGACCCTAGACTATATGAATGGAGAAAGTGAGCTGTGTTAGCTGAACATGCGTTTTTCTTGTTTTCTATTTCTTGACTGTGGATGTGGCATGACCAGTCCCCACCACCTTGACTTTCCCACTATGATGAGCTGTAGCACCCTTGCCCTACGAGACACACTTTTCCCCCAGTTGCTTTTGTCAGAGAATTGTATCCTGGCAACAGGGAAAGTAACTAAGACAGAAATTATGGGATGTTTTGTTGTGTGTAATACTTAGATCAGGATGAACTGTTCATCTCTTTAAACGATAATCTCTTCTGTATGGTGAAACATGACCAATTCTTCAGTGTATCAGCTTGACTGTGATGGCAGAAGACACAAAATAATTCCATACTAGTTCAGAATTACTTATAATAAAGGGTTATCTATTTAGGGGAGACTCACAGATCACTGTCCTAGATCACAGTTCTCTGTACGAATGGGGAACAGGAACAGAGTCGAGCAGCTGGAAGTGAGAGCCAGAAGCAAGAGAACAAGTGCAGGCTTTACAGCTGCATTTATAGTATAAGAAACCATGCCCAAGTATCTCAAAGGCTATTGGCTGAAGGAGCGGAAGGACCTCACACAGCTTTCTGATGTAGACTCTCATTCGGTTGTTCCTTGTAGTTAGGCAACAGTCTCTCCAAACCCTCTAATTCTTAGCTAGCTATCAGGTGGGGGTCCCTTGCTGTTCTTAGAGGCCACCCACACTCCAGTCTCTGTGGGCCTTTCTATGTTTTCTAAGCCATCAGTACCATTCCCAACGCCTGGGTTCTATATGAAGTTTTGTTTGTTACCAGCCAGAGACAGTTCTCTGTAGAGACTCAGCTGATTAGGTCAGTCTTTTTACTCTCCTCTCTTAAGGTCAGCCATGCCAGATTATGTGATAGACTCGTGGGGGTGGAGGAGAGAGAGTGGTGGGGTTGTGAGAGAGACACACAGAGAAAGTGGGAATAGATATGAGTGAGTTGCAAGTTTCAGTGATCATATTTCCTGTTGACATGATGGTGTGAAGATCAGGGCCTAATAGGTCTACAAGGGCCTGAGGTCCAGGGAAGGAGGCTGACTCATTGTTTGAACTTGCTTAAAGGGTGAGTGCTCCTGCAAAGGAGAGACTTCACAGCTTCAGTGTCCCCTAAGACTTTTAACTAAAATGTCTTAATCTGTTTGTGTGGTTGTAACAAAATGTTAGAGACAGTGTGACATATCAACCCTGAGAATACTATTCTTCATGGTCCTGGATGCTGGACATCTGAGATTGAAGTGCCAGCCTGGTTATTTCTGGTATAGGGTGTGCTTCTGGGCTGTAGATAGTCATCTTCTGGTTTTATCCTAGCATGGCATAAGAAGAGGGATAAGAAGCTGTATGGCCCTTTATATGGGATGGTGTACAGCATCTGGAGATGGACTGGTTTATGGTCTAGATCCAGCTCTGTCTCTCACCTGTAAAATGGGGAATGATATACAATAGCACCCATTTAATGACTTTAATATTGACATAGAATGCCAACTAGTACCTTTCGTGTAGTAAGCACCATTCAAGGCTAAAAATATTACTCAGAGATGCATTTTGTTCCTTAGTGACTTTGTGTACATATGTGTGCACATATCTGCATGTATGCAGAGACTAGAGACTAGCCTCAGTTTTGTTTCTCAGGAGCCATGCATCTTGATTTCCTTTTATTTAAAAAAATTTATTTATTTTTATTTTATGTGCACTGGTGTTTTGTCATGGGTGTTGGGTTCCCTGGAACTGGAATTAAAGTATGCTACTGGGTGCTGGGAATTGAACCTGGGTCCTCTGGAAGTGCTCTTAACCACTGAACCATCCTTCTAGCCCCTTCTTCTTTGCTTTGCTTTTCTTCTTTCATGTAATCTTTTCCTCTCTTCCTCCTCCTCTCCCTTTACTTCTCCATTTCCTTCCTTCTTTTCTTTCTTTCTTCCTTCCTTTCTTTCTTTCTTTGTTTCTTTCTTTCTTTCTTCTTTATTTCTTTCTTTCTTGGATCTCACTGGGACCTAAGATACCCAAGGTATCTTCTAGTTTCCACCTTCCAAATGCTGGGACTATGAGCTCATACCACTATGACTCAGATTTGTACATCATTCCTGGGGATCAAATGCAGGTTCTTGTGCTTGTGTGGCAAGCCTTTTGCCAACTGAACCATCCCCCCATCCATCCTTGGTGAAATTTCAAATCATTATTACAGTCCAAGAAGACAGTAGAACATCATGCAAAGAACAAAGAGTCGTTTGACTCTGGCCACGGAAGCAGCCAGAGGGAGAAATAAATACAGATCTGTAGTCCAAAGATTTACAGTCTTACCTTAGGATCTGCTAGCAGTGCCATGGTACTATGTCTTTCAGTGTCTCAAATCGCCATGTCATCATCCGCAGTACAATTTAAAAGAGACAGCATGATTGAAAATGCTTGGCTATCTTTAATGTACTGTGCAAATGTTGGTCTCCGTTATTGCCTTGAAAACTTCGAAGCCGAGTTAGATTCAGCTTCCATTTGTCAATGACACCAGAGAATGGAATTTTGCATTGAAGGGGAGTTAGGATTCCATAACTCCCATAGCTCCTTTCTAGGTCTGAGAGCTAGCACTGGCTTGTAAGGAGGCTGCCTATCAAGGTTGTGATTGTATTACAAGAGTTAAGGAAGGCTTTTCTTGTGGTTGTTGTTGATGGAATGAATAGGACGGAGCTGTACTAAGTAAGGGAATCAAGTGAAGCAATTGTTGGGGAAGGTTAGCTCCTTGTGATTCTCCTTGTTTTGGGTGCTAGCCTCATTGCACAAATCCTCCCCAGCCTACTGTAGGCTGGTTCGACTTGAAGGTGCCCAATTTCACCTTCAGCACTAAGGCTTAGGATCATTTGACTTTTTTTTTTCTCTGTTGGAAAGCTTCTGATGGTTATGCTCCAAAATAAAGTATGTACCTTCGGTTTAGAAATCTAATAAAAAAGTCTTTGGCAGGAGTGCGAGATGGTGTAATGCATCCTTTCAACAAATCCATCTCAGCCACGCTTCCTGACAATCAGAAAACCTTCGGGGGTCCCCCCCACCCCCCTAACAACTTCAGAAGTTTGAAAGGATGTGTACTAAGGATGCGAGAATGACTGGAAATGGGCTTTAAAGCGGTGCTAACTTGTTTGTTTTAAAATCCACTCTCTGATTTGGGTTTTGAAAAGGGTTTAAGAAGCCGCCTCCATTAGAATGTAGGCTGATGAGGTGATTATGGTAATGAGCGCCTCTGGTTTGGAATCAGCAGGGAACGGCTCCAAGGCAAAAGTTCTGCAGAGGAAAAATCCCGAGCTGGGAGGGAGGGAGGGAGGGAGGGACAGAGACAGAGAGAGAAACAGAGACAGAGAGAGAGAGAGAG
>NC_022028.1:38509487-38513984 GCF_000317375.1 Microtus ochrogaster | reverse complement strand
AGAGAGAGAGAGAGAGAGAGAGAGAGAGAGAGAGAGAGAGAGAGCGCAGTCTCACCAGTAAATGCTAACTTAGAAGACAGGGAAGGGATGGTGTGAAATCTGCCTCCGAAAAGAATGTGGCTATCAAACTCATGAACCCTCAGCAGCTGTGGTCACCTGCAAAAGCCCCGGGGGCGCCAGATCAAGCTAGCTAAAATACCAGCATGGAGGTCCGGTGTGTGAGGTTATTCAAGAGGGCCCACCCCTAAGTGAGGAGCTATTGGTGGACAATAGCCCCTGGTGAAGAAAGAATCGTTCTTTGTAGGGTTGCCCTTGCTCCAGTGGATGGCTCCACATCCAAGCAAATCTAAGCAGTATAACTGGGTTTGGGAGTTATTTAAACAAACGTGAAGTTGGAGGGAGACATGAGGGATCCACAATGAGCTTGGAGAGGGTTGAGGGGAGTAAAGGAGGGACATAACCATCTTTCATTGTATACGTGTATGAAACTCTCAAAGAACAAATTAAAAAAGAAAGCAAGAAATGAAAACTCTGGGTAGCTAGCTGTTAAAGATGGCGCTGGCTTTTCATCCAGATCTAAGGCAGAGGCAAATGGTGCTGAGCTAAAGAACTAGGTTGCTTTTCAGGACTGTGGACTCAGGGAGCAACGCAATATAGTCAGTTACGATATTATAAGAACTATGGAGATGTTCTAATTTATTTAAGTACATTTGCTAAATGCTTAGTGGGTCAGGGTGAGGAATTAGGAAATGATATAAAGATTGTCGATGCCTAGCCTTGTCTTCAAATCCCCTTTGTCCAGAAGGCGATTGGAGGGAAAGCTGGAAGCTACAACATGCACATGTCCTTGTGAATCCATCATCTTTAAAATCTGACGATTAGAGTATATTAAATATTCTTTTGCTAAAGTATGTAACAGCAGATGGAGTCACAAGACAAATTTCCTTGGAATCTATATGTCTACATGCACACACTCATGTATAGTCTTTTTTCTTACTAAAAAGGTAATTATTGTTTGCAAACCAGCTGAAAAATGGGCAAATCGGTCTGCTTTGCTAGAGGTTAACTAGCCCCTGAGCAGCGAGACTAAGAGGAGAGGTTTGTTTGTTCATTTAAGGGCAACATTTGGAGTCTTGTAAATGCCTTCAGGTGGCTAACAAGGAGCCAGAGAGCCCTGCTCCAGTATGTCCGCAAGGCTGACGCAGTCAGTGGCGACATTCTCCACCAGGCTCATCTCTACCAACTCATCACAGTGTGAGGCAGAAAATGCAGGCAGACGCTAAAACCCAGGCTTTGAGCATCTACCCACGCCTCTTGGGCATGTGGGAATCTTACCATGGAAAGTGTAGATAGCACACTGAAACAATAATGAGACTTCCATTAGAATTTTCTCAAGCTTGTGTGAGTTTTGAAATCAAGGAGATGTGTCCCCAAGGATGATCCATAGGCAACCGCTTTCAAACCCTGTCTTTCCCGATGCATAAACAATTCTTTGCTGGCTCTTAGAGGCCAGATTCTATGCTGGGAGCTTTGGGCTCAATGACCGGTAAACAAGATACAAAGCCGCGTGAGTAATTCCTCTATACAAATATTTGCAACTTTATTATTACTCAAGTAGATAAATATTCTAATTGCCATGGTGCCATTGGCCCTGTGCCTTGTCCGTCTGGATCTGCCTCAGGGGAGATGCTCACAGGTGGGGTGGTTCAGTTTCTTCAAGGGAGGATGGGATTGCAAGGAGAGGTGGGCCCTGCAACTCATGCCAACCATGGAGAAAGGATCTGACAGTACAGGGGTCTTTGAATCTATTACCTTTTCTTGTTATCCTAGAATTTATTCCCCCATCTCTTTTTTTTCCTCCCCCTCTCTACTTCTATCCCTTTATTCCCTTCCCTCTTCCTTCCCCATCCTTCCTCTCCCTCCCCCTCTACCCGCACCCCCTCCACCCAGCGTGTGTGCTCACATATGTACCTAAACCCATGTTCAAAGGACAGAGGGAGCCATCGGTTGACCTCTGCTGTCACTTTCCATCTGTGTCTTTGAGAGCCAAGCTCTCTTGCTGAACCTGAAGCTCACGTATTTTCAACTGGACTGAGTATCCTGGATATCCGGTCTCTGTGCCCCGCTCAGCTTCCCAGTTACAAGTATGCAACACACCCAGCTTTTATTTTTAGGCACTGGGTCTTCGACTCTAGTCCCTGCAAGTGTATAGCAAGTAGTATAGCAAGCGTTCTGTCCCCCACTCTCTTTGTTACGGAGGCAGGGTCTCACTGTAGCCTTAGCTGGCCTGGAACTCATCACATGGACAATATTGGCCTTGAACTCAGAGATCTGCCTAGTTCTGCCTCCAGAGTGTTGAGATTAAAGGCCTGCGCCACCACTCCCAGCTCAAAGAAACACTGTTAACTGCTGAGTCATTTCTCCAGCCCTCCTGGAACATAGCCAGTGATCTCAGCAACATTTGCCTGAAAGAGCTGGGAGATTTTTTATCAACTGTGGGAAACCCACCAGAAAAAGGGCATTAAATGAAGTTGCTGAGGCTAACTCGGTAAACCCTCACAGCTACCCTCATAGGATGCTTTTCTCAAGCCCACCTCCTCCCATTACTATTGCAGCTCCTCTAATGACAGGAGTGGGAGGAGATGCCTCTGACATTTTCTTGTCTAGCGCTCCTTTCTTTCAGACTCATTTACGATCTGTAGTCTTTCATCATAGCGCTCTGAATATCCCAAGTTACCTAAAATTAACATAGAGTTAATTGGATTGGATACGATTAGAGGGTTGCCAACTATCATAAAACATTTGGTGGGATTCAAGGACATAAAAATAAAGGCATTATGCAAATATTTGGTTATTAAGATATTCTGCCTTGAGGGGTAAAGTCAGAAAATAGAAATGAATGAGAATCAAACGTTTTTTTGTTATGTTTTAATACCAGTTTTCTTTAAGAGGAATATTTGGGGGCTTGGGGAGATGGCTCAGTTGGTAAAGTGCTTGTGTATAAGAATGAAGACTCACGTTTGATCCCCAACACCTACATAAAAAGGTCAAGCGTGTGCTAGAGCACGTGTGTGTGTGTGTGTGTGCGTGTGTGTGTGTGTGTGTGTGTGTGTGTGTGAATGAGACGGGGCCCGACAAAAAGATCCCTGGGGCTTTTTGGCCAGCAATTGTAGCTGCGTTGGTGAGCTGCCAGTTAAGTGAGAGACCTGCTCAACAAGGGTTAGGGCAGTTGAGCAATGTACCTGCCGTGACTTCTGAACTCTGCTCACATGCCCACTCACACCTCAGTGTGTACCTGCATGCGCACATGTGTGCGCACACATGGGAGTGGTATTTCACCTCTTTAGCATCCTGTCTTTGCTAACACAAGGGACTAGCTGCATGAGAAAAATCCCTGGATTCTCTGGATGATAAGGCGCTATGGAATACGGTGGAGAGAGCTACAGAAAGGGAGGTCAGAAGGCAGAGCAGACATACTGAGGCCAGTGAAATGAAGAGGTTTGATTACAGAGTGCTTGGTCTGACATATGTCTTTTTTTCCCTTCCATCCGGATAACGTTTGTTATTGAGTAGCTACCATGGGTAGTGTTTCATTGTACAGGGATCATTATAACAGTTCAAAGGTGAGCTAGAGATCACTTCTGTTCTCACGGTAAGAGACTAAGATGGACCTATCTGAAGATATTTTCCCATTGACTTGTTGAGAACAATTGGGATGACAGACCACTGCTAGCTCATTATCTTTGGGCATCGAGTTTCTAATTGACTGTCTTATTGATGATGAGATTTTCGAACGTGATGCAATTTTACTGTGGGGCTCCTGCATCTAACTGGAAGAATTCAGCCCACCAACTTCAGTAGGAGTATTTTCCTGCCCAATTAATGATTTTGATGCCTGGATATTTCAGTGTCAAGAACTTCAGATATTATTTGGGAGAACCAAAGCACTCTGGCTCTGCACGACTGATCCAATAAACTCCAGCCCCAAGCAGCGTGTGCATGGCCAGCAATAGAGATTCTAAGGACTCCAGTTTATTCCCAATATCATTTCTGCGACGGTTTGGATGTAAACAATGAAATGTTTTCCTTTGTAAGAGTTGCCGTGGTCCTGGTGTCTCTTCACAGCCATAGAAGCCCCAAGACTCTGACTCTGGAGGAAGATGGTCTGGCTTTTAAATTTTCAGTTTCATTGCTCATCCAAAGCATAATCAAAATAGAATATTCAAAGTAGGCAGCTTCACCGAGACTCTCACGTTCTTTAACTTTAACTGGGGATATTAATTGCAGCTACCAATCTGATTGCTGTGGAATTAAACTAGAGATTGTACTCAGAGCGTTGACTGAAGGATTGGCATATGGTGATTAATTAGTGCTGGTCCTCACTTTGCTCAGGCATCATCATCACCATCATCACTACCACCATCATCACCACCAACATCAATATCACTACCTTCATCCTCACCATCATCACCACCATCATCACCACCACTATCAACA
>NC_022028.1:38453989-38509226 GCF_000317375.1 Microtus ochrogaster | reverse complement strand
CATCATCATCACCATCATCACCGCCACCATCAACATCACCACCATCATCCTCACCACAATTATCACCATTGTTAATATCATTATCCTTCCTACCTTTCAGGATGGTCAATAATAACCACCTGGGGCTTTGATACTTTTTGATAAATTTTGATTAATTCATTCTTTTCAGCTTGGAGAGATGCTCTTCCTGTCTTTGGCTTTTTAAATATTTTGATAAACTTAGAGGCAACGTTAGCCAGGTAAATGTGAGTCAGTTATAGGAGGGTTTAAATCCACAGAACAGCTAGAATTAAAAACTGAAACAGTGATCTAAAACCGCAAGACGGCATTGAGCAGATGCAAGGACCACAGAATGACATTCAGATGAAAGGTCACGAAGATAAAAATAAAACTGTACAGCCCCAGCGCTGGGAGGAAGTGAGTCTGAAAAGGTCTCGAGGAGTTTGTTGACTAGCGGCTGAGTCTGAGGACCTGACGTGAGGCTTTCCTTGGTCATTAACTTGGAACAAGGTCAAGTTAACAAGGGTGCTGTGGCTAAGTCAAGGAAGCATCAGTCCTGTTGTCTGTTGTCAATAGTACAGCAGAATCTGTCATATTATTATATTTACACTGGGATAATTCCATGATAATTTTGCTATTTCATCAAAGGTTTGCGCTTTTTAGCTGTGGATAGAAGGACTCGGGCTGGGAAATCTGATAAATTATCCAGTGCTGCTCACCGTGGTTTGCGGTCGAAGACTTGTGCTAAATATTAGCTGAGGAGGAACATTCATCGTTCTTTTCCTTAAAAAAAGAAGGTATAAATAGCACTTTCACTTGTGTGATTATTATCAAGTGTGCATGAAGGTCAGTGGACAACTTAGTGCAGGTGGCATTTTCTTTCTACCGTGTTGGGTCCCAGGAATTGAACTCTTCATCAGGCAGTAAACACATCAACCCACAGTGCCATATCCCCGGATTTATTGAGGGAGATGTGTGTATGTGTGTGTATGTGGGGTGTGGGTCTGTGTGTCTTATTTTGGGTCACCCTTCTGTCTCTTTCTCTCTCCCACCTTTCTCTCCAGTGCCTCCCACCTTGGCACTGCCCTGGGGCTTAGTTCAGTGCCTCTTGTGATTATCCTTAGCTCCACTCCGTCTGTCTACCAGGGGCTTCCTCTTAAGCCAGTGTCATAGCAGAGTCCCTGTGGATTTCCTAAGCATCCTAAGAACTTGAATAAGATAGACGACGCACCATTCACAGCAGTTCAAAATGGAACAGCACTCAGTGGTCAGGGACAGGAGCAGCTTGGCAAGATTCAGCCTGGGTGAAGAGGCGCTGTCCTTCCATTAGGGGGAGTGACTTGTGTTTGTGACAGATAACAGGACTGGGATTTTAACGTCTGTGGGATTTATTTTTTTTGGGGGGGGGTTGGGGGTGTGTGGGGTGGGAGTAGGGGAGAGTGCTGGGGCCAGAGGACCAGAAGTTTATTGAGTGCCCTGAAAGCCAGTGTGGTACAGGAAATTTGGGTTACGGAGGTTATTTAACTGCTTTCATTCTTAGACCGGAAAGGTTTGCTGACATTTGGATTTGATCTCATTTAGCTGGGGGTCCGCTTGGAGGCAATGATTGGATCTTATTTCCTAGTTCACTTACAGCGACTATTCAGGCCATGCTAGACCAAAGAAGGATGGCATTAGGCAAGTGGAACTTTAGAGAGCAATTAAACTAGGCCGTTGAAGCTACGGCTTCAGTGAATTGGAGGGCATCATTCCGTGCGGTTCTGAGCCATAACTGATGCATAACCGCTCCACCTTACGGCCGTGTGAATACCATTCTCAGTATAGTGGGGTCTATTTCTCTATCGGTTTTTAATTTCATAGCTTGTTTTCCTTGAAGGTCTTCAACACCCCCAGTCAGTCTCTCTCTCTCTCTCTCTCTCTCTCTCTCTCTCTCTCTTTCTCTCGCACACACACTCACACGCATACACTCCCCCCCACATTTTGTGGCTTGTATCATATAAAAGGCGTGTCTTACATGAAATCGCTTTTAAAGGTGACACCACCCTAACTGTGATCCCTGTAGTCACTGCAAATTGAAGTGTAGCACGCAGATGTCTAGACATTTCACAGGTGGCTTTTCTCACAGTTGTATGTCTTTCCTGCACTTTAAGGAAGCTATAGAAAGAATGATTAGAGAAAAGAGAAAAGGTCCTTTTTATTTGGCCTCATATGATGCAGTTTTGGAACTTAGGGGAGTGCTCGAGATGGCAGTCAGATGCCTGTCTTGTTTTTAGGAGAAGCGTAAGGAAATTTTAGGAAGGCCACAATTACGTAGGTATTCTCAAGGTACCTTGAAGCTTAAGCAAAGGGAATAGATTAGAACTCAATGTGGGCTATATGGCCAGAGGCTTGTGTGTGCAGGCAGAGGCACAATCATCAGTTAGATGCAGCTTGGGAGCATAATGATGTCCAAGCCTCACGAGGTGAGCTGCAGGTCAGACATGGCTTTGTGGATGATGGACGGATGTGTAAAGCTTAAACTTCAAATGCCTTAATGTCAATTCCTCTGACCATGCCCCAACGTGTGCGAGATGGAATTGGTCAAGGAGAGAAATCTTGAGTTGACTAATTTCTTTCCAGAATTGATAAAGATGAACAACTTTGTGTTTAATAAAGTAAGGGTTCAAGAACGACGTTTCATTCAGTTTTGGAAAAGTCAAGTTCCGTCTTTGTGCACCTGAGTCTATTCTCCCCATCCCTAATGCTTTACGAGGTGCAGACAGTGAGTGATCACTGATGGGAACTGTTGCTCAGCTCAAAAGAACACTGGCTGTGCACAGAGGCATTGGCTTGTGACTGCGTGGTCGTGGGCAGACACTTTCCCTTTCTGCCTCTCAGGCTTCCTCTGTGAGGACCGACAGGGACTTCCTATCTTGGTGGACAATGTCCCTGGGCCTGTTGCGCCCTTTTTCTAAAGCATCTTCAATCCATGGATGAGCTCCGTCATTGCTGTAGACAGAATGGTTAAGGTGCTTTTATTCATAAGTACTGCTAATTATTCAAATGTTTGTCGATCCTATTTGCAGCAAGTAAGATATTAATTCATTTAAAGGCACCACTACATTTGTATTCTGTCTTGTAACTACTTATCTTTTCAGTTAAGCAATACGAAAATTACATCCACTGTTTTACGTTCTGGAAGAGTCCCTCGACTTAAATTTTAGTTTGAAATATGAATTCTATGGGACTAGCAGATCCTTGTAGAGTCAGTCCAAATTCCAAAATGGACTTTATGTTAATTAGGGATCAGGATTACAGAATTATTCTGGAAATGATTGGATATATCACTGGAACTGACAGCGGGGTGCTAATTGATTTATCTTAGAAACAGAGAGTCAGCAAGAGACCTTTTCAGTTGAGATATGTTAATCATTGCATGCAAAATGATCTCTCTTGTCTGATATTGAAACCCCTTCCCCTTTCTCTAGGAAAGTATTATTTTTTTCAAAAAAGATTTACTTAAGAACAGTCTCTGTGCAAGTGTGTGTCTGTGTGGATACACACATAATCAGCAGCACGTGGGGGCCTGGTGAGACCAGAAGATGGCGTTGGATCTCCTGGAGCTGGAGTTACAGGCAGTGGTTGTGAGCTGCCTGATGGTGGTACTGGGGACTGAACTCCGACCCTTTGGAAGAATATCAAGGTCTCTTTACCATTGAACCTTCTCATCAGCACGAGGAAGATGTCTTATGGCAACAATCCTATATGAAACTCTTGGTTTTTCTGTCTACTTGTTGTGTGTCCTGAGCTGAGTTATCCAACCTTCTTGAACTCGATCAAGCCTTTGAAAAGTGAAGGTAAAAAAACTATTCATCTCAAACGAATGCTCTGGAAGACAAGATACGAAGAACTCTGATCCCACAATCTTGTCTGACATATGGAAAGTCTTCAAAAGAAAATGTGTTTAAGGCAAAGGTACAAAAGAAGACAAAATAAATGAAAACTGTCTTACAAATAAAACGTGCAATTTAAACATCTATTTGGCAGCTGTTGGCGTCATATGTTCAGGTGCCACCTCGAGCCAGAATGGGTTAGTTAGGCTTAGCTCCTAAACGAGCCATGCGGTTTCGCCACCTGCAAGGCCCTTCCATACTGAGTCCCGTCTCTCCAAAACTCAGAGGACCTGTTTCTTTTTGCCTCAGCTTTTCCCTTTCTTTCCCAAAGAGTTTGTTGAATACTGCTCCGCGGCCTTCCCTCCAGCAGCCACCGACAGCGCCAGTCCCGGAGGCGTTTCTATTGTGAGGTCATGAGAACTCGAGTGGATTGAAGGGGTATTCAAAATCATTGATTTGGAATGCTATCCCACTTTGGTGAGGAGAGGAAGCACAGATGGCTGAGTCAGGATGCCTGCCAGCTCTCTCCTCACACCAGGCATCAGGTGAATCCAGGCTGTGGGAAAACGAGCTGCTGGGGAAGGTTTGACGGCTAAAGAACCCAGAGAGTTCTTCCCTTGATTTGGTTTCTGGTCCATCATTAAAATGACCAGAGACCTTTGCTTGAGTGTAATGCTAACGTCTGAAATACTTGAAGCATTGCGGAGAGGATTATCTCCTCTATTGGTTCCTTCCGGAATCGCTCTGTTGGATGCCATGGCTTGGCTGGGAATAAGCTGTAGCTGGGAGACTGGAGCCTGCCCCCAGCAGAAAGCTGCCAGGATACAGGTTTCCTAGCATCACCTGCTGTTCTCTGCTTTGCCAAGCGGCTGAGTGGCTGGCTGCTTGCCTCTCCCTGAAGCCCTTAGGAAAGTTGTTTCAAATTTCCTCCACTCTGATCTGAGGGCTCCAAAGCAGCAGCTCCAGTTGCTTCCAGCTGCTTCATTGACTCATTCCTAAACATTGCTAATCTCCCACGGAGTTAACAAAGTTCTTTCAGGTTCCATGGAACAGAGGGAGCTCAGGTTGTCAAAGGCAATGGGGTTGCCCTGGGGGATATGAGGGCCAAAGAGAAACTGAAAAAGCCTCTGGTTATCTATCTAGTAGGTATGCCAGGTTCATTGGTGGCCTCAGGCATCTGGTTAGCCCTTAAACATACCGTAGATGGGGTGCTAAAACCACAGAAATACATTGTTTCAAGGCTCTGCAAGCTAGAAGAAATACATTGTTTCACGGCTCTGCAAGCTAGAAGACCTAGCTGCTTCCTTTTGAGGGCTGAGATAACCTCTTGTATCCTTCTTACCCCACTTCTGGTGGCATACTACCCTGACTTATAGATGCATTATCCATCCATCTCTACCAGATTTGTGTGTTCGTGTCTGTGTCTAGATTTCCCCTCTGCATAGTTAGTTCCTAGTCACAAGGTGACCCATGAGCATCCACCCTGATGACCCCCACTTTAACTTGATCATAGGCCCATGGGTTCTACATTCAATTAAAGTATTTATGGTGTATTCTAAAGTATTGGGGAGTGAGAACTTCAGTCTATATATTTAAGGTACATAGTTTAGCCTATAAGGATCTCCTGCAGACTCAGCCACGTTCCCCCATATTCTCCTGCCTCAGTTTCGGTAGTGACTTTTATCTGACGGTTTTCTCTCTACTCATCTCTGACCTGTAGGTTCTGCTGTCTCATGAGCTCCACTTCTGTATCTCCCTCTAGATCTCAGGCTTCTTCGGGAGTATTAAAACACATAGAGACTCTCATTGACTCAGTTACTCACTCGCACATGCCTCTTGGAAAGGTTCCACTGCCTTGAGTCAGGCGGCTTAGCTCTGGCTATGATGTGGGTCTCATGGAACCCTGCCTGAAATCTTGGGCAGAAGTCATCTATGTGAAGATCAGCGCAGCATTTGGTTGTCCTCTCAGATGGTCCCACTTAGACCTCATGACCTCAGGTTGATTCTTCTTTCAGGCACCTACTTCATCTGTTTCCTTCTAAGGAACATTTCTGTGCCTTCCATACACAAGAGAAGATATGGTTGTAACTCAGGACACATTCTCTCTCTGCAGATATCAAAGGTAGCTTCTATATCACACCCAGCATATCCTTCTATATAAACTTCAACGGGTCCCCTTGAGTCACGTCTGGGGAAGGTCACAAAGAAGGGAGTTTGGAGCTGTGTCTTTGACAGTGTCTCTGCTATGAGTTTAGGATTCTATAGTTAGCAAAATGCTTTCCTCAAGTCTTAATTCTTATTCCATGCTTGAAAGTGGATCTTCCTAGAGTTCTCACTATACACAGGAGAGACCTAAAGCTCAGAGGAATTAAACGATCTGTTAGTTGACTAGGGTTTTGTAACAAAGAGTCATGAACAAGGTAGGCGTACTAGCAAACTAATTTTTGAAAGGCCAGTATTGCTCTAATATTTGAACCAGATAAGAACACTAGAAGGAAGGAAAATTATAAGTCAGTATCCCTTATAAATATAGGTGCCAAATTGCTCAATAAATTCAAGGGGATAATAGAAGAATAATAAGATCTTGGCCAAATGGGGTCTGTCATTGGAATTCAACCCCCTCTTATTTTCTATGTAAAATCATGCCATCTGCAGACTAGAATAATTTAGCGTCTCCTCTGCCTGATGTCTTTCCCTTCTTCTTCCTTGAATGCTGTACCTAGGATTTCTTGCACCATATTGAGAAGAAGAGGCATGAGTAGGAAACCTTGTTTTTATATTTTTTTGATTTTAAAGGAAGTCTATCGACTTCCTGTCTTTGAACGTAATGTTAGCTCTGGGATTATCATACATGGTCTTCATTTTGTTGAGTTACATTTTTCTAAACCTAACTTTTATTATGTACAGTTGTTGGCTTTCTCCAAATGCTCATTTTTCACCTGTTGAGATGATTAGATGGCTTTTGTGCCCTGTTTTTAAGTGTAGTCTATCACATCCATTAAAGTCTGCCAACCACCCTTGCATTCCTCCACATCTGTTCGCAGCCCCTGTAGGAAACCAATCCTTTGACACAAAAACCTTTGGTGGATATTAAGTACTGATACTATAGAAAGTCTGAACCGGCAGTTCCCCAGGAAGATATATGAATGTCCAACAGATAAATGAGAAAGTGCTCAAAATCACTAATCAGGAAAATGTGAGCACAGTGATAATATTACCTGACTCTTGATAGAATGGTTATTGTCAGAAAGATGAGACAATAGGAAGTGTTGATGTCTGTCCTAGATTCATAGATGTAGCTACAATAAACTATCTCCCCAAAAAGCAACTTAGGGAAGGAAGAGTTCACGTGGCTTATAAGCCCAGTTACTATCCATCATTATGAGGAAGTCAAAGCAGGAACCTGAGCCAGCTGGATGAGAAGAGGGAGGGGCTTGGAGAATGACTACCTGCATACTTAGTGCTCATCTAGTGTTCTATACACTCATGCAATCCAGGCCTCTAATATAAGGAGTGATGTAATCCACTGCCTGATGTGGGAAGTCCTTCTGTATATGTGTCGCTTCTATTGGTTAATGAATAAAGAAGCTTCTTTGTCCTGTGATAGAGCAGAATAGAGCTAGATGGGGAAAACTAAACTGAATGCTGGGAGAAAGTAGGTGGGGTCAGTGAGATACCATGTAACCACCGGAGTAGACAGATGTGCCTGGGAACTTTACTGGTAAACCATAAGCCTCGTGATAAAATATAATATAATAGAAATGGGTTAATTTAAGGTATAAGAACTAGCTAGCAATATGCATAAGTGATTGGCCAAGCGGTGTTTTAATTAATACAGTTAGGTGTAATTATTTTGGGTCTGAGCAGCCAGGAACAAACTAACAGTCTCTGGCAACAACTGCCAGGCAGGGTCTTTCTACTTTAGTTAAGAAAATCATGACAAACCTGAAAGACACACCAATAAGCCATCTTGATCCATACAGCTCTTCACTGAGACTTCTGTCCTAGGTGATTCTAGGCTGTGGCAAGATGACAAAACTATCACAATGATGTGGAGAAAAAGCAACCTTGTACATGGTTAGTGAAAAATGTAAATTTGTAAGCCAGCATGGAAACCAATCTGTAGGTTCCTAAAAACAATTAAAAATAGAGTTACCATATGATCCAGCAATCCTACTTCTCGGTATATATTCAAATGAATTGAAGTGAGTAGCTTGTTCATCGCACAATGTCAAGAAACAGAACCAACTCAAGAGTTCATTCAGTGGATAAATGGATAAAGAAAATGTGGTATGTTCTATGTAGTGGTATATTATTAAGACTCACAAAAGGAGTTCCTGTCATTTGACAATGCAGATTGGACATGAAAGATAAATGCTAAATGAAATAAGACAGGGAGAAAATGACAAACACCATATGATACCACTCATGTGCAGATGTGCAGAATCTTTAAAATGTTATACTCATTGACAAAATGAGGTGGTAAGTGCCAGAGGCTGTGGGGCAAAGAAAGGACGTTGAAATGGTAAAAAAAAAAAAAAAAAGTCCAAATTACAATGAAGGACGAATGAGTTTTAAAAATCTGTTCAACACAATGACTGTAATTGCTAATAATACATTGCACGCTTGGAAGTTTCTAAGAGAGTGGATCTTAACTGTCATCACTACAAAAATAATCGTGCAAGGTTATGGATATGTTAATTATTTTGATTTAATCATTACATATATCTAAATATCTCGAGGCACTATGTCATACCTCATAAAGACACACTGTCTGCTTGAAAACTCAAGAAAGCATAAAAGAAGCCTACTTCAAAAGACAACAACATTTCCAAATTAAACCACTGACCCGGACCTGAGTGTGGGGGTTCCCTCCTGTAATCCTAGCACCCAGGAAATGGAAGTGGGAAGATTACTTTGAATTTAGCTCCAGCTTGGACTCTGTAGTGAGTTTTAGGCCAGCCTGGGTTACAGAGGGAGAGTTTGTCACAGGTAAGTAAGCAAGCATGCTAGCAAACATGGTCATAATCTGATCTCTCTTAATTTCCTGGGAAACATTTAAATGCCTTCCTGTTTACCAGTTCTGTTTTTAAAATAGATACATTTTTTTTAAGTTTTATTTATTTTACCTTATGCTTATGGGTGCCTACATATATTCCTCGTGCCTGAGGAGGTCAGAAGAGGAGCTGGGTTTCCTGGAATTGACTCATGGGTGTTCGTGGAAATCAAACCTGGATCTTGAGCAAGAACAAGCGCTTTGAAACACCGAGTCATCTCTCCAGCCTTGAAAGCTCTGGTTTTAGTGATCACTATCATTTACCAAGTCTCCAAAGGCTGAACTGTCCTTCTATTTATTAGTTTTTTAATTAACATCTTTAAAAGCCAGCTGTGGTAAAGTACATGGAAAGTGCAGACGTCTTTCCTATCAAATGGTCAGTACCACTGGAGCACACATAGAAACATTTTCGTAAGAGTCCACGCTTTACCAAATCCAGTTTACGGTGAGTGAAAGCGAGCATTTCCGTTTGGTGTCTGCTTTGTGTTCATTCAACAGTGTTTAGTAAATCAGCTCCTCTCTGTATGCGGAGGAAAAACACCATGCTTGCACCCTGATGGACAGACTCCCAGTCTCTCTGAAGGCAGTTGTGGATCACATGTAGAACACAGTCATAAAAACACACTTTTCTAAAAGCATCATTTAGCCACGCTGTGCTCCACCAAAGCTGCGTTCATGTTCCTTGTTAAAAACCTTTTTTCCTCATAAACCGACATTTTATTTTGATTTACAATATTTGCAGGAATGTTTGATTTTAACAGAAAGAACTTCCTAAGCTTCACTTCTGTTCAAAAGACCGAATGAAAGAAATACAGGGGAAGCATTAATGGAATTAATCTGAATTAATTTTCCTTTGGAAACACTTGACAGAATGGCTCTAAAGTTAGTACCTGTGTGGAAAACTTTTCTTCTGCTAACAGAGTCAGCACATGGCCAGCAATTCCCCTTTTTAAATATATTCATGAGAAAATGGGGGAAAAATTAGATGGCTTTGGCTCATGGAAGTCATGCATCTCCTAGTGATATAAATGTGTGTTCTGCAGCTGCGCTTGCTGAACTGACTTTGGGTACAGTCCTCTCGGATACTAGGAATCTTTGAAAATGCCATCGACTCAGTTTTCCCGTTGTATTTCCCATATGACTAAACCATAGCTCCTCCTACTTGCCACTGAGCCCTTCCTGTCGATGCCGGGCAGCATTGTGTAGCTTGGAGCCTTCAGCGTAGGTCATGGGGCTTGTCCACCCAGTGGTGTCAGGTGCCAGCAGGGGCACTGTGTGCACTACTCCCCTCATCTGTGGCTGCAATGGAAAACCATCCCTGGTTTCTAGTGACAGATCACCCTTTGTGCTGCGAGGAGTCCTTTGGACCGGGCTCTGGAAAGGGGCAACAGTTGAGATGAGTTATCCCTGGTCATCTTTCAGGCTTAAACAAATAGCAAAGTGGTCATGCAGCATCAAATCATTATTGAAACATCTCAAGCTCAGTTTGAGGACCATCTCAGGGCATCTGTGTCTCATTTGGACACTGTCAAAACTGGAAGTGCACAGTGGAAATCTGGGGAATCGATTCCCACATATATACTTTTATTAGGTCAATTGTTTTCATTCATACATATCAATATACTTTTGTTAAGCAATGAAAACCATGGCATAAATGCTAAGCCAGACAAGAAACAGATATACCTGGTCCCAGGTATATGGCTACCTTAGCCACAGTAGACACATCACCATGGCTCCTCTTACGACTGGAGTGTATGCCTGGGGCATGATACTAGAGTTGTGCTCAGAGCACCAAGCCAAGAGACAAAGGCAAACCTTACCCCTAAGCTTCAGTCTGGGACCAGACATGAGACAATTCAGACTCACCCCTAACAAGTAGGGTGCTGTAACATGCTTATCAGTGGGATGTGGAGGAGAGGCGGCCTGAGAGGATCGAGAAAAGCCCTGATGTGTGCTTGCAGATTTCTCTGATGTAATCACAGAAATGATGGATAATTTCAAGTCCCTAACTTTACAGTTACCGGACTTGGAGTTGGCAAGAAGTGTATACAACCAACATGCCCTACCCCAACCAAGCCTTACTTCTGTCCAAGAAAACTGAATACTGTTGACACTTTGCTTTCTTCCTCTCAAAACAGGCACTTCACAAGTAGAGCTTAATTTTTTAAAAAATTATATTTATTTATGGTGTGTGTGGTGTGATTGTGTATGTGGTGTGTGTGTGGGTTGTTTGTATGTGTGTGGTATGTGTGTATATAGTATGTGTGTGTTTAGGTGTGTGCTGTGTGTATGTATGTGTATATGTAGTATGTGTGTGTTTGTGGTGTGTGTGTGCTTGCATGTGGTGTGTGGTGTGTGTGGTGTGCATTTGTGTGTGTGGGTTTTTTGTGTATGTGGTGTGTGTTTGTGTATAATGTGTGTGTTTGTGTGTGTCTATTTGTGTGTGTGGTGTGTGTTTGTGTGTGTGGTATGTGTGTGTTTATGTGTGTGGTGTGTATATTTGTGATATGTGTGTGTTTGCATGTGTGGTGTGTGTTTGTGGTATGTGTGTGTTTGCAT
Source organism: Microtus ochrogaster (assembly GCF_000317375.1). NCBI lineage: Eukaryota > Metazoa > Chordata > Mammalia > Rodentia > Cricetidae > Microtus > Microtus ochrogaster. The sequence goes on along the minus strand of NC_022028.1, from coordinate 38,497,739 downwards.
ATGTGGTGTGTGTTTGTATATGGTATGTATGTTTGTGGTATGTGTGTGTTTATATGGGTGGCGTGTGTGGGTGTGGGTTGCTTGTGTGTGTTTGTATGTGATGTGTGTGTTTGTGGTGTGTGTGTTTATGTGGGTGGTGTGTGTGTATGTGGTATGTGTGTGCTTATATGTAGTATGTGGTGTGTGTGTGGTGTGTGTGTGTGTGTGTGTGTGTGTCTGCGATGGTGCACATCATGGTCAGAGGGCAGTTTGCAGGAGACAGTGCTTCAGTGTGGGCTGGAGATTGAGCTCAGGTCATCTGACTTGGTAGCACAGGCCTTTTTACCTGCCCAGCAATCTCGCCAGCCCCAGAAGTGGAGCAATCTGTTCCTTTCACACTGATTTACTTCTAAGATGCAATCACAGCAAAGTTTAACTTTCTTTCATTCATCTCCTTGATCTCAGGAAAACTGTTTAATAAGCCAGTCTCCTCGGTTCCTCTCACCATAATGAACCACTTATATTCTTCTTAAATACCAAAGAGAAATACACTAGCTAAGCCTTGAGCATCGGTGTAACTCTGGCAAGTATGATTTCCCCACTCTTAGTAAGGGAAGAAAAATCACGCACCATAAAGACCCCTTCAGCATCTTCTTTTGCATGTGCTATGTTTCAAAAATCATATAATGAGAAAGAGAACGTGAACATCCCATACAAATTTAAAGACCTAAATGTTCTAAACCACAGGACACTTAATTTAGTTGTGCTCTGGATTCCATTGGGAATATCTAGGGACTAAGGAACCTCACGTAACAAACCCTTGATATACACGAGTCTACTTTTTGTGTATAAAAATAGAAAACTTATATTTTATGCATCAGTTATGGATATCATTCTGCGACACTTCTTTATAAAGCAGGATGCACCTTATGCTAATTTCCCATGAATATTTCAATATCATTTGCAAAAGGAGCAGAAATATGACCCATGTCAAAAAAAAAAAAAAAACCCAAAAAAAAAAAAAAAAACAAAAACCATCACCGCCTCAACCCTGGGGTTGCCACATTCTTCAGTGCTTTTTCAAATTACAGATGCGTGAAGTAAAATCACTGCAAGGAGAATAGACATGGACCATACTAACCAGGAAGGAGATGCTCACTGCCACCATGGAGCACCCAAGATAAACAGACGCAAGAAGGAGATGCTCACTGTTACCATAGGGCACTAGAGATAAACAGATGAGAAGCTACCAAGCATCAGGACGAAAAGGAGCTTCATGCCTCTGTGCTGCAGAGCAGTGGCAAGTTGGGGATTCTTCCTGAAAACCTGATCGAAATTGGAACCAGCAGAAGAGAGCTGTTTATAAAACACCCCAGGACGTTTATTGATGAGTGTTTCTGGAACATACGCAGTCAGGAAGAGGATGGAAATACATCAACGTCTTACTCTGGGAATTTTTCCCTGACCTATGCTGTTTAGGGATTGCCCAACTCCTGTTGTGGGTGCTCATTTTTCTTTCCCAGTCCCAAGTTAGCTTCACGGGGTTCCTTTTTGGTGTGTAATGTGGTACCCTTTCCATGTATAAGGGGGGCCTCTGACAGCTTTAGGTATGTGAGAGAGTCTCCCAAGGGTAAGTGATGTATTGTGATGGTTTTCATGTTGTTAGAGCCAGCGTGAGACTCTGCTTTTGATACTCAGACGCTCCATCCCAGGAAGAGAATTCTTTCTTCAAATGTCAGGAATCTTAGCTGTCATCAGGGCCTGCCCCTCCCCAGATTTATTTATTTTCCCTGGAGTATAATCCACGAAAAGAAGAAAAAATAAATAAAAGCTCTTTTTAAATGTCTCCTTCAGTTCTCTGGTGAGTCATCATATTTTCTCATTCTAGGGTTGTCAGCAAAGGGTCAAATCTCTTTGTCTGGGAGCATAAACACTTCTAGGGGCTCGTTGGCAGTTTTAGTGGGGTAGGGAGGCATCTTTTTTCTGATCTGGAGAATCCGCACGGCTGTTTCAGAGGTCATGTAACAAGTGCTAACAAACTCAGAGGCGCTACTTCTCTGTTCTTGGAAGGTCATTTGTGCAACATAACAGCATCAGAATGCTTAAAGAAAAGTCAAGAGAAGTGTTGAATATGAAACAGATGGAGCCTGATAACTCGTGTGCGCTTCATCCCAAGTGCAAAAGATTTATAACTCCATTGAGCTTTCGGAGTCTTCTAAGTGATTGCTCCCAGGATTGACCAGACACTATCTGTGAGAGATATATGTACACATTCCCACATGTGTGTGAAGCATCCACGCACACGTTCTTGTCGCTTCTCTTCCCCACCCCTTTAGTCCCTTCTGTCCCTGTAAACAGTTTCTTTTCTGCTTCTATATTACATACATGTGCATGGTTGTATGTGTCTGTGTAGAACCTAGGAACCATGTTGTCTTTCTGATACAGGATTAACTTGCCTACTATGCGTATCTCCAGTTGCATTCATTTTCCTGCAAGCTGCATCTTCATCCTTCTTTATGTTGTTGGGCCTCTAAGTTCGTTCCATGGCTTGTCTATTTTCCAGTGCTGTAATAAACACTGATGTGCAGTATCTCTCTGGTATGTCAACTTGGTATCCTTTCAATAAATACCCAGGAGGGATATAGCTGGGTCATGTGCTAAGTCTGTTTTCAGTCTCTTGAGGAACCTCCAAACCGATTCCCACAATGGAAATACGGGATTGCAGCCATACCAATAGCATGGAAGGTTTTTTTTATTCTGTCTACATCTTCACAATCACTTGATATTTGTCTTCCTAATGACTACAGTTCTTATCGGAGTGATAGGGACCTTTGCTGCAGTTTTAATTTCAATTTCTACTTTTGACATCAGCCTGAAGTCCAATAGTGAGCATCAACAAGCCAAAGCCATTTAGCTTGAGAAGATGACATGATTGTTGGCCTAGTTATACTCAAGAAACATCACATAAAAGGCTGCCACATATAAGGGAGGATTAAAGGGCTAGTTATGTCCCTGTTGATGATTCAGTGTATTCTACAATTATACCTGTCCTTAGGGACAGGAGAGAATGGGTTTCAATGTGAGCCTGTAGTAGGAGCTCATTCTTCCTAAGTATTTCTTTCCTTTCACACTATTCTGTATGGGTTTGGCATCTATTCTCATCCAATCTGGGGGACCCATATGTTACTATGCATTCTTTGGAGGACGGTGTGCTCTGATCCACGAATTCTGGATGTTGCTTGAAGATTTCTAGTTTAAACAAATGTCCTTTAACCATCAGGAAACAGAGGAGGCAGAAAAATGAAAACCTTTTTAGGCAAAGTTTCGAATAATGAAAAAGAAAGTTAGAAACAAAGATAGTAGCATATTGAGTATTTTTAAAACATTAACAGTTGTATCATGAGGTAGAAAGTTTAATTGGTTATCATATTGGTTAATCATTGCGGTCAGCTTGAGTGGGCTTAGATAGGAGACCCATTACTGGATTTGTGTGTGAGGGTCATGCCAGAGGGTTTGAACTGAGGAGGGAGGAACTGACCCAAATGTAAGAGGTGCCATCCTACAGGCCTGGAACATTGAAATGAATACAAAGAGAGAAAAAAAGCCAGATGAGCAGAGGTATCCCTTTCTGTTTTCTGACATGTCCGTTTGTGAGCTGGTTCCTGGAAACAGAGCTGGAGGCTGCAGCTGTCACCATGTTGTCCCTACCACGATGGCCTTGAGCCTGTGAACTGTTAGTCAAAATAAACTCTTTCTTCCCTGAGTTGATTCTTGACAGGTATCTGGTCACAGCAAGAAGAAAAATAGCTATTACAACTGGGTTTTATACAACCGTTTTTGGCTACTCATCCCCCCCCCCCCCCCCCCCAACTCTGAATTCATGGATGCATTTAGGGGCAGGTGAGTGTTCATAACATGTGAAGTGAGAGATCCTTTGTTTGACCCTCTGAATTTTATTCTACCACTGGGAACCATGGTAGGCTTTCTCCCATAAATCCCTTTTAGACAACCCCATTCCCTCTTGTGTTCCACCATCCCCTGCCCCCCAACCCCGTCCTGAGGATCTATAGCTGCTGCATATCAATGCCCACTTGTAGATGTGGCAGATGTGATTATAATGTATTCTGTGAATTCGTTCCAATTGCTGTGTTTAAAAAGCCAATTGTGATTCTGAAAACTAACTGGAGAGGAAAAAAAAATTAAAAGATTCATGATAAATTCTGGCATGCCCACTTTGGGGAAAAGGTGTCAGGTGGTAAGCCACAGGGGATGTATTTAATTAACATTTTCATTAATAGTGAGAGAGGGCAGACAGCTTGTCAATAAAGCAGGCATATGCATTTACGTGGGTTGAGGCTGATGAGAGAGGAAGGCACGGAAGCGAATGTCGGTAGCTTCTAAATCAAGCAGACAAGAGGCATATTTAAGAGCAGTGCCCACTCGAGCTGGTGGGAATAGCAGGGTGAGTGGTAGGCATTGGTTATGACTGGGAGGTGAGTTCGAAATGTCTGTTATTTCATTTCCAAATTTATGCCCATAGCATCTGGGAATGTGCTAACTGCGTCCAACTACTTCACTAATTTTCTCTTTCCCAGAACAACTGTCTAATTTTGTCTGATATCACCGTTTCCTCAGTCTCTCTGGCTCACATCCTGGAAATCATTTTAAACTCATTATTTTATCAGTGTTCTGAAAACAAGCAATTCTTGTTTTGACACAGCATATGAAAGACTCCGGCCTAAACAGTATGTATGTATGTATGCTGTACAATTCCCGGGAAGACTCTAAATTATTGACACTCCTACTTTGCAGGTTAGGAAAGAAGAAGATTTGAGAAATTAAATAGCATAATTAAACTCCACGAGCCCGTGCAAACCAGGTCCTTATACTAATGCATGGTCGGGGAGCACAGTGCACATTCCTAAGTATGGTCTTTTTCTTATTTTCCATCTACTCATCTCCCGCTGTTTATGAATGACTGCAGCTATTTTATATTCAGTATGTCAATAATGGAGAATATTTCTCATTCAAACTCATTGGCCATTTTTTTTTAAAAAAAAGCCTCATGCATTCTTCTTCCTGCCTAACATTTTCTTTCTGTCTCTTGTCCTTTGTATATAATCATGAATTATAAGTAATAAAAAGTCTACCTTTCCACAACAATTTTTACAGAACCTTATATACAGTGTAGAGAGATCAAGGTAACAGGAGTCTGTACAGTTTTGTAATTTAAAAGAGTCAGCTACAAGGAAAATTAGAGTCCCAGAAAGGCGTCTTCCCTTTCTCTAGTGGGCTTCCCTGCATCTCTAGTGGAATGTGTAAATAAGAGAAGGGGAATTTGTTACCTGAGTTAGAGTGAAAGCCCCAATATCAGGGATCTCCAGTGGACAGGCTTGGTCATCCAACCAGAAAGTCAACCACAGAGATGAATAATGATAACTCGGAAAAGGGAGCAGTGTCACCGAAACAGAAAGAATAAAGAGCTAGTGCCCTGGAATGCCTCCAGACTTCTTAGATCAGTCTCCCTGTTATCAAGGAAGGGTTGGGATTTTCCATAGTCACAGTTAGGTCTGCTGGTCATGTGCCAGTCTGGTTGGTCATAGCCTCTTACTATCACCTCAGCGTTCTTCTGCAGAGCTGTGTTAATGTCAAAAAGGTCTTTGTTGCGTGGAAGGTAGTCTCAGTCCTCGGTTTTACCACACCACCACAGTCTTCTGCCTTAAAATGTGATTAAGCCTATTGTTCCTGGGATTCAAAGTAACTTTAGGGGAGAAAGACTCAGATGAACTCAGAAGGAAGAAAATGAAACAGGATGGAGCCAGAAACAAAACAGTGTTACTTAGCTTAGTGGCTGGGCCTTCCTTTCCGTTCCCACTGATAAGCTATAATTTCATTTCCTCAGGAGTGGGACTGAAGAAAAGGGCTCTATTATAGTATGGGGTCCCTCAGTCTAGAGAGGAGCTGTTATACTTAGTTAAATCACTTTTGTGTATGGTAATAAGATCTCTTTGAACATCTTTCTTACCAGTCATGGAAAATAAAAATTTAAGCCCAGAATTATGAAGGAAGAGGGAGAAGAGCCCTTGTTTTATTTTTATAATGAACCGTAGCTATTTAGAAGAAAGTAAAACTTCAGATTTGAGAGTGAAATCAGAGAAAAAAAGAGTCTTGAAGTAAAAAAAAAAATACAAGAGAATTAAACTCCAAAATAAAGGTTAATGATTTAACATTAAAAAATAATGAAAAGATAAAGTGGATGAAATTTAAAATAAATGAGAAAAGGCTAGAGGCCAATGAGATGAAAGGTTAAAACCATGAAAGTAAAAGAGATGAAAGATTAAGATGTATGGGACAAGATGGAGAGCTAAAAGCAGATGAGGTTAAAGAACAAAGCAGAGAAAAATCATTAGCATTCAGAAAGAGAGGAGTGTAAGGATGAAAAGAGCTGGCCTCATACTGGGTCATTTGTTATCCTGATGCCACCGCTTTCTACGGAAAGCCCTTTGAGTTCTAGGTGCAGTGACTGCCTTTGTCGTAGTCTGCATGATGAACACAGGGGACCAAGCATCCTCAAAATGTCTTTTCTGGATAAACAGTGTGGCACAATAAAATACACAAGGGCATGCAGACAGACGAGTGAGAATCTCTTTGTCATTTGCTTGTAATTTAATGAGAGATATAATGAATTAACCAGCAATAAAAGAACAAGGGATGAGGACATGAATGTTAAAAAAAAAAAAAAAAAGGACTTGCTGAGCGTTAGATGGGATTTTCAGAACGGTGGAAGGACAGTGACCTGAATGCAGAAGGCTTCCGCAGAAGTCAGCTTGGCTCTGAGTCTTAGAGGGTCCGTAGAATTATCATCTTGAGGAGTTGAAGCTGACGAGATTTTTCCAGTAAGTTTTATTTCAGCCAGTTTATAAATAGTATTAAATGTTCAGGGTAAGGAATGTGTAGTCAGCGAGGAGCCACCGAGATCTTTGAAGAGTTCTGCTGTAGGGAGCGACATCATTGAAGCTGTAAGTTGATCTAGCATTAGATTGATGTAAGGGTTGTGAAGAAGAGGAACAAGACACCCTTAGGAAATCGGGGAGACTGTGTGAGGACAGCAGGCTAGGTCACAGACCTGCTTCCTCCTAGGACAGTTCAGAGGAAATGACGGAAAAGGAAGAGCTCCTACGAGAGCCGTGGAGAACAGTAGAAGACAAGGAAAAGAACTTTGAAGGGGGAACAGACATATTTGAGATGTTTTTCAAAGATAGAAAGCAGAGTGGTCAGGCAGATGGAAGAAAGAAACCAGAGAAGCCCGTAGCAGCACAGAATAGTAGCTAATAGGTTTGCTATGGAAGTGAGGCCCCTTGGCAGATGGTCACACACGAATGAGCCAGAGGTGATTCAAGCCGGGTCACTCGGCTTTCCTCTCCTGGAAACTCAGAAGTTAGAACCAACTATTTTAGTTTAACGTGAACAAATCGTTTGAATGTAAGCACACACGCAAGAGCTGTGACAAAGAATGTGTCACCTGCGGTAAGGAGGTGTGTGTGCAGCGAGACAAGAGGATTGTGGGAAAAGGATTTGATTTCTCTTGTAGCTTCTGGCAGTCGAGGTTACTGATTCTGGCTCCCTTGAAACTTGCGCAGACGTCTCTCAGAATGTTATATGCGTGTCTCATCTCAGTCTTAGGCTAGATTCTGTGTTATTTGCACGAATGTTTCTGACGTGGCTCCCTCCCGACTTCACGTCTTCTTACAAAATTAACTACTAAGTCCAGCTTGTGCTTCCCATAGGCACATGTGTGTGAGGTTGTCTGCTGACTCTCTCTTCCTCAGCAGCCATCAAATGCAAGTAGCTCCACCGCTGGGGGTAAGGTCTGGGGGGTTCCTCCCCTTCAACATTTGAATTTTAACGCTCTTCATCTTGTGGGTTCACGTATGTAAAAGGCATGTCGTGAGGCAGTTCTTTCATCCTTCCTGCCCGCTCTTCTGAATGGTCCCTGAGCCTTGAGAGGTGGAAACTCTTCCTTGCTGGCTAGCCTTCACAGTACTGAAAAGTGGTACCCAGGCAACCGAAGGAGAAAAGACATTAGTGCTGGACCGTGCATGCTCCAACAATAACCAGCCAGGTGAGATATTCCCACTGGTGATACAGTGGCAAGGCTCTTCATGGTGGTGACCAAGTACTCTCATGCTTGGATCTAAGACCTGTTCCGTGGGAGGGAATTCTTACCTGGTACTGTGAACGTGGTCCTAACCCATGACTAGGGAAGCCATAGTCTTAGAGGAGGGAAGACGTATCGATGTTGTTTTGTTGAATGGTTATGTTGCCAGGCTCCCTTCTAAATATTTGTGCTTATGACCATAGATCTGCAGTACTCCCAGCCTTGGTCGGAGAAGCTTCTTATTGCAGAGGGTGACGATTAACACAGCGGTTAGTAGCTGTTCAAAGCGCTAATAATGAACAACGGTCAGTGCTCAGCCACAGACGGTGCATTCAGATCTTAACAGATACAGTGGGTAGTATAGATCCTAACCAGGGTTAAGCAAGGGGGTTTCGGGAAAGCGGGTGAGGAAGGGCAATTAAACTTTTTGTTGTTGCTGAATTAATTGCCCTTCTAAGGAGGTTGTAAGAGATGGAGCGCATCATCCCTTGTGCTATGTGGGGTTGTGAGACATCAGTGACAAGAGCAGCCTCGAAAGCAATTCATTTAACCAGCCATAAGTCAAATTCATGTTGTCTGGTTACCCTGAAAAGAGCAGCCACCTGCTGGAAGCATCGTGTGACCTCTTAATTAATATACGCTTATTGACTAATAGCCCCGGGTGGATTCTGGTTTCATAAACCATAACCTCAATCAGCCTCTGAAAATTTCCCTCTGGCTTTAATGTGCTACTGTTTGTAACATTGTCCCTTAAAATAGAAAATATATTCAATATTCCCTTTCTAGACCTCAAATTGACACTAATTTATTCTCTTTGCCACGCAGCACTGAAATGCCTAGTGAATTTCTATATTTGTGTACCCAAAATACATTTTTTTCAGACTGCTTCACTCGCTTCAAAATAACAACACCTTCCAAACTCAAAACGACCCCCCAAACTTTGTCAACTGTGGGTTCTAATTGTTCATTTGGAAATTTTACTACCAGAGCTAAATTCTCTTTCCTTCAGAGTCGAATAACTTTGCCCTCTACCAGACTCTGACTTTTTAATGCATGCTCCTTTCTAGTGTGACTGGGGTCACTGGTTAATGCTGGCTTTAAAACAGCTTTCCATGCTATGGGCCACGAACAAGCTTGGCTTGTGTGCAGCTCTGCTAGGGAGCTTTGCGTGTTTGTTTTGGGAGTCTCTTTCTCATTGCCACCTCTCTCTCTCTCTCTCGGGTTGATTTTCTGCCTTGCAGTTTCTCTGTATGCACGGAGACAGCTTCTCAATCTCCCCAGGAGGTTTCTGTGCTGGAGAAACGCTCTCTCGATGACTGTCTATTCCTGAAACACCCAAGATCTCGTCTCTGTCAAAATGCTTCTGCCACATATCAAATACAAATATTTGTCTTCAGGTATTAATGACTGAAAATACCTTTGACTATTATGATGTAGAAGAAACTCCAAGTAATAGAATTGATGTTACAAAGGATTTACTAATAGGTTTGTTTACGAGACATTAAACCACACAAAGTAGAACTGCCATATCCCAAGGATAAAATACTATGCTAACCAGGCCTGTTAGAGATAAGCAAAATTATGATGCTTGGTAAATGATTGTTTACCTGGATTGGTCAGCAAATAGGGCCATCCCCACGGAGCATGCCTCAAACAGCTCAAGAGGGCACCAGGCAGCAGATCATGAAGGGTCACAAATACCATCAAGTACTGACCTGCCATTAAGTCCCCTGTGCCCGTAATCAGGAAAAGCCTAATTCTGCCTGGTGGGCAAGATGACCCCAGGAAACAAGTATTGGAAAAGAACAACGCTGGTGTACTTGAGAAATACCCTGTCGATAGCATTGCTGTGTAAACCTTCCATCTGCCTACACGATCAGTCTTAGAGACGTCTGTCTCTGTTTAAACTGTTCAAAGTGTGACCCGGGGCTGGGACCTGAAAGAGATTTAAGGTGCATTAAGTCTAAGCTGGATACAAGTGTATATAAGTTAGTATGATCTATTTGAGACCAGTTCTTCTTTGAGCATTAACCCCAACTAGACCCAAGCACTATTAAAGAACTCTTCCCTTTTTTAATTTCTCTGTGTAATTTCTTCCTGGGCAGGTATGTTATTTCTATAACAATTATGATCTTAGGAAACCTATTTTATTTTATTTTGTGTGCGCTGCATGTCCATGTTTGTGTGGGTATTTAATCAGTCCCCACTTTGTGATTTGAGGACAGGGCTTCTAACCCGGAGCTCACTGATTGGCTAGGTTAGCTGGCCAATGAACTCTAGGCATCAGACTGTTTCCCTTCCTCAACCCCAGCTCTGGGGTTACTCATATTGCTTCTTTGATTTTTACGTGTTGAATTCAGGTCTGCATCCTTGTCTGGGAACACTTACCTAGGAAGCCATCTCTCCAGACTGGTATGCATTTTTTTTTTTTTTAAAACAAAGATATTTAGAGTGTCTGAGGAGTAGTGGTCAGGTTGAATGATAAGACGCTTAGTGCTATAGACTCAGCCCTGTGGTTTGTATTTGTTCTCCTTTCTTGTGAGTTGCTCTTCTCTTTTCTCTGTGTTCTTAGCAACCGCCCTGTGCTTCCTGCAGTGGCCTCATCTGCTGCCATAACTGCATGAATCATGCGAACCTGAACATCTGGGTCACGTGGTTTAGTACGATTCCCTCTCCTTAAATATGGACTTGGAAGAGGGAGGGAAGGAAGAAGGGATGGAGAAAGAGAGAGAGAGCACTTTACCATATGGTCTTGAATATGGAAAAGGAACCATGGTTCCCTAGTATATGACTGAGGGGCTAAGAAAGCCTGTCGGAAGAGAGATGGGGTAGCTGGGCAACGACACCCCAAATTTGCACAGTAGTCAAGCCTGAAGGGTTCACATGCTAGTCAGGCATTACTAGGACAGTGTCTCCTTTAGGGCAGGGAGAAATACTTGGTAACAATATGGAATGGATCATGGCCGTTCTCAGCTTCAGAATTGCCCCTTATTAGGTCCAAAGCAGCACCCCCCCTCCCCCCACCAAATGGCCATGCTGATGACAAATGACCTAAGCAGAAGGATTGTTATTGGATAAATAGAAGATAAACTCAACATTTCCCAAGAATCTCATAAAGCAAGGGGTGGGGAGGTGAGGGGTGAGGGGATGGGGAATGGGTAAGGAGCGGGGTGGGGGAATGGGTGGGGGGTAGAGGGGTGGGAGAGTGTTTCCATTTACCAGCATAGCCACTACTTCTCTTATCTGCCCAATGGTCAGCTGCTTCAGGGGAGGGCTTATAGTTCCCGATGAACACAAACAGCAACTCAAAACCCCCATGCTAATCCCCAGGCTGTTTTCCTCTTCCACACCTCTTCTTCTGCCTCTTCTCGTCCTCTTAAAACCAACAAGGCCTTTCCGGCTGGCTATCATCCTCAGCCTGCTGAGAGACAGCCTGGCAATTTGATTCCCCAAATAAACTGTTCTTTCTACCCATGGAGGGGTCGAGTTCGGCAGTTCACTGTTCCCACGCTGCTTACGGTTCCTGTCTGCGCCCCAGGCACGTGGAGATTACTGACCATCGGGAGATGTGGTATTGGTGAATATCTAAGGAGAATTTTGTTTACAAGAGGAAGATAAGGCCTCATCGCTAATTGCCTGTGAAGAAGAAGAACACTGGCCAAAAGTGGGAAGGCACGATAGAGTGCCGAGAGGACCTTTCTGAAATTGGAGGCAAAAGGAATGTTGGTACTAGGTAACAAATTAAAATCCAAGGAATGGATATCAATTTTCAGGTCGATAGGTAGGGGTTCCACCAGGCTGAGTTAATTAGATGCCTAGCACGAAGCCAAGTGTGACATTACTAAATAGAGATGAGCGTCTTATTTTTTTCCCCCAAGAATTCCAAAAGAGACATGCCCACACTAAGGGCAAAAGTCCTAAGTTCTAATTTACCCAGTCACAGTCCTGAGTTCTAATTTACCCAGTCACAGTCCTGAGTTCCACAGGGTCAAAGCATATTGTATGAGAAAGCACACGAGAATAGGGGTGGAGACGTTCCTACCCCTGTCCCAGTTAGAAGCAGAAACTGGTGCCCTTGATTCCACACCCCTAGCCCTCACAGAAGGGAGCGTAAGCAGACACTCTCCATGGCTACTTCATCCTCAAAAGTCACCAGTTAACCTTCGGGGGCACCGTGAAAGGCTGGAAATTGCCAAGAGGAACCTCTTCCAATAACGTATCATGTTGGAAGGCGACTGTGACTCCACAAGAAAACGAAAAGAAGAGTCGAAGTGCTCCGTCCAAAGGGAGATTGGGACGGAATTTGAGGGACCCACTTTTGTGATTAAAATCTGCCCTCCTTGCTCTTTCAAATGCATGGCCTCTTTTTTTAAAAATGTCAAATTAATGAAAAAAGAGGCCATGCATTTGAAAGAGAATAAGAAGGGGTGCATGGGAGAGCTTAAGGGGGGAAAGGGAAGGGAGTAATGCAATTATATTATAATCTCAAAAATGAAAAAAGAATCTGCTCTGGAGAAGTTGCCTTTCTCATAATTAACACTACTGATACAATTTTAGAAACCTAAAGCCCGTTATATCAAAAGGCTATGGTATGTCTTTCTGAGCCAAAAAGAGTTTTTTCTTAATTCTGAGATTTCAATTAAGTGTCATCTTTTTTTTTTTGACTCCATAAAGTGAAATTAAATGGCCCATGGTTTCTTCTCTGAGACCCCTCTTTACGTGTTTATTTTAGTGCTGAGTCAGGTAATAGCACCTCTGAGATCAAGAGCAGCTGTGACCTCATGTCTGTCTACGTTGGTAATAAACGGGCAGGAACTGTCTGTGACAGACTTGGAGGTCAGTGAGGACAAAGAAGCATTTGGTAGGGGATCCAGAGTACAGCGCTCATGATCTCCTAAGTGACAACACCATGTTTGTTACCGAAGGATGGTCTTCAAGATCAGAGAAGAGCGTAAGCGTGAAGTTAGACTTCATTTGTGTGTCTGGGAAGCATTCGGGGACACAGCACAATGCGTAGAGAGTAATGATTTTCTCTGTGCCTTGCACAGCCCTGAAACCGGTAACCCACCACTTCATAATCTTCATGAAGACCCCAGGCAAATAAAGGCACAGGGAGAAGAAGATGAAATGCCCTCAAGGACATAGTTCGGGTATTTAAGTTTCTTTAGTTCTTCCAAGGTAGCAGGGCTCCATCTAACCCATTGTCCATCCCCCTTCCCCTGCCCCCTTGAAATTTTGGATAAGAGCCCAGTGGGTATCAGGATTCATTTGTTTAAACTGTAGTTGAATGGTGACCCTCAGACATCGAGGTGTCAACTTTATGAATATCTTCATGGCTTAGATTTTGTTTTCTTCCTTATCAGTCACAATTAAAAGCAAGCCAAGGAAAGTGTTGGTTTAGTTTGAGAAGGGACAAGGTCCCTGCTGGCCCTTGTCACATTATTGGTATATAGGCTCTTAAGTGCCCATCTGTGTTCCCACTCTTCTTTAAGGTCAAGTCAAGTCAAGACCAGGGCATTTTTAGTCTTTGATGAGTCGAATCACTAATCTCTACATCTTATGGCCATGCTCAGAATCATTGCCTCGGGCAGCAAAAATTATTCCCCATTGCCGTTTCTACAATACATAAACGAGACACAATATTCAATTCATATGGTTACCCTGCGTTTGTTGTGCAGTAGGGGCACATCGAGGGTCTGAATTAAATCCCTGTGAGAAGGACACCATCTCACAGGTAAGAAGACGAAGGAAGCATGGTTCACCTCCATATGTCGCATACCCCCTATGGTCATAAAGCTAGGGCACAAACTTGGAGAGTGGGGCTGCACCTGTTAGATGCTAGTGTCCTGCCTTCCCCTCCTCTAAAGCCTGGGAGGATAAAGAGTCTGACACAGGGATCTTGCTGGAGTCCTTAGTTGCTTCTCTTGAATGGTATGCCCCTCTCCTGGCATTGCTGTTCTGCCTACAGGGTAGAATATGCCAAATCTAGAAGAAAGGAACGATGCCAGCATTCATCAGTGAAGTGACAGCTGATCCTTCTTCATGCTTCCCATGCTTGTTTCTAATCCTGTTAAAAAAGACCATTGGTTTGCATTTCCCTGATGGCTAAGGAGATTGAGCATGACCTTAAGTGTCTTTTGGCCATTTGAACTTCTTCTTTTGAGAATTCTCTGTTCAGTTCAGTTCAGTGCCCCAATTTTTAATTGGGTTAATTAGCATTTTAAAGTCTAGTTTCTTGAGTTCTTTATATATTTTGGAGATCAGACCTTTGTCTGTTGCGGGGTTGGGATCTTCTCCCAGTCAGTGGGTTGCCTTTTTGTCTTAGTGACAGTGTCTTTTGCTTTACAGAAGCTTCTCAGTTTCAATAGGTCCCATTTATTCAATGTTGCCCTTAATGTCTGTGCTGCTGGGGTTATACATAGGAAGCGATCTCCTGTGCCCATCTGTTGTAGAGTACTTCCCACTTTCTCTTCTATCAGGGTCAGTGTGTTCAGACTGATATTGAGGTCTTTGATCCATTTGGACTTGAGTTTTGTGCATGGTGATAGATATGGGTCTATTTTCATTCTTCTACAAGTTGACATCCAGTTTTGCCAGCACCATTTGTTGAAGATGCTTTCTTTCTTCCATTGTATACTTTTAGCTCCTTTATCGAAAATGAGGTGTTCATAGGTTTGTGGGTTAAAATTCGGGTCTTCTATACGATTCCATTGGTCGACTTCTCTGTTTTTATGCCAATACCACGCTGTTTTCATTACTGTAGCTCTGTAATAGAGTTTGAAGTCAGGGATGTTAATGCCTCCAGAAGTTCCTTTATTGTATAAGATTGTTTTAGCTATCCTGGGTTTGTTGTTTTTCCATATAAAGTTGATTATTATTCTCTCAAGATCTGTGAAGAATTTTGATGAGAAGCCAAAGACTTCTCACTGGGGTTTGATCCTACTTCATGTTCTGGCTTTGTGGGAGTCTAGCCAGTTTGGATGCTCACCTTCCTAGACCTAGATGGAGGGGGAAGGACCTTGGACTTTCCACAGTGCAGGGAACCCTGACTGCTCTTCTGGAGAGGGATGGGGAAAGGAGTGGGGGGAGGGGGAGTGGTGTGGGAGGAGGGGGAGGGAAATGGGAGGCTGGGAGGAGGCGGAATTTTTTTTTATTTTTCAATTAAAAAAAAGAACAGAAATATAAAAAAAAAGACCATTGGTAATCAAAACTAGGTCTCTATTATTAGGAGGTATCTCTTTTTTTCTAAACGACATTAATAGATAATTGAAAAAATTAATGATTCTTGGTCTGTAGGGTAAAACTGTCACGGGGCTGATAGGCACCTTGCCGGGCCTTTTGTAGTTCAAGCTCATATCATCTCCTTGTTTGTTCTTGCTTTGTGTCATAGCTTTAACAGTCAACTTTACACAGCCTGGAATCACCTAAGAAAGGAGTCCCAGCTGAGGGGTTGATCAGATGAAATTAATTGTTAATTTATATCAGAGGCCCAGCCCACTGGGGGTGGCATTGTTCCCCGGGCTATAGAAGAAAGCTAGCTAATTAAGCCTGCACCTGAGAAAAAGCCAGTAAGGAGGATTCCTCCTTGGTCAGAACTTCAAGTTTCTACTTGAGTTTCTGCCTTGACTTCTTTCAGTGGTGGAATTTGACCTGGAAGTGTAAGCCAAGCACACCCTCGCCTCCCCTGTCATTTTTGGCTAGAGTGTTTTTGTCATGGCAACAGAGAGCAGACTAGATCACCTTGTTTGCTTAGACTTTTGTCTATTGTTTGTTTCTTGATAGCAAAGATTCCTAACTGATTTCGTTCAGGGCAGAATTTAGAGCTGGCTGCCAGCTTCCAGTTTCTGTCTCCAAGGTCAAGTGGTTTATTGGGTAAAGTGCTGTGGAATTCTTTTGGTTGTTGGGTTTTTTTTTTTTTTTTTTTTTTTTTTTGTTTTTTGAGACAGGGTTTCTCTGTGTAACAGTATAACAGTCCTAGCTGTCCTGGAACTAGCTCTTGTAGACCAGGCTGGCCTCAAACTCAGGAGATCTGCTTGCCTTTGCCTTCTGAATGCTTGGATTAAAGGCATGCCCCAAATGTAGTGGAGGCTGCTTGCTCATTCCCAGTTGCCCAGACCTGAAATAAACACACAGAAACTATATTTGCAATACTGTTTGGTCAATAGCCTAAGTGTCTTCCTACCTAGATCTTATATCTTAAATTATCCCATTTTTATTAATCTGTATATCCCCGCGAGGCTGTGCAGCATCTGTCTCCTCCAGCGGCTACATGGCTTCCCCCAGACCCTTCATTCTTTCCTCCTCTCTCTGTTTGGATTTCCTACCTGACTTTACTCTGTTAGGCCGTTGGCTGAAAGCAGCTTCTTTACTAACCAATGGCAATAAAACATATCCACAGCCTACATTGCCTTCCACATCACACCACCACCGCCAGGCACTGTGGAATTCTAATGCAGTTCTCTCACATTTGAATCAAAGTCTGCCCAGGGAAGAGCTTGATTTGTGTTTCCCCTTTCATTCCGCTGTTTCCTTCCTGTAGTCCTGGTGACTGAGCGCATAGCCTTGCTCTTGCTACGCAGCAAGCTCTCTACCACCGAGCTATCCCCAAACCCTTACTTTTTATTCCTCTGCTGTACATGGTGGACTGATCCGTGAAAAGTCTTTCTGGCCCTGGCTTTTATGATATTTTTTCTTGTCTCGTTCCAAAAAACATGGTTATTACAAAAGAAACACAAGTGTTCCAGCTTCTCCAAAATAGAATAATGACATTTTCATAGCCAGGAACGGTGGGAGGAAGTGCGGGGATGGTGATTGGCTCAAACCGGGAGGCTTTTTTTCCGTACCAGAGAAGGGTCGTTCACCTCTTCAGAAGTGACAGTTGTGAAAACAGGCCAATTTTAGAATTTGTCACCTCGTGTTAACGTTGTACCCTTTTGTAGTTACTGATATCTGTCAGAGGAAATGCCAGCTGCAGGGAGCTTGCCTGTAGACCCAGCTGAGGATGCAGAAGCCTTGCATCTAAAGCTGGTGAGTTTTCCCCCCCATTTCTGCTTGCTAGAGGCAGAAGTGGGCCAAAGAGCTCTGGCCTGGGCATCAGGATACTTTGTTTCTCCTGGCTTTGGGGCTGACTGGCTTCTTGACGTTGTTTTCCCTTGATCTCTCTGGTTCTTTAGTCCCCTCGTCTGTGACAGGAATGAGCTTGCAAGATTAGCTGTCAAATCCTTTGGTGCTTGAAAATTCTGTGAATCTAATTTTTGATAGACGCTAGAGATCTCCAAGGTCTCCACACTAATATTGTGGGGTTTTTTTTTACCCCTCTATTAAAAAAAAAAACAAACCAGCAAGTGTTTGGCTCTTTAAAAATAAAGTTTTTTATTGGGGGGAATGAACAGATTGGTAGTGACACCTTGGAATAAAAGTGCCTTGCCAGCCACATAGCCTTTAAATCTTCCCTGATAAGAAGTGAGGAAGGTCCTAGCTGTGACCAGACCTTTATCTTTGTATTTTTGTCTCCTAAGTCCTTGTGCTGCTGGTGGCCTAGTAATGTTAGCTCAGAAGTGATTTGTTCCGTGGATCTATGCCTAGATATGAACATTAAAACTGGTACACTTATGAATAATATAACCAGAGTTTTTGTGCTGAGGAGGATGGCCTAGTTGGTAAAATATCTGCTGGGCAAGCATGAAAGATCTGAATTTGGATCCTCAGAAACCATGAAAAAAAAGCTCAGCATAGTGGTCTACATCCATAACCCGTGTGTGTGTGTGTGTGTGTGTGTGTGTGTGTGTGTGTATGTGTGTATGTGTGTGTGTGTGTAAGATAGGCAGACCTCTGAAGCTCATCAGCCAGCCAGTCTATCTATGTGAATGAGCTTCATGTTCAATGGGAGATCCGTCTCAAAACCAGTAGAGGTGGAGAGCATTGGAGAAAGACATTGGGCATTTACCTCCACATGCATGAGCACACATTTGCGTGTCCCTATATGCACACATACACCTCACGCTAATAGGTGCGTATGTCACACATCACATACACATTCTCACGCTAAAAGGTGCATACGTTACACATCTCTCTCTTTCTCTCTCTTTCACACACACACAACTGGTTTTTAAAGGCACAAAATAAAGGAAGACATCACAGAGTCCATGATGGTCATTTTTGTGTCATTTGGGAGAGCCTTCATGCTTGACAGCCAGTCAATCATTCATGTAACTAACTGTTGCCGTGAAGACAACCTGTGAATGTGGTTACTATCAAGGGTCAGTTGACTTTGGGCAAAGGACATTACCTTGGATAGTATAGGGGAGGCTCATCCACTCAGAGCAAGGCTCCTATAGGAAGGGATTCTGTGGATGTGCTAGAGCCCAGGGTGAGAGTGTCCGTGTGTATTGCCTGATGGCTTGTCCTGGGTACTTAGACTCGCTGAACTAGGCTTCACAACTGTGTGAGACAAGGCCTTGCAGGAAATCCCCCAATAGCTATCTGTTCCTGGTTTGTTTCTCTCTTGAGTCCTGGTGCATGCAGACCTCACGATCTCTGCATGCTCTACAGAATGAACCTGGGTTCCTTCTAAAGTGTTCATTTAATGGGAGGGCCGGATGTTCTAAATCCCAGACCTGTCTCCGTCTCAGAGCACCATGGAGTATGAGGCACAGGTGTCAAGTATGAAGAACTTCCACCGCCTAGCCCTGTGCCCCCGTGTCCCATCCCCTCTGGGCTGATAGCAATGTTCACTGCTTCTTGATGTCTTCCGTGTGAAATGACGCACGGTGCATGGCGTGTTGGCAGTGCAAGCATGGCCCCGGGGCAGGGCGATTCTTGGAGCCTATCTAGTGAAATCAAGTGCTTATAGATTTTATAGAAAGTCTCTTCAATGTGGAGGGATATTAGGGTCTCGGAAGAGCAGTTCTGGAAGTCGTGCTGGGAAACCCAGGAAAGTGTTTCTGGGCTTGCAAGGACACTTTTTGCCCAGGCCTTTAACCAGGTAAATAAGCTCCTAAACAGTGGTCCTTAACAAATCTGGAGTGGACGCAGATGCCGTAGAGCATCTAGTGTGGGGTGTCTCAGCACTGGCACTGTTGAAACTTGGAGCTATATTGAAAAGACTTTCTTTTGAAGGGCTGCCTTGTGTTGCCCTGGAGAATGCTCAGCTCCATCTTTGGCCTCTACTGGGTCCTAGAAGCCAGAAGCACCCCCTCACTCACAACTGACAACAAATGCAGGGATAAAACCACCCTGGGTTAAGAGCATCTAATCCAAGGAAAGGCAGAAGAAGGAGATATGTGAAGATACATTTATTTCAGTCTTAAGGGTGTTCTTAACTTTCTCTGTGTGGGTACTGGGATGACAGCCTGGGGCTAGTGTTCTAGAACTTTATCCTAATGCTTGATGCTCTGTCCTGTATTGCTCCTTGGTGTATTTTTTACTAAATTGTCGGGGGAACGCAACTTGTTTTCTAGCTGGAATGGAAGTGCTTTGGCCAGAAAGGAGCATAGCTAGTGTGTCACAGTGTGCGCGTCGAGAGCTCTCAGTAAATAGTGGTTGATTGATTGACAGGTTAAAAGAGAAGTGGTGATTTTCAGAGCACCAATTTCCTTGCCTGAAAGTAGTATAGTCAAGGAGTTCAGCCTGTGGGCTGCCTCCTCCCACTCTACCCAGGAAACAGTCTCTGTTATGGTTTAGATAAAATGCTGTGGCTCTCTGAGGGGAACAGCAGGTCCTGAGAGCAGCCAGTTCCAGGCAGGGATGGCACAGTTCCCTAAGTGGCTGCAGTGGGCCAGGAGGGGCAGCGAGTCCCAGGCAGCGAGCCACAGCTCCAGAGGGTGAGAGACAGAGATGGCATGGCATGCCATGCAGTGTGAGGTTGGATATTTATTTAGTGGGTTATGGAAGGGAAAGAAGAGAAGGGGAGAAGAGCAGAGAGAGAAAGAGAGAGAAACAGAAGGGGGAAGGGGAGACGTGGGGAGAAGGGAGAGGCAGAAGCTGCCTCTTCGAGAGGGAGACAGAAAGAGGAAGGACTCAGGCTGGAAGCTGAAGATCAGCTTGCCTAGGCAGTGGGGGATAGAGGGATGGGAGTGGGTGTGGCTTGTCTCTTAAAGGGACAGAGCAGGCCATTACAATATCTTGGCTGCTTTTTAGTTGCGTTAATACTGGGTAAGGTTATATAGATTTTCTAAGCCCCAGGTTCTTGTCTCTAAAAGGAGGAAATGATGGAGTTGGATCTAAAACTAGGTATATATTTAAGATATCTGGTACCCCAAATGTCACCTATACATTAGCCATTACTAATATCAATATTCGTTTCCTTAACAAGAGCCTTAGTTGACAGCTGGGGTGGTCAGTTAGGTTTGGGAAGATCTGGGACTTATTGAGGTTGGGCATAAAGTAGGACGGAGGTTGTGGTTGAGGTGGGCAGAGGGAAGGGTGAGTTGCCTGCCTGAAGGTGAATCTAGAACTTGGCTGCTGAGAAGAATAATTGTTTTGCTTCCCAGTCTTCAGTGTCTTTACCTACGTGGGCATTCTTTGGAACCTGGGCAGGGAAGCATCTGTCCTCTGAATCTCCCTTCTCCAGGAGCTACATGACTACTGCAGGCTTCTCAGGAAGTCTTCACAGCAGGAAACAAACCTCACACCGTTTCAGGAGCATTAAGAGGGCACACGCGCCCCTGCAGGATGATTAGAAAACCAACAGAGTTTGCTCTGTGGGATAAAGTGGTGAGGGCCAGTCGTTCAGAATTCATTCAAAACAGTCACTTGATGAGAGACCCCTGGAGAGACCGGGGGAATGTGTGTAATCGGGGGCTCTGCAGGTGAGGCACCATCCCCTGCTTGGAGAAGTGGGGCTCCCTCAGACAGAATGTACTAACTGGCTCTCCTTTCTTTCTGCCAGTGCGGCTCAGAGAGCTGCTCCTTGCCCAATTAGGCAGCCTCCGTGGAGATCGCTTTCATCAAGCCTTGTTAAGAGGGAAGATATCACAGTGTGTTCTCAGCTTTCACATTGACTTTGAAGCCTGCATTTAGCTGCCAGAGGGAATGTTCACCTTTCCCCGGGGCTGGGAGGTGAGCCCCGGAATTAATAGGTGGTGTGTCTCCATGTACTGCTCGGTTCAATACTATCATCGCTCCTCTTCATTCTGAGGGATTAATGACCAGGAGAAAGAGGGGGAACCCTGAACAGGTCATAAAGAAATTAGGGGTTTGGAAAAATAATTCCCAGACTATATCCAGACTGCCAAGACTCATGGCTTCTCATGGCACCCAGACATCTCATGTCTCTGGAAATCAGTGACCGAGGCAAGCAATTGCTGAAAATGACCCTTAAATGCTACCTTTTGTTTGTTTTTAGACAGGGTATCACTGTGTAGCCCTGGCTGGCCTGACACTCACTGTGTAGACTAGGTTAGCCTCAAACTCACAAAAATATGCCTGTCTTTGTCTCTTGAACATCACTTAAAAACATCAAAAGATAAGGTAAAAATATTTTCATATTTATTCTTTCTGCACACATAGATAATGTTTTAAAAATCCTATTTCTATCATTGCTATCTCTCATCCTACTCCCCGTTCTGCTAAATGCCTTCCTCTTCCCAAGACCTCTTCTATTTTCATGTATTATTATTATTATTATGATTATTTTGGTGGTGTCCTAGTGCTTTTAATTATTGTTTCTACATGAAAATGTGAGAAGAATTATTTACCTGAACAGGATCCACTCACCAGTGGACTCACTGGTGATGAATATGACTTTATTTCCCAAAGCAACCACTAATTGCTTATTGCTGCTCAGGGAGGGGTGGGGGTCTCAAGAACACTGGCTCCGCCCCCAGGAGGCCTGGTCTGGGGCTGGGAGTTCATATGTCAGTAGCCCTGCCATGTCTAGAGAAGGCAGCATTCCATAGCATGCCTCCCTGTTCTTCGGTAAGGCACTACCTTGGTTATGTAACACTCTCCCTCAGCGTCTCTACTGGCGCCCCCAATGCCAATATGTTCTTGGCACTCTATACTATCCGTACCAGATGTTTAAAAACCCCTTAGCCCCATTTCAAAAGTGCTTACAATCTCACCTCATGTTACTCCATCCACAATTCCCGCCCAGTGATTGATTGATGGGATGTCCAAAGAGATGCATTGACACATAATGCCCAGCATGGGATGGAATAAGCTTTGGTTATTTATTTGCAGAAGATATTGTTTTTGTCTCCTCACCATCCACGGACTCTCCTTCTTTTTCTGGTCGTGGTATCCCCTACTTTCAGGCAGATGTCTTCCTTTCTAAGTCATTAGGAACTGACCCATCACAGAGCCTTGTCTTGGTCACAGAGCTTAGTCCAAAGATGGACACTTGACCTAAAGTAGAAAAAGAAAACATCCCTGTTTTCTTCCTTTGGGCACAAGATTGGTGAAATTTTTAGCCCAAAGCCATCTGTAACCATAATTTTATCCTGAGGGAACAGGTGACCTAAAAAAGGGGAGATTGGTAAAAAAGAAAAAAAAAAGAAGAAAAACACCAAAAGATGAGCATTTTTTCCCCCTTTTCTGGATTCCAGTTTCTAGTTTGTGATGGTCCCAGGTTTGCCTGGTGTACAAGCAAGTCACTGCAGGGAACACTGGTACTAACTGGTTTTGCGTTATCTGTGCACGGTCAAGAACTCCCCTGTGGCTTTTGGCCTTTCAGTAAATGCGTGAGAATGGCTAGGTTTTCCTCACAGGAGTGTTCAATAGAGAGTTCTAGCTGAAGGCCCATCCATGGATGGATTGAAAGATGTTACAGAGATTCCTAAAGCAGTTTATGTTTTTGAATGAGGGAAAATTAGGAAGAGAAGGGGAGAGACTTGTTTTCAGGAGGCCATAGAAAGGACTCCCCACAGTGAGGGCACCATAGGAATGCATGCCAAATGATCCCTCAAGTTAGCCTTGGGTATCACGAGCATCTGGAGACTTTTCCTCGGGATGTGTGGGAAATCGTCACACAGTCATTGCCAGAGAATCATAAGCAATGTCTCTTCAGAAGGAACCTCTGGGGGCATGCAACCAGGATCTCATTCACTTTCA
This sequence comes from Microtus ochrogaster, assembly GCF_000317375.1. NCBI lineage: Eukaryota > Metazoa > Chordata > Mammalia > Rodentia > Cricetidae > Microtus > Microtus ochrogaster. The sequence continues at coordinate 38,474,551 of NC_022028.1, read as the reverse complement.
AGAGGTGGAGGGATAGCATTCTTGGATTTCCAGTTAAGGTAATAACGAGGTTAAAATACCAATGCCAGCTGTTGTACCTGGGGCAACTTCTCGCTCTCACTCAGCTTTCTTACCCATGTTGGTACTCTATGCAGTTGCCTCTCCTCGCTCTCTGGGCTTTTTCTAGCTGTTCTATTTAAAATGGCACTATCATGTCTTTATACCTGATACTTAATAATATCTAGATATTATTATCTTATATCTGGCTGTGCTCACCTTCTACTGTTGTCTGTGTCCCAAGATGATATTTAATGATATTTATGCAATTGAGTTATATTTTTTTTTGGATTTTTCGAGACAGGGTTTCTCCATAGCTTTTGGTTCCTGTCCTGGAACTAGCTCTTGTAGACCAGGCTGGCCTCGAACTCACAGAGATCCGCCTGCCTCTGCCTCCCGAGTGCTGGGATTAAAGGCGTGCGCCACCACCGCCCGGCAAGTTATATATTTTTTTTAAAATCTCAGCCTTGTCTTGAAAACACTTTCAGAGGTGACAGTTATCCAACAGCAATGGAGAGGTTTACTTCTCTTGAGAATCATGCAAATATCCGCATCTCTTCCTCCAGGATTCTGTTGATGTGCAGGGTCTGTTATTGCTTAAAAATCGAGCTTGGTTCCATTATCAGTTCCACCATGTTAGCTGAGAAGCCTCGGCCAGGTTGCTTGACGTCTCTTGCTCAGTTTCTTCATCTTGTAATAACACCTCTCTGATGATCTCAGAGAGATAAAAGTGCTAGGAGCATTTAGCACCACGTCTAAAAGCATAAACGAATTGTTGATATATATTTATGTGTATGTAGATATTGTAAATGCTCAGCTAGGCTGTTATGGAGTCCTTTCCATGACTGTAGTACTTGTCTATGTTGGGCTATTGGATTTGTGACATTTGTCTGATCCACATCTTAGCTGTATATCGATCTCTGTGCGTATCTGTGTGTGAGATTTACCCAAACAGATTAAATTCTTGGAAAGCTTGTACTAACTTTGGACTTTCTGAAGAGACAACACACAGTCCTCCATGTATTCCCTTTAATGCTTATTGACCAAGTGGAATCCAGAGTCCTTGCTCCTCTGTACTCTCTAGGGTATTCTGTTTGTCTTAAAGAAAGACCATGCATCTCTTCAGGCATACCCTTGCCCTGTGAACAGACAGAGATTCAGACAGAGTCAAGTGAGTGTTGCTTGTTAATGAATTATATAATCAAGGACTGAAGCTACCAGTTGACTTCCTAGACTCAGGGTTCAGTGGCTCTGGAAGAAGCAGCTAATTTCTGTAATATTTTCAGAAAGATGAATATGTCCTAACAACCTCGACTGAGACCTCACCCCCTCCTCCTTGAGGTTCCCATCTATAAAATAAAAATCATGGAAATCCATGGTAAGCTTGTCTAAAGAACACGGTGATTCTTACCAATCATTTCTGGTGTTAGTGTGAAGGAAGCAAACCACTGCTCAACACCAGACAACTGGAGCCTTCTTATTGGCTACCATCACCTCTGGTTTATAGGTCATATGAAATCATCAGCAACTGGAGGCTTAGGTGGAAATCTCAGGGTCGAACTTGTGCTGAAGGAATAACTGCTTGAAAGCCTCTATTCTTTAGATGCTGCTCAGTGTCACCCCTTTGTGTCACCTTCCCATTTAGTAATGTCCCCTATGAATACTCCCAGTGGCCTATGGCTTTCCTTCAGAGTCCTTATCATTCTCCAGTAGTCACTGACTTCCATGATTACCTCCATCAGTGTGGATGTCCCCCGCAATGTGACAAGTTCCACAACAGGAGGGATAACGTCATAGTGTCTGAGATGTCACAGAAACGCCTGAAGATTTTGTGGCACAGCCCATCAGTGATGAGAAGTGCTCTTTGTGGATAAAGGGATAGGAAAGGATCTGATTATTTCGAAATAGGGAAATGGCCAGGTGCTTTCGCTCTGGGATCCTCGAGAAGGCCGGCAGAAATGATTGAGGATAGCTGGACCGGAAGGCAGAGAAATGACATCTTGCTCACACAGGTCTCCAAGCGTGTGATAGAGGTTAAATATGGTCTGCTGAGAAAACCAGCGATTTAGATCAAAATGGGAGAGAAGAGAGAGGGCAGGTTGGGAGTGTGATGGAAATGACGGCGCTCCACCTTCGAGGCGTGACGTTCAGATTGGCTTAGTGCATGCCACTGACAAGCAGAGACATCCTTGGTGGGTCTTCATTTCTCAGCGAGTCCCTTGTAGTCCTTACACATCCTGGGAATCTGAAAATCTCATCTCTTCCGTTTCCTTTTCTTCTCTTCTTGCTGGTGCATTTTCTATTCAGCTGTGCTCTGGGGCCCTAACTTTCCCGGATAATACCCAGTCTTCTTGAAATTCTGGCTGCAACTTTTCTTCATTTTGTAACATTCTGTAGACCACTAAAGAGTGTGATGGGGGGGGGCCCTTCAGACCTCTCAGGGTGATACATTCCTTCAGATAGAGCGTCCTCTCTTTTCCCCATTTGGTCTCTGTTCACAGCTTCAGTTTGCTAAAACGCTTTGTGAGCTACCTCTGTTTAAAGAGAAGGACACTCCCACTAGCTGGAGGATATGTACTTAGATGCCATTCCTCTGTTCACATTTTGAGGGGAATGTGCGAATTCACTCATCAATCCATATTTTATAAACACCACAGAGTGTCAGATAATGTGCTTTTTGGGGAACAAGATTATAAAAATTAGCAGACACGAGCTCTCCCCTCATTGAATTTACTGTGGAGGGTGGACAGCTCCTACTAACACAAGCAGACAAGTGTAAAATTTACACATGAGGTATAACTTAGCAAACAGAAGCTCCCAGCACTGTGCACGCTCACTGTCAAGGACCAGGGTTGACAATTTTCTTTTCTTTTTTCCCTGTAAGGGAGTAGTCAGTAATATTTTGGTTTTGTAGGCCAAAAGGTCTTTGCTATCCTATGCAATGATGTAGATGGACTTTTCTGTCCTGCCTGCCAACTCCCAAATAACCATATGGAGACCTTCTTATTAATTATGAGAGCTTGGCTGATAGCTTAGGCTTGTTTCTAGCTAGCTTTTATAACTGAAATTAACATGTATGTTTTATCTACGTTCTTTTATGTGGTTCGTTTGCCTTCACTTGGTAAAGCCCCTGATGCTTGCTCTGCATTCCTCTGCATCATTGGTTGGCGACTCCACTTTTCTTCCCAGAGTCCACTGTGTCTGGTGGCCCTGCCTGTACCTCCTGCCTAGCTAGTGGGTGATTAACTTTTTATTGAACTAATATGAAGGCGCCCTGGCAAAGACACATCTTTACAGTGTATAAAAGGATTATTTCACAACACGATGGCGCTATTTTCATGTGGAAATAGGATTACAGTGCACAGCTGTCTTGATCTCAATAAAACTTTACTTAGGAACATTAATATATGAATCCGGCATAGTTTCCAACATGTCACAGGATATTATTCTTTATTATTTCTAAAACATCCTTTTTTTCTCACCAAGTGGGTTCTGGGGACTGAACTCAGGTCATCGGGCTGAGCATAATTGCTTTTACTCTGAACTATGTTGTGGGCACACAAAATTATTGTTTTTTTTTTTTTAAAGATCTATGTTATTTTTTAAAAATATTTATTTCTTTTTAATTATGTTTAGAGATGTGTGTGTGTGTGTGTGTGTGTGTGTGTGTGTGTGTGCCCATGCGGGTACATGCAAGGGATGTGGGTACCCACAGAGAATTCCATGGAGCACACGTTACAGGCAGTTGTAAGTCACTTGACATGAGAACTGAGAACTGAATTTGGTTTCTCTGCAAGAGCAGTGTACATTCTATGTTGATTTGAATGAGAATGGTCCCATAGGTTCATATATTTGAAGACTTGGTCCCCAGTTGATGGAACTGTTTGGCAAGGACTAGGAGTTTTGGCCTCCTTGGAGAAGATGTGTCACACAGGGTGTGTGGGCTGTGAGGTTTTCAAAAGCCCACGCCATTCTCACTTAGCTCCATTATCTCTTGTCAACAGGGATGTGAGGTCTCAGTTGCTGCCCCAGCACCATCCCTACCTGCCTGCCGCCATGCTCTTTGTCATGATGGTCCTGGACTCTGACCCTCTTGAACTGTAAGCCCCCGATCAACTCTTTTCCGTCAGTTGTCTCGGTCATGGTGTCTTTTCACAACGATAAAACATTCTCAACTGCAAAGTCATCTCTCCAGCTCAGATTTATTTTATATTTAGTTCTGTGTGTCTCTGTGTGGGTTTGCTCATGAGAGTATGGTTATCTTCAGAGGCCAGAAGAGAGCATTAGATCTCCCGGAAGTGGGAGTTATGGGTGGTTGTGGGTGATCCCACGTAGACACTGAGAATAAACTTCAGTCCCCTGCAAGCGCAAAAACTCTTAACTACTGAGCCATCTCATCATCTCCACATAAAACTATTTTCAATTTGAACTTATTCTCAACTTAAAATAAAACAGTCTTAGCTCGTGGAACTAACTAAAATATATAGTGGACTGGATTTGATCCATGGATTGTAGTTAGTTTGCCACACCTTGTCTCAAGAACTAAGGAAGGGCTTTCCTGAGAGGATGTTTGACATGAGAACTGCATCCGAGAGAGGTAACTGATGGAGCAGGGGCGGTACTGATGTGGTGGCGGAAAGCGCAGAGAAAGAACCATGCTAGTATGTCAACAGTGTTGGAAATGAAAGGGACCACACACAACTTAAGGCACGAGTGGACACATTACAGATCCAGGACAGTTACTAAAAAGAAACGTGATTGGCTTAAACCAATATTTTCTGAACCGTGTGTCTGCAGACCCATTCTTAGTACCCAGTGACATGCAGGGGACACACATTTTGGTAATGTAAGTCTAGGGAGTCTTCGGCTATAAAGGAACCCCAGAATATTCTTACTGCTTTTGTACCAAGGAACTTAGCCATGCAAATGACCTCAGCGCCTAAGGAGTACTTCCATAATGGCATTTCTGGGCCTCTGTGTCTTTGGATTGTGGGATCTTTTAGGCTAGAATTCTGTTCCACTGCTTTTGCTACAGCTCGAGTTTGGACTTGCCTGGGGGCAAGGGGATGGGTGGTATGGCTCCCACGGGTCCCTGTCTGCAGTGTAACGATGCTATTATAGTTGCAAGAGAATTGAATGCATTTTACCAAACGCTCAGTGGGGAAAACAATACCAGTAGATATTTAGCTGAAGATGACATACAGCTTCTCTGGAGAGCCGTGAGACCCTATTGATTCTCACTTCATAAAATGCTTATTTGAAATCTCTAATATCTGTGAGAGCTCACCAAGCGGTACTCCATGGATGTGGATTCTCCTAGAGGGATGGCACAAAGGAGCGAGAAAAGTTTGTCCTCCAGTACCTGCAAGTCTTGAGTTGACTGACTAGCAGCCATCACTCATCCAGTTTATTTTAGCTACATGGTGTTATCCCCCGAAGCATGGACAAGAACTATTTGTTTTGCCTCTTAAAGATATTTTTAGAAGCTTAAATTTTTTTGGGGGGGCAGCTTTTGGGAAAGTGCCTGGGTAGTTTTATATGAACAGGTTTGTGCAGACGCCCGTGGACTCCAGAAAGAAGGCACCGGATTCCCTATAACTGCAGTCACAGGTGATTGTGAGCTGCCACTGGGACTAAGAACTGAACCCGAGTCCTCTGAAAGAGCAATGAGTTCTTAGCTGCTGAGTCATCTATCCAACTCCTGTTGCTGCTTTTTGAATGTAGAATAATATTTTCTTTTTAACTTAAACTCTCTCCCTTTCTATGGATGGAGGAGATTTTGATAGTGATTTTTTTTTTTGATGAGCAGTTTTAAGCATCTTTTTATTTCATTTGTGCATGGGTATGCCTGTGTGCGTACACACACACACACACACGTGTTTACAGGTGCCAAAAGAGGGTATGGCATCCACTGGAACTAGGAAGACAGATGTTTGCCTGATGTGTTAGGATCCAGATGTCTGGTACTCACGATTGAACAGCAAGCACTGTTAACTACTAAGCCATCTCTCCAGCCTCCTGATGAGCGTATTCCAAGCTGCTGTGTGGTTTTTTGATTGCTTTTCTATGGAAGGATCACCTTAGGATGCAGGACAAAGGAATTTAGGGCAAAGCATTATGGGAATGCTGTCTAGGATGTCAGTTGACATATTGCGAAGTGGAAAATTCCAGGACAATGCATTTAGCACTGTTATACCCAGATCACAGAGATCCCCCCTCCCTCCTCCAAAACCAATTAGGAGACCGAGTCCTCTATGTAAAATAAAGAGCCTTTATTCTTATACAAGTTTGCAAACTTGGACTCCTTGTGTCTGTCTTGTAGGAGTGTTCAGAGAGCCCTGAGCTCAGTTGGGGCTGGGTTTTTGTAGTAGCAAAGGTGGAGGTGAGGGATTTCTAAGTTTAGGACCCCCTGACTGACTGACATTTGTCTGGGGAAAGTATCCTGGTGAAAAGCGATGGGTGTGTGCTGGCAGGTGATCCTATCTACAACGGTTGGAATATTAAGAATTTCCTTTGGATGGTCTTTTCCTGGGTGGTGCCTGGGTAGTCTCAGTTTGTGGACTTTCTTGGAGCCAGGGTAAACTACTGAGACTCAGGCCTCTGTTGAGCTTGTCATGGCTGGGTCCTACAGCACCAAGGAGCTCAGTTTTCTCTGCTTTGAATCTCGTCTCGTTTCCCTTACGTTTGTTTCTTTCTAATTGCCACACCTCAGCCTTGGATCCAAACACGAAAGAAAGCAACACATAATTAGTGTCCGCTCCTTTGCTCAGTGCTGTGGCTGGGGTAACTAAACCACTTGGGAGCGTCCGTGGTACTTTTCCAGTACACTTGCGAGGAAGCGCTGTTAATCATACACCGGAGCCATTTGCTGTAAACGGAGCATTTATCTCCCATCCTCTAGTCGAGTTTAAATCCTCACTTGGCCTCCATGTGAATCTTACTGAAAATTCTGAAGCCCTAAAGCTGGAGGGGCATTATGGATTCTCTGACCGGGCCTTCTCAGTTTTTTCAGAAGGGGGAAACTGAGGTACTGGGGTCAGGCTGACTCACTGTCTCTCTTGATTAATACTTTGGGCTCCCCCCTCCCCCCCGGTGTAGCTTCTGTTTGCTATCCGCTGCCCACAGTTCTACAGCAGAGTGTTGATTTCCCTTTTCAACTTAATGCGGGCAACAGCCTTCTAGAGCGCCTAATCTCGGCAGATGGGAGGGTCTACAGCCGCGAGAATAAAGCAGCAGCACCCTCCCAGACGTACAAAGAATTGCTCTGGTTTCTGTGGGAAACAGAAACAGGACACGCCATGGGCCTAAGTGGAGAGAAGAGTGTGGGAGTGGGCTTGGGAATATTTTACAGTAGCCAGATATATATAGAGTCTCATAAACAAACAGCACCAGTAATAAGGCCACTGCCTTTGCTCCCCATGTATATATGGCCAGGGGGAAGGGTAAGCAGTCAGGGGGTTTATGTAGGTTGGCCACTGGCTTCTTTATACGCTCCTTTTACGAGACATCTGTGGAAGCTGGAAGCGAGACTTCAGGTGGGGCTGAGGAAGTCGGTGGGGGCGGGGAACTTAGTTTTAAAGCTCTTTAATTTGAGAAAAGAGGATAGAATGTATTTTTCCACGAGCTTTGGCTTTCTGAGCCTGCCTATGCTTGAGGGAGATGGTGTCTATTTATCTCATAGCGCTTGAGAGGGGGTGAGTCATCCTGTATTCTTCCAGAAACTTCTGGGCCTGGGCAACACCCCTTCCTCCCATTCTCAAGTTGCTTGCATCGATCGGTGATTAAGAGCAAGGAACCTTGTGTGGGATTTCCAGATACTGCCAGATAAAGTGCAGGCGCCCTGGTAAGTTTGACATTTAGGTAAACTATGAATAATTTTTTTTTTAGCACAAGTATGCCTTAAATATTGCATGAGGGTCCTAAATTTTTATTTTCTAAAAATGGCAATGTTATTCACGGATAAGTGACTGTAGGTTTATGATGAAGACCAAAAAATGGGAAGGTCTCTGGGATGTTTGGGTCCTTTCTTAGAAAGGCAAGGTGGTTTAGGGGAAATCAAAGGTTTAGAACTTTGGCTCTGTGGGGGCAAATGGCCCAGTATGGACCTCAGAACAAATGTTTTCTTGCTCTGGTGTAATGTAGTGTCTTGGGTTCATTAGTAGGATGACCAGCATGAGCTGGCATGCTTGGGAAGATCCAGAAAGAAGTAGGAATGAATTATTGGACTAGCAAACGTAGAATGGTTCCAGGATGGGCTTCACACTAGGATGCTGGTGTGACTATGTCAACTGAGGGGTAGGGGCAGAGATGAGCTTTTTGTCAACAGAGGAAGAAGTAGGCGAGGTGTGTCTGTGCGGCATAGAGCAGTCCCTGGACCAGAGGACTCGGCTGGTCTCGGAAGAAGGGAGCCCTGGAAGCCTGTTGCATGCTGGAGGCTCAAGGATGTGGATTTCATCTGCAATGCCATAGGAAGAAAGTACTGGGGATGTTGAGTGGGTAAATCAGCTCTGTGTCAGCCATCAGAGCGATTTTTAAAGACACGGCTATTTTAAGAATTTGAAGAGGAATTTTTAAGTCTCTAAAGTCAACTTGCTTCTCAGAGAGTTAGGAGGTTCACTGATAATCTTTTTATTTCTCTGGGGAGGAAGCGTAGCAATAGCTCAATTCTCCGAGAAAATGAGTTAATAGTGAGGCATGGTGGGAATTCCTACTATGATCATCGTGGTAATTCTGGTGGGAGGAGGCCATAAGCCAGAACTTTTGCTCACATAGGTCTCTCTGTGTGTTGTGTGTACAAGTTGTACTATGTGTGTGTGGTAGGTATGTCTTTGTATGTGTGTTACACATGTATGTTATATAGATGTATGTGTTATATATGTGCTTTACATGTATGCTATTTGTATATATTTATTTTATATGTGCATTGTATGTCTGTCTATAGTGTGTGTTTAATCTCTGCATGTGTGTTGTGTTTGTATATGGTATATATACATATCTTTGTGTGTTTTGCATATGTATTGTTTATCAGTATATATATTGTGCATGTATATTTGGTATATATTTTGTCTGTATGTACATGTTATGAATGTGTGTTGCATGTATAGCTTTCTGCATACATGTGTGATTCATAAGTGTGTTGAATTAATGTTTGTGTATGTGCATTTTATATATGTGTTGTTTTGTATGTTGTATGCATGTCTGTGTAAGTGTGCATTAGGCATGCATGCTATACATATGAGTCTTTGCATTATATGTATGTTGTGAATGTATGTTATTTGTATGTCTGCAAGTATGTGCGTGTTGCGGTGGATATGTGTTTGTATGTCTGTGTGTATGTATGCATTGTGCATGCGGTTGTATTAAGTCTTTCTGTGTAAATGTGTATGCATGTGTGTCCTGAGTGAAGTAATTACCTGGTAACCACAGCTTTGGATATAGATCTTTCTCATCCGAGTTGAGAGATATGTACATAAATGGGTGGTTTGGTGCAGTGAACATTCTAACTTGAATTCTCAAGAGATTGGTGAGGAAAAATTATTGTCAATGGATAGGGCTTGGGATACTCACCTGAAGAAAACACCCTAAGTATTCAAGAGTGAATTAAGCTCAGGAGAAGAGGGAGATGGATGCCAGAATAATGCACACGGATATCCTGTCTGGTCTGGTCTGTGAGGAGTCTAAAGCTGGCTACCTTTAACAGAAGAACTTTGGACCCGTGGAACGAGTTGTCACCTTTCTTCTTGCCCTCCATGTTTCCCCACAGACTGACTGAAGGGGTAGAAATTATGTGGACTGAGATAAGCATTATCTCCTTTATGAAAGTTAAGAGACTCTGCAGGGGCAGGCACGCCTAGGGACCTAAGACCAAGGAGCATAAGTGAATATGGAAGTTTAAAGAGAGATGGCAGATGCGTGTCTGTTGGCACACTAAGCGAAGGGGATACTAGCAAGAATCAGTGAGACTAGACCATGACACCTTTGACCCAACAACTTTGCCAGCTCTTCTCTTTCCAGTTCTGCCCAGTTCTGTGGGAACTACGCTCCGAAGTGAGGTTCTGTCCAAACAGAACCTCTTTATCCTTAGGCAAGCATTCTATTTGGGGAGATGTGAAAGAGGCCTCTTGGGAACTGGGAGCAAGGAGGAGGCACACAGTGAACAAACTGCAGCCTGTGCTGTAGTTGGAAGAAGAGCCATTTCTTAACACGGGGGCTGATGCTAAAGGCTAAACAGGAGATACCCCGTCGCTGAGAAATGTCCCAAACTGAACTCCGGAGAGTCAGCATCTGCACGGAATTACTTAGGGTGCACAATTCTCTTATGGGTGCTCACTTAGTAAAGTCATTTACATTTACATTCACAGCTCATTAGGCGCCTTGTGGATTTGATTTGCACATTTTAAGTGGGATTGTTTTTAATCTTTGGAGGCACTATAAACCCACAGTCATGCTCAACTGCTGCAGACATTTAGAAGGGAAAAATGTTAAAACTAGTTTGTTTTGCCTCCTAGGAGGAGTTTTATAAAGGAGGGGGTAGAAGTGACCAGGAGTAATCGAAGTGGGGCGTTTGTTTTATCTTTTTCCTTTGGGAGCCCAGGGCTTATGGAACCATCACGGCCAAAAGTCAAGTTCCTCGCAATACCGATGGAAGAAGAACAAAATGAAACGTGACTTTTGAATCGCTATAAAAAAATCATAAAATAACAGATCTTTCAAGCAGATGTTTAATTTTAAAAGAGTAAACACTGCAGACTTGCCAGAGACTGTCAATGGTTTGAAAAGCCAATACAGTCTCTTCCCTTGGGCTCCTGCACGGGCTGTGATGGGAACAGTTGGTCTTTAGTGAGGCTGTCACCATTCGCAAGTGTGCCGTCTAAATGGAAGTTTCCTTTCTTTGGGAACCAGAGGCGTTTGCAGTTTATTCATGGTGCCATGCCAGGTGTTCCTTAGCTGTGCACTTTGGGAGGTGAGTTCAGTGCCTGTATTCCTGCCTCCCCTTCTTTATGGGAAAATCGGTGTTATTGGGCCACGCTCCACAGAACTAGCATCTTTTTGACTGTCTCTAGGCACATTTGATCTCAAATCTAAATGCTCTGTCCTTGCCTTGGCTTTGGTACTTAGGTGCGGGCCTGTAGTATGAGCCACATTTGAAGCATATGCAAGCTGTGGTCTGGTTTTCAATGGTAGGAAGGCTGAATAACCCATTGCCACTCTGGAGACTGTAGGATCTGATTAGTGCCTGGATAAGGAGATTGTTGTGGGTGGGGTCCAATGACAAGTATTTCCTATAGATTCATACCTAAAAACAGAGCTTTCCTGACCCAGGGAGATTCCTGATACAATGAAGCCAGGTGTAGTGCTATAGGCGGCATGTCATACCAGAACGGGGGAAACTGAGGCAATAGGATCCTGAGTTCAAGGACATTCTGGGTTGTATGGGGAGTTTGAGGACATCTTGGAGGGAGCCAGCTTCATCCAAATTGGCCCTCTGGGACTGCATTTCTCTCTGCTGGTCTCATGCTCCACCCCACCCTTGCTCCGTATCTGGTTTCTCTGATGCCTGCGTCTGCGGACTCTTCTACCATCCCAGGAAGCTCCTCTTACCAACCTTGGCAGTTCCCTCCCTGCAGGAACAGTGGTTGAGTAGGCACACAAATGGGAGACTCAGGGATCTTAAGCCCTGGTGCTTTCCTGATCCCATGTGACAGACCATAGCTGTGATCTTTCGCATCAACCGCAAGGCATCTCCCCCATGAAACGCAGCTCTTTCAAAAAGGGACGCGATGCTAGAGATCCCCCACATTCCAAGTGGAAATGCCAAAGACAGAATTCTGTTTCACGTGGGCTCTCACTTGTAGAAGTCAACTATTGGTTAGGGAGCACACAGAAGGTGCAAGGAGGAAGGTGGTCGGTCACCTCTCCAGGGATCTGTCCTTGGTGCTACTGTAGGGGATGACAGTGTCAATCAAGATACAGCTGAGGACAGTGAAGCCTGGAGTTGTATGACAGTCATAGGAATGTTGGCAGAAGGGTTTGCTAAATGTCTTTCCTAATGGGTTTATGAGCAGTGGGGTCACACAGGCTAGTTAGTACAATGTTTTGCACACATCATGTTTTCTATCGCCCATCACTGAAAGGAACAAATCGGAACCTTAAGGAGAATAAGAGGAGCTTGGCCGTGTTTGACTCTTTGTATAGCATTTGTATAGCAAAAGGCCCAAATTCACCTATGGCTTTAATGTGTGTTAGCTGTGTGACCTCTTTAAACTTATTCTTTATTTGCCAAATCAACATTACAACTGAGTTTACTCTCCTGAGGGGTGAATGTGGGAACCAGCCAGCATAATGGCCATTTGCAAACTGCCTTAAGAAGGTTCTTCTCAAGTTTAATATGGCCTATTTGCTGGTTAGCTCCAACTCCTCATCAATAGGGATGGAATTCTGCCACCATCTTTGTGTAAGGTGATTCAACATGTTCTTGAATATAAACAATGGTGAGCATTTGCCTCAAAACCGCCCAGAATCCTTGCCCTGGAATTATTTTTTCTTTGTGATAGATTACTACTATGTCCCTCTGGCTGGAACTTTCTGTGTAGACCTCACGCTCGCAGAGATTCCCCTGACTTTGAGTCCTGAGTACTGGGATAAAGGCATATACCATTGCATCTGTCAAAGATTTATTTATTTACTATTTTATGCGTATGTGCATATACACCCAGATGCATTTATGTGCGCCACTTGTGTGCAGGGATCTATGAAGACCAGAAGGGGGTGTTGGCTCCCTGCAACTGGAGTTACAGATGGTTGTGAGTCACCTCACAACCCTGGGCCCTCGGGAAGAGCAGCAAGTGCTCTTAACTCCTGAGCCATTTTGTCAAATTCCCCGCCCTGAGACTTTGGAGATGCAGCTGAAGCAGCCATCCCTGTCTGCAGTTGTAACTAGGAACTGATACTTGAAGACAGCCATCTTCTCCCATCCACGCTACCCACTGAGTGGCTACAAATGAGAGAAGTAGGAAAGTCATACATGTAAAGAATCAGAGGAAAAAAAGAAAAACTATGTGCTGCTACTCCATGGGCTCAGAGACCCTGAGGCATCATTGAGACAGTCTCATGTCCTTATAATAAATCTCCATTCATGCTGAAGCCAACTCAGACTGAGTTTTGCATCTTTCAATCAGAGTGTTAAAGGATGGTTGGGATGCATTTTCTAATAATGTGTTTCCCCCATAGGTTTAAATATAGTCAGGGCATTTCTTGGCCTCACAGACGATTTCTATCTTTTAAACTAGATAAGGAGTAGAGGTCTTTTTATGGCCAGTTTTGATCCAAAGCCCAGAATCTTGACTGTGTCCTCTTATTCTCGGTTAAGACAACAAGCATTCTGGTCTCCAGCTGCTGTCTCCATGGTGATCAAGATTCCCCTATAGCATCTGCCTGGCAAGGGACACACCACATGCACAGCTGCAGATGTGTGTCGTATGCAGAAAGAAGGGTGAGCAGGTGGTGTCAGGAGGGCCGGCAAGACCACGGAGACACCTCTGCATGCAAGGAATGACATTTGCGTCCGCCTGCCTTTTGCCAGCACAGCAGAGCAAGGTGCAGAGAAGTCCTCGTGGAAAATTAGCTGTAATTTACGTAATACCGCTGATGCCCCGCCAGTCACTTGATTATGTGATTGAACGGAGCGTTCCATTTGGAGATTTGCAATTTTCTCGTGCTATTGGCCTTACACAATTACATTTCCTGTCATTTATCACACCGTGGAATACCAAGACAAATTTACTTCTCCTTACGTTTATCATATTACAGGAGAAGTAGAGAGGCAGGTTTAGCCAATTGCTTTAGAGCAGCCTTGTTCGTGGAGGGCACCGGACAGCTTTCTCTCCAAAGATCTCTCTTGAACATGCTCTGCACTGGGAGGATTTTTTCCTGCTGTGATTGTGAAGTTGAGATTTTTCTCCTAAATGCAGCATTGCCCTCTGAAAGGGCTACCCAGCGAGCCCAGGATGACAGCGAGGCAAAGGGACTCCCTTGTCCTTCAGGACTCAGAAGCAACAGTGCCAAGATGGGACGTTTAAAAAAGTACAGCAAGGTGATGCCTTCAGGATGCTGAGGTACCGCCTTGCTCCATCATATGTTGGGACACGTAAAGGTGTACCTTTTAAGCAATGGCAGCTTAAATATTTAAATTAGGAGGCAGGTAAGGGTCCTGTGGGGCCCTGCAAGCAAAAAGAAATTTTTTTCCTTCAGGCCATTAGTTGCGGTTTAGCTCATACACAGTCTGACCTAGATTTTTCCCTTCCTCTGTAAAGATGGCATTAAAGAATAATTCAATCTCTAGCCCTCGGTGTTTTAATTGAGCCTTTCAAGTAGTTAGTAAGTAGCTGGTCCCTGCATCAAAAGCTTAGGCTTGTCAAATGTAGCTCTATTCACTGAGCCTCGGGACCAAACCTTCTGAACCGTTCCATCCTCCATCCGGGGCTGAAGGACGCCACATTTATGCAAATGTGAGATGTGACTTCTGGAGGCCACAGCCCCCATTGTATCCCTGGATACAGTTGCAACAGCCCAGAGAGACCTGGAAGCTTCTGCTTCTCTGGCTGACCCCCAGCCTGATGAAACGAGAGTTACCTTGTCAGCACTTTTAAAGCTCTCCCAGGAGTCCAAGGAACCCGCTGCCCCAGTGATTCATGGTTGAAGGAAGCAGGCCGAACTCCTGGAATCCAGTCCTGGAGAGGATTCTTACACGCATGCTCTGATAAAGCCTGGCAGCCGCCCTGGGTGAACACGCCCTGAAATAGAGACAGACGCAGTCTGAACTCTGGTGATTCAGAACAGTTGGCTGATTAAAGGGCTCTTTAATTTTGAAATTGTGGTTGCTTATCAAGTCAGGTGCAAAGAGAGGAGAGGGGCTGTGGGGGCTGCTCGGTTTCCCAGACCTGACCAGTGCCAAGCAAGGGAGCTCGGTGCAGGAATCAACTCCCCATCCCTCCCCAGAACGGGGTATTGCTTCTCTCTTTTAATGTTTAGGGATGGGCTCTCTGGGTTGATCTTACTGCCACACTGTAAAGAAATATGGGCCTACAAGTACAAATTCTTTTTTTTTTTTAAAGTTAGCTTCTTTATTGATTCTTTGGGACATTTTACATCATGTACCCCAAATCTGTTCACCTCCTGGTCCCCCATATCTTCCCCTCACCCTGTAGCACCCCCTCAAAAGAAAATAAAACAAAGCAAACAAACAAACAAAAACAAGAATAAAACCCCCAAACAAAAAAAAACCAAACCAAAAAACAAAAATCCTCTTTGCTTCTCCTTCTTTCCCTAACAACAACAACAACTGAAGGTGAACGCAAATAAATTAATCCTATAGTAACTCAGGATTAAGTATAATAAAGGGGTTCTTTATTTAAGGGGGACTCACAGATCACAATCCTCTGCAGAACGGGGGACCAAAAACCAAATCTGGCATCCAGGAGGGAGGGAGGAAGAGAGAGAAATAATGTGCAAGTGGGCAGGCACACACCCTTTTGGTACCCAAGGCCACAAGCAACGTGGTCTAGCCTCTCAAAGGCCATTGACTAGAGGAGGTTCCCCATCAAACAACAACAACAACAACTACAAACCTCTTTGTTTCTCCTTGCCTGCCTCTCCAGCACCTCTTCAGTCATCCTGGTGGCACTGGGGCCTCTGTGTGTCACACAGTAGACCCTTTTGTCCGCTCACCTTTACGTGGCAATGAGTCACTGGTCTGGTTCAAGGCCTCTGGTTTCTGGTCCACCATCATTACCGGATCCCCACTGGAACTCCTCTGAGATTCCCTATGGCCGCCTGGAGTCTTGGAGGATCCTGCAGTTACTGCAGTTACAGGAATTCTATACTGCCTCTGCTGGTGGGGACATCGATTGCCACCAGGTTCTCACCCTCAGTAGCCTTGCACTGAATATGCTTGACCCTTTCAGCTTCAGAGAATCATGACTTGGAGCTGGAATAAGTCGGTCTGGATGATTACTGTGGACTGTGAAGGTTGCGTTAGCGGATTTTCCTGTTGCGTTGATAAAATACGTCAACAAAAGCAGCTCGACGGAGGAAGGGTTTGTTTCAGTTTATGCTTAAAGGGTTTATAGTCCATTGTGATGAGAAGGCAGGCCAGCAGGAGCAGGGAGGTGGCTGGTCCAGTTGCATCTGCGGTCTGGAAGCAGAGGGAGAGGAATAGGGGTACTCAGTCTGATAGCTCCTTTTCATCCACCTGGGTCTCCGAACCTGCTCCAGGGTTGATCTTCTTACCTCAGCCTAATTTAGGTACTCCCTCACAAGCACCACAGGCTTGTCTCCTACGTCATCCTCTAGCTTGTCAGACCCGCAAGATTAAATATAGAAATGGTTTCTTCTGGGTAATCTCGCTTGTCAACTCGGTGGGATTTAGAAGCACCATGGAAACACGCCCTTGGGAATGACCTTCCAAGAGTTTCTAGATTGGGTTAATTAGACGAGAAGACCCATCCTAAGTGGGCAGGGCCATTCATTCCATAGGGTGGGTCTTTGAAGGAATAGTGATGATGATAAACAGGAAGTGAGCTGAACTACAGTTTCATTTTTTTTTGTTGCTTCCGGACAGTGAGTACAATGTGACTAGCTGCCCAAGCTCCTGTTGCTATAACTACTGCACAATGATGGACTGTACCCTTTAGCCATGAGCCAGATTCAGTCCTCCCCCGCCTCCCTCCCTCCTTCCCTCCCTTTTTTTCTTCCATTCCGTTTGTCAGGTGTTTTCCCAAAACTGAGAACAGCAACCAAGACCCCGGGTACCACCCTAAACTTAGAGCCCTTTCAAAGCCATTCTGGTACACTCTTGAGCTCCAGAGCCCTGGGGTTGAGTCTGAAGACTGAGCACTGAGGTAGACATCTTGTTAGAGAGGCATGCACCAGCTGATTACATCAGTCAGTCGGTCACTTTATTTATTTATTTATTTATTTATTTATTTATTTATTTATTTATTTATTTATTTATTTATTTATTTATTTATTTATTTATTGTGAATAGCACTGATCTCAGGTTTAGGAGAACAGTGCTTATAGTACTTAACATTAAATAGAAGAAAATGTTCTTTTTCCTCTTTCCCGCTGCCTTTAGCTACTCTGCTATATTAAAATGTGATTCAGATGTGAAACCCAGGTTTAGCATCATACACTTCTGCTTTCCTCTGTCATTGTCTAGACACATCCCATCTGCATTTTCAGGCTTGGGGGCAAATCGGGTTGAGAAATCAAGATCTTGGGAGAAGCACAAAATTACTGGTATCTCTCTGCCCCAGCAACCCAGTTGCCCTCTACCCAACTGCTGGGCTTTCCATTTACACAGTAAAGTTGTGCCAAAGCCTTGCCCTGTCTCAGTTACTGTACTTATGGCTGAAAGGTGCTACTTGCCATCAGAGAGTATGCAGGAGGTGTGAAGTACGCTGGGCGGTGGAGTCGTTAAAAGTGTCATTGTTCAGGAATATTATTTTCAGGTGTGTGACTTTTGTTTATGCTGCATTTGCTTAATTCTGTGAAACTGTGATTCTTTGCCTGTTTGAAAGACCTGATGGTTTAATAAAGAGCTGAACGGCCAATAGTGAGACAGGAGCAAGGATAGGTGGGGCTGGGAGGCAGAGAGGAGAAACAGAAGGAGAAATCTGGAAGAAGAGGAGCAAGCAACCAGAGAACAAGGGGAGGAGGACTTCAGGGGCCAGCTACCCATCCATCCATCCATCCATCCATCCATCCATCCATCCAGCCAGCCAGCCAGCCAGCCAGCCAGCCAGCCAGCCAGCTAGTCAGTCATGGAATCAGAATGCAAGTAAGACATACAGAAGTAAGAAAAAGAAAAACCCCAGAGGCAAAGGGTAGTCGAGATAATTTAAAGTTAAGAAAAGCTGGCATGAGATAAACTAAGCTAAGGGCAGGCACTCATAGCTAAGAATAATAAGTCTCTATGTGTGATGTATTTGGGAGTTGGGTGGTGGGTCCCAAAAGTCAAAAAGCTAAAAATTCAAAAGAGTAAAACATCATACTACATATTGTTATCTTATTATTTATCTTATTATTATTAATTATTGGAATTGGCCCTATAGACTGATAAATGAGAAAGATTTGTACATTCCTAACTTTTCTTTCATACACCATCCCATTTAATCACTGAGCAGGTTTAGAGGGGACACACTAAGAGCTAGATTTACATGTGATAGAAAAACAAAAAAATGGAACAAACTACCCTAGTTCATATAGTTAGCAAGAAGCCGGGTGAGCAGTCACATTCAGTTCCCTAACTCCAGGCACCAGGCAATGGCAGCATGTGGCAATGGCCCAGGGCCCAGCAGTCACATGTAACCGTGTTCACAGGCACTCGGACACGCATGTACTCATCTGTACATGCACACACGTATGCAAATAAGCACCCAAAGTTATCGATGCTTGTATCCCACACCCGGCCACTCCTGAGGGCTGAGTGAAACAGTTGGGAAGACATTCTGAGCATCTGGCCAATGAGCACATCCAGTCACGGATGGCAGACCTGGGTTTTCATCCCCCCAGTAAGAGGGCATCTTAGAGTCACAGCAGGGGGTTCTTCCAGGCCTCCCCTGGCCAGGTATTCAGGCATTAAGGGAGATCCCTGCAGCTTTCAGAAACGCTGCCAAAGAGAAGCAAGGGCATGTCTCTGAAGAATCCTGCCCACCAGTGTGGCAGAGGGAACTACTTGTCTCTGTTAATTGAATTCTGAACTTGACAGTGGAGCTCTGTCTTAGGTGAACGTGACATGGGCTGAGTTGAATTTTTAACTTAAAGAATTAAAAAAAGCAGCATAAAAGTACTTGGGTTGAGTTTCTCAGGTCTGGAGCCAGTTTTCACACTTTTGGCAGGCGCTGGCTTCCTGTAGAATAATCCTGTGACCTTGCCTAACATGAAAGGGTCACATTACTGTGAGGTGAGAATTTATTTCTGTCAATTTTCTTCTATTGGATTTTTTCCATTCTGAGTTCGGGATGATCGTAATTAAAAATAAAAGTGCTCTCTTTGAACAGCAATTTTGACAATATTCATGAGTTACCTCACTGTGTGTTAGGCACAGATTTAAAAAAAGAACATGCTGGTATATTTCAAACTGCAGAATTACATTCTCCAGCACACAATAATTTCACCATTCTGATAGAGAACTTCTATTCTACCTAGAGTCCCAGAGTTTAGAAGAGTCCCAGCAAGGAGCTGGACCCAAGGACTCTGGTGTCAAGTCACCACATAGAGCTTTCAGGGCACTGTTCAGGTTGAAGGTCCTGTGTGGCGTCACCTGACGGAGACCCACAGGATCACAGATAGTCTGGGTCATTTTGGACTCCATCTTTTTTGTCTTTGGAACCTTAATAATCATATAGAAAGTGATTGGCCTGAGTCTGACATGCCACTTGCTAGCTTGGCATACAGATGTCCTGCAGAGAATGGCCTTTAGGATATCAGCCAGATATGATGCAGTCTTTGGGAAGGAGTTGCTATCAGATTGATTAATCAGGTACAGTGTGATCCTATTGAAATCACAGTCAACCCTCCTTACCCTTGTTATCACAGATTTTAGCGGAATATTGAACTTCTTGTTAACTTGGACTGTTTCAGAATAGTTTCTATTGATGTAAAGATAACACGGTATTTTTCAGCAGGGCAATATGGGATGTGTGGATCCCTATGTCTCTTCTCTCACTGGAGGGACTTGAGTGTGGCACAGAAAGGCTGGTATATGACCTGACTTTGCTTTCTCCATCTCAGGGCTGGAGATGCCTGACAGTGATGTTTTATGTTGATTGTCAGCTTGACGGGATCGGGAATCACCTTGGAGATAAATCTCAGACCAGAGCTTTTAAGGGAGTTTGTAGATTGTGATCCAATGAAGTGGGCATGTACATTCAACTCTCTCTGCCCACTGTAGACACTATACAACTGCCTACCTCATGCTCCTGCCTTCATGACTTCCCTGCCATGGCAGACTGAACTCTCAGACTGTGAGCCAAAATAAACCTTCTCTTCCTTAAGTTATTTTTTTCAGGTGTTTTGTCACAGCAACAAAACACAGCTATCTATTGGCCACTGTGGAATTGCAGTGAGCTGGTGAGCACAAACCTTATGGTGAGAGCTGAGAGTAAAGACGTACCACCCCATAAAAACAAAAGAAAAAGAAAAACAGCAACAACAAAGAACCTTGCACACCTGAAAATCATTTCTTCCAAAGGAATTACCTTTTTTTTGGGTAAAATTGAAATATTATTTAAAAATGAGCATTGGTTAAAAAGTTCTACATGATGGTTGTTATTGCAGGAAAGGGGTCTGGGTCTTCTGTTTCCTGCTTTTCCTGTTGCTATGGCAAATCACCCCGAACAAAAAGAAACCCAAAGAAAGAGAGGCACATTTTGGCTCACAGGTTCTTGGGGCAAGTCCATCATGGGGAGGAAGGCAGGGCAGCTGGCCCATAGGGCAGCTTGTCACGTTGTATCCATAGTTGAG
>NC_022028.1:38442269-38453799 GCF_000317375.1 Microtus ochrogaster | reverse complement strand
GAGAGAGAGAGAGAGAGAGAGAGAGAGAGAGAGAGAGAGAGAGAGAGAGAGAGAGAAGAGAGAGAGAGCATGCTACCACATGGATGTGCGCTCACTTTTATGTTCAGTTCCGGATTCCAGCCCATGGAATAGCTCACGGTTAGGGTGAGTCTTCCCACCTCAACTCAACCTAGAGACTCCCTCACTGACGCTTCTAGAAGCTTGCTTCCCTGATATTTCTAAATTGTGTCCAGTTGCTAATCTTTACTTTTCTACCACCTTTAAAGTTGTGGCTATGATACCCAGCCCAGGAATGATTGAGAACATCAAACTCAGACGGCACTTAACTAAAAAAACCCTTCATCCGCAATAAGAGCATGGCCACGTTTTCCTCTCCAGGCGGAAGCCTTTGCAATCGGTCTCATTTAGAACATCTCCATCCTTTTGAGTACTCGTCTCTTTACGCCGACAATCCAAACTGGCTCAGTTAGATGCAAGGACGTCTCTGAAGGCCGTGGGAATATTAACGCCCACGCTTAATTAAGTGACGGATTCAACTTCAACAACACTGACTTACCGTGGGAGAAGTGCCAAACAAACCTAGAATGAGTTTAATTGGATGCGAGCGATGCCTTGTGTATCCTCCACGTACCAAATGGCCCTGTGTGTGTGAATGCATACATTAAAAGGTATGCAAATATAACAACACGAATGTAGGTCAATCTGGAGCAGAATTTTCAAGCCTGCTGAGGATTTTATTCTGCGGTTCCTCCATCACCCGGTAGGTGGCAGCAGAGACTAGCGGAATTGCCCCCAAACCCTTTCGAGGTGTGTTAATGGCAAGGAAATGATTGCCTTGCGCCGAGGTGAACTGGCTGCGGTTGGCATTGCATCGCTTCGCAGTTTCTTGCAGCACTCTTGTGGTCAAAAGTGAGCAGAGAGGGCCGTGCTCTGGGAACTTTACTGACTGTGTCTTTCGAGCAGGATTTTCTTTATGTGGGTGAGTGTCGCTGCTCTTTACTGGGGACTCACAGGTGTCCCATACAGAATCTCCCGCTTCTGCTGTTACTGCCCTCTTGACATCTGTTTATCATGTGTTCTTGCTTTTTTCGGACCCCAGAAGCTTTTTCTAAGATGAGTGTCTCAAACTTAGCCTTTGTGCACAGTCCTGTTCCCCTGTCCCAGGGCACAGAAGACTTGTTTGTTGTCTCCACTTAGGAAGGGCCGCTGAGCTGGGCTTTCGGTTTAGCCTCTAGTTCTAGAATGGAGGCTTTGGCTGCCATCCCCCATGGAGTGCCACGGAACCACTGATGAGGAGGAAGGGGACCAGGCTGTGTCCTTTGAAGAGACTCAGGAAGGCATTATCACGTGGTCACTTGCAATCTGTGTATGGTAGTCATCTTTATAAAACAGTCAATCGTACAGCGGCCACAATTTTACCTGTGTAGTGTTTTACCCCCGTGTTCCAGGTCTTCCTAACACAGTTCCGTCTTAGAAATGGCGTCATAGTCACCGCCAGCGCCATAGCCATAGGTTTTTCTAGATGAGATGAATTAGTTCTTTTCTCCATCGTTGGAGCCAAATGCCCTACAGAAAGCAACATAAGAGAGGAAAAGTTTGTCTTGGTGCATAGTTTGAGGGTCCAATACGTAGTGGAGGGGAGGACAGTCATGGTGGCGGCAGCATGAGGCAGCTGGCCACATAGGGTAGCAGGCTTTCTTTTGGGGCCACCAACCAGCTTCCAAATAAAGTAACAGAGACTTATTACTAGTCATAAATGGATGCTCAGCCTTGGCTTAGGCTTGTCCCACTAGTTCTTATAACTTATTTAGCCTGTTTCTCTTCATCTATGTTTTGCCTCGGGGCTTTTTACCCTTCTTGCATTCTTTATGTCTTTTACTCTATGTCTGTCTGTCTGGCGACTCCCTGGTTGGCCCCCGGCATCTCCTTCCTTTTTTCCATCATTCTCTCTTCTCTCTGTGAGCCGAGATTCCTTCTACTTATTCTCTCCGCCGGCCAACCCCGCCTATCCTTCCACTTCACCTATTGGCCATTCAAGTTTTTATTAGACCAAGCAGGCGCCTTAGGCAGGCAAGGTAAAACAGCCACACATCTTTACACAATTAAACCAATGCAGCATAAATGAAAGCAACCCACCTTTGCACACTTGAAGGAATATTCCATGACAACATGGCAGTCCCAGTCAGGAAGCAGAGATGACTGCTGGCCTGGCGCTCAGCTCACTTCCTCCTTTTCACTCAGACTGAGACCCCGGCTCATGGGATGGTGCCATCTTCCATCAGGGTGGGTCTTGCTCATTTTAGTATTTCTGGAAACACCCTATAGGTATGCCCAGAGGTCTGTTTCTTTGGTGATTCTAAACTAATAGACACTGAACATGAACTATCGTGGTGTGTATGTATTTGCTTCTGTGGGGAACCTGCAGGGAGAATTGCTAAATTTAAACTACATTAATTTTTATTGGTGAGGATATATATATATATATATTCTCAACAGTTGTGTGAATTCAGTTCCTAAGTTGAAGCGATGATTAGTTTTTGTTGGGTTATTAGGTAAGGCTTTGTCTTCACTGTTTCAGCATCACCAAAATGGAGGGCGAACATTTCCTTCCTGATGAACTTCAGACTGGAATATAGATCTCTGGATCTCCATTTCTTGGTTGGGGGGGGGGCTCTCGTTAGATTTCTTTACTGGGGTAGTCTTCCTTTCTCAGGGGGCCTATGTCACAAGATGGTGAATCTTATCTGAGAGCTGCATGGGTGCAGCAAGTACTGAATGATATTCCAGGACCCAAGGACCAATGTGGCAGAACGCATTTCTGACCGTTAATGTGATAGCCCTGAGCAGCGAGGCAAGAGTGGAAGGGAGGGGAGAGGCAAGAAAGAAAGGAAAGAAAAAACAGAGGAAGGTGGTGATGTTCTCATTTGTGTGACATTTCCTCTCTCTTCCCCTCCCCTTCCCCTCCCCCCTCCTCCCTCTGTCTCTCTGGTCAGGAAGAGGGTGTTGCAAGCTTTCTTAGTGAGGAACTCAAGCTATCTGTCGAGTGAGATTCTGTTCGGGTACCGTCAGTGCCTTCAGGATGTGCGAATGCTCTCGTGTGCTGGGATGAGTGAGTGGAAGAAAGTGGCCGGAGCACACACGTGGGCTAGCTAGCCCTGCTGTGAGGTACCAGGGATGCCAGTCAGAGAGATGGAGGTGATTGTGGCCACGCGTGCTCAGAGGTGACTCACACAGGAATTGCTCTTGTAATTTGAACACTTTTCAATGCAAAAAAAAAAAAATGTTCAAGAGAAACATGCTTGATGTTTGTTTCCTGGCCCAAGAGATTTGAAAGGGCCGTTCCAAAGCAGCCTGGCAGTTTCTCCCGAGTAGAGAGAGACCTCTTTAAAAACCTGAGGACTCTTCACCAGCTGATGCGAAAGTCCTTGACTTCCCTCATGTTTATTATGCTCATATCAGGGCAAGTCTTACTGTCGCCCATCTTTAACAACAGCGCACAGTGAGAGTGTAGTTATTATTGATTATTTTGCTGTTTATCTCTCAAGGCAGAACTTTTTTTGTTTTGTTTTTTTGAGATAGGATTTGTGTAGCTCTAGCTGTCCTGTACCTTGCTCTGTAGACCAGGCTGACCTTGAGTTCACAGAGATCCTTTTGCCTCTGCCTCTTGAGAGCAGGGATTAAAGGCATGTATCATCACTGCCTGGCCAGATGGAACTTTTTAATAATAATTATCTGTATTTCAGTGGGGATGTAATTGTTATTCTCAGGTCAGGGAATGGGAAAATGAAGGCTTCTGGTCAATGATGGCTTCCATTAACGTTGAAGATGTCACTAGGCAAACCCTCAATCTAAGTTTCTCTCTTGCCCCCTTCTCGTCTTTTCCTCCTCCTCCTCCTTCTCTCTCTCTCTCTCTCTCTCTCTCTCTCTCTCTCTCTCTCTCTCTCTTACCTTTCCCTCCACAGATATGTTTTAGGTTACATGAACCAGATTCCATGTTACATCCTGGGAATACAAGACTCAACATGAGGTACCCCTTGTGTCTAGGGGAGTGATCAGGGCACCCAGGGCTCCCCTTTGTGGTCTCTTTACCACTACTAGCAGTAGCAGGACACTGCAGCCCACCCCCTTCCTGGCACCACCTGGTTTCTGCCTTCATGTCTATGGCTGGAGTCCCACTGGGACATCACTGGTGTCCCCCTGTGGTGGTCTGGGGTCCGTCATTTGTTCTTTCAGTCACTGTCCTATTGAGCAGCACCCCAGTTTGTGAGTGGGTGGCTGTGGCTGCCTCATGCTGTGAGTTGGACCTTAATCCATTCACATGTCGGTCTAGTCCTGCATGGTTTGTCTCTCTGTCTCTCTGTCTCTGTCTCTCTGTCTCTCTGTCTCTCTCTCTCTCTCTCTAGGGGAGCAGGGTGGACTCATTCCTATGCTGAAGACCTAGTCTGAATTCATTGTCTGCTGTTCTATACATTGGTCCACGACTTTTCTCCTTTTTCTATGTCTGCATCTGCCATGTATGTGTCTGTCTGTATACGTAATACGTGTGTGCGTGCATGTGTGTGATTTATGTCTCCATGCTTTATCATTTGCTATTTTGTTCTCTTCTCAGCTTCCCTGGTTGCAGGGCAAAGCTTAAAGACACTGATGTCTGCATTCAGCATCCATTCTTTTGCATTTAGAATATAGAGGTCCTAACTGATGCTGGTTCCTAATCTCCAGTTTTACCAAAGAACGATTACCTTTGTGTGTGGTTCCATTTTTTTCTTCTTGGTCAGTACCTTTGGTACATTCATCCATTCAGTTACCACGTACTACGTTCTGAGTGTACCCTGCAAAGCTAACAGTGAGAAGTGAATGAAGGCACAAGAGTTGCTCTGCTTCCCCAAGCTCAAACTCATCCACAGTATCAGGAGAAGTGACCACAGAAGCTTCTGGGTAACCAAGCGATATGTGAATGAGAAATGCTGGTGGGGTGCTGGGGAGGCTGCTTGTTCATTTCCCGGCCACCCAAACACCAGAAATAACCACACAGAAACAATATTACTTAAATCACTGTTTGGCCAATCACTTAAGCTTATCGCTAGCTAGTTCTTATATCTTTGGTTAACCCATTTCTATTATTTTATATTTTACCACGAGACTCATGGCCAACTGGCAAGGTTCCAGCTGGCAGTTGATGTCTTTCTCCTCTGGTGGCTCCATTTCTCCTTGACTCTACCTATTCTCTATATAGATCTTTTCCAGCCTGGATATATTCTGTTAAGCCACTGGCTGAAAGCAGCTTCTTCATTCATTAACCAATAAAAGCAACACATATACAGAAGGACTTCCCAAAACATTTCCCCCTTTCTGTTTAAATAAAAGGAAAGTTTTAACTTTCATGCAGAAAAATTACAAAAAACAAAACAGATATCAAGCAAGAATTACAGTTACAATAAATATATCTACTTTTTCTTTTATCATAACTAAGAAAAACTACAGTTAAAACTATGTATTCTTCAACTCTATTAAAGACCCCAGAAGGATACAATATTAACTAAGTAAACAAGAAGTGCATTGTAAGTAACTTCCAAATCTCTAGAATTAACAGAGATTTCGCTGCCTGGACAGTCATCCAAAGTCCTGTAATGTTGCAGACCCCCAGCTTCAGCTTACTGACCCATAATATCTGGCAGACTTTTCTATGAAGCAGGAAATTTCGAAAGACAGTTCTGCCTATATTGGCAGTTTGTCAGTCACTTTCTTCTGTGTCCTGCAGAATGTCTAACAGACTCTTTCATGAAGCAGGAACCTTGAAGGGCTCCTTTCTCCCTCTGATCTTTTAGCATCTGCCCCAATATCTGGCTCTGGGGTTTTATTATTAAGACCAATTAGAACTCGTGAAGCATCAGAATGCACAGTGAACATGATAATTTGTAATTTTATGGTGGAAAACAACTCCCAAGCAGACTGGGTGTTACGAGTTGACCCCACCAACTTACTATACCCTTGTACGAAAAGGCAAACTATGAGAAAGTTACTTGGCTATCTCAGACAACAGATATAGAAGATGTTTTCTACAAAAGGCCAGGAGGTAAATATTTTCACCTTCCTGGATGTTATGGTTTGTGTAGTAGCTGCCCAACAACAAGCCAAAACTTGCCCAGGCAGTGAAAATAGGTGGACCTATGAAGCTCATTGGTAGCTCATCCTAACTTAGTCAATGAGCTTCAGCTTCACAGAGGCCCTGCCTCAAAAAGTAAAGGTGGAGAGGGGTTGAGGAAAGCCACCCAACATCTACATCATCTCTGGTCACCACAGACACATGCACACATATGCACTCACACCCATATTCACATGTGCATATACCTGTACTAACAGGCACACACACACACACACACACACACACACACACACACACACACACACTTGTTCACATGCAGCAAAGATGCCAGAAGGCGAACAATGAAGGATGGGAAAAGCCTGAATGCAGATGCCAGCTTGAGCTCCCTGCCAAATACCCTGGCACCGTGACAGTACCACCAACTCTGACCCCGCAGGGCTGAACTTCACACGGAGCACAGGGAACTTACTTGTTCTGTGATTTGGTCAAAACCCTGGGGTTATGCAGCTTGCTCAAAAATAGCCATACTGAGTTTCTAAGGCAAATTACTATTTTAGAATTTCTCTTTCAAGATACTTCACAGTTTTTAAACTGAACTCACAGATAATACTGCAAGTATCCAACATTTAAAATAGGCTAGAATCCAAATCCATCCTTCTTCCTGCAAGACCAAATCTAAGTTTTATCACTACTCTTGGGTCTTTCCTAAACTTTCACTAGCAAATTACTTCTTCCCTATTCCCCCACTGTGGGAAGTCCTTCTGTGTTGCTCTTCTTGGTTAGTGGACAAAGAAGCTTCTTTGTCCTGTCATAGGGTAGGGTAGAGCTAGGTAGGGAAAACTAAACTGAATGCTGGGAGAAAGAAGACAGAGTCAGGAAGAAGTCACAACCAACTCTTACCTTGCTAACTCTTCAGCAGAAAAAGGGCTGAACTACTGCCTCCTCCCACCTTATATTCTTCTCATATATCTTCCTGCCATATCACTTCCTGTCTGTCTGTACGGACCTCTGTGGTTAACTGGTGGCTAGCTCCACCCTTTGATCTTCAGGCAAGCTTTATTTGTTTGAGTACAAACAAGATATCACCACATTCTAACTTATTGGGAGCTTGGCTAGATTTTAATAGGTTCCCTTAAGCTGTTTATGTCTGAGCATCATGGGAACACTAAGTTTGGAGTGTGAAGTTGAGTGTGAGATTAAGGTCTTAGGTGAGTTCATCAGTCCCAAGTTTTGTGTGTGTGTGTGTGTGTGTGTGTGTGTGTGTGTGTGTGTTGCTGGAGAGGCTGCTTGTTCATCCTGGCCACCTGGCTAGCTTAGCCCCAAAATAACCACACAGAAACTGTATTAATTAAAACACTTCTTGGCCCATTAGGTCTAGTTTCTTATTGGTTAATTCTTACATCTTGATTTAACCCATTTTCTATTAATCTGTGTATCGTCACATGGCAGTGGCTTACCAGGTAAAATTCCCAGCGTCTGTTTCCATCAGATCCATGGCATCTCTCTCTCTGATGGTTTCCTTCTCCCAGCATTCTGTTTAGTTTTCCCCACCTACCTAAATTCTGTTCCACCCTATCAGGCCAAGCCAGTTTCTTTATTCATTAAACAATGAAAACAACACATAGATAGAAGGACCTGCTACATAACATGTGTATGTGGTGTGTAGGCCAGAAGTCAATTTCAGATGTCTTCTTTAATTATTTCTGTATCTTACTGTCTGGCACAGAGTCTCTCATGGATCTTGGTGAGACCTCTGGATCTGCCTGTCTGCTGGTCTCTGACCCCACAGCTCTGAGATTACAGGTGTGTACCACTCCACCTGGTATTTGTGTGGGTACTGGGAACTGAACTCAGGTTGCTGTGCTTACATGGTAAGCACTTCTTGACCCTCCCCCCTACCATGTCCACCACCGTGTCTGTGACTAGTGGGAGGTGAGGAGCTGATCTGGATTAGTGACTCCTGGTGTGGTAGTTACTTATTTTCTCCTTTGAAGATCTGAAGCTCTGCTGATAATTTTTGGGCCTCTTTCTTTCACAGATTACAAGTTTAGGAGCCCGAATGGGTGTATCTAGTCACTGCCTCTCTTCTACATGGTTCCCTTTCTTTTGGAAAGATTTAAATATAGCCAGTTCTCTTTGTGGTCCGGTGACTCCATGCTAGATTATAAAGAACAAGGATTCAGGATTCTCCACGTTGGGTTTGCTGTTGCCTTCCGGCTCTCCATTCATCCCGTGTTTCCCCCAAACTGCCACCCTTGGTTTAGTGTAGATTTGAAGACATATGTTTCTTTGATCACAATGAACTGAAGCGACTATTGGGTATTTACATGGAGCTCTTAAAATATTTATCTACACAATACTAATGGCATCTAGAAGTTTACTCATTGCATTTTAAAATGGGAACAATGAATTATTCATGTCTGGTCAGAAATCCATAATGCATGAGCTTCTCTAGTGTGCTCTTGCTTGGGTGTGTGTGGCCCTCCAATTTGCTAAGGCTGTCCCAGGGAAGTGCTGACATCCGCTGAATGCTTAAGCACTTCCCAGACACGTGGTTTCTCTGTGAGTTATGCAGTTCTTTTGTGGAGGGTGGGACGGTTCACATGCAAGGTCCTGCTTGCTCCCTGAAATATCCAGTGTGGGGGGATAAGCTGTTGTCTGGACTTTAGGTGGAGATAGGTTGAATGGGAAACCCCGAGTGTGGCTTTTCACCAGGTGGAACCGACATGAAAGACAGATCTCCGCAACAGTTTTCTCAGCCAGCCAGCTGGTATTTCTCAAGTGCATAGTCATGACCCAGCAAGAAGCTAGTTACTACGCCAAAAACCATTTATACCTTGCTCATGTGATCTGGGACTTCTGGAATCTTGGATAAAATAAAACATATCTTAGCCAGCTAGCTGTCTGAGTGGGCAAAGGTGCTTGCTGCCAAGCCTGACAACTCCGCTTTGATCCTTGGGACCCCGATGCAGAAGGAGAGAACCGACTTCTGCAGGTTGTTCTCTTACCTCCACCCATGCGTGCCCTCCCAAATAAGTAAGTCAATGTACTAAAAACAGAAAAGGATTATCTCGTCAGTCAATTTTCTTGGAAATTAGCAGCAAATTGAATGAGCAGGCTGGAGAAGAAGAGATGCCAGGCAGAAGCAGAGACATCTTTTGAAAGCAATCATCTTTCTGTTGTGATCCCACGGGCTTATTACCGAAGTCCCCAAGGTGGGCCTTAGGATAATCGATCAAAGTAGCCACATTCCAGGTGCAAAGTAAATTGTAGTGGTTAATAAAACTGAATACTAAACAATCCCCTAAACAACACAATTAAAAATAAAACTGTTAGGGGAGATTTGGGGGAGAAGGAAGTGGATATGATCAATCTACATTATGTATAGGCATGCAATTTTGAAAGAACAAGCAGTCATTAAAAATAAAAGAATAAAGTACTAAAAAGCCCAGCATTTTTCTTGGAGGCAGTGGAAAGCATGTGGAAGTGCTCGTTAATACTTGCCAACAGACGATTAGCATGTAACTGCAATTCTCTACAGAGCACTTCATTTTGGATGGTCCTGTTTTTATTTTAAATAAATATTAATTGACATTAAGAAACCTACCGACAAAACAAAACAAAAGAACAATAACAGACCATTTGTGCTCAACCGCAGTTTGCCAGGGGTGTCTTCAGAGGGCTTATAGGCATTGTCGACAAGGGTGAAAATTAAACAACCTGATGATCAAAAAGATGATTTTCCTTAAATCCAAAGTATCTCGACAAACTGGGACCTAATGAGGCTACTTTAATGAAGAGACATTAAAAAGGAAGGCTAGTTATAGACCGGAGAGGGCGTGAACCCGTACTGTATGATCCTGGCGTTCAGTGCACCAGCTGCTGATACAAACAGCAAACAGGCCCGGGCAGGTGGAGCCCCTTAGTTCAGATACACAGCTAGTTAGAGGCAGAACTTTGTATCCTAATCCACCATCATTCCAGCCTGCTACTTGCTTCCTTCTGACTTTCAGCCTTCGTTGAGAAAGCAGAAAGCAAAATTAGTGCCTCCCCTTCCTTGGCTGGCTAATTACTGAAAGACCCGGGAAACGAGCTGATAAGGATTCTCTCTTCTCTTCCTCTCCTTCACTTTCTTTCCCTTTCCCTCTCTCACATAATATTCTCAGATATTATATATCTGAGATATATAATAGCATAAATATTCTCAGAAATTGTATTTTGGTACTTTGAACTTGAGAGAAAGCAGTAATTTCTCTGCCGCCAAACTCTGCGGGGGGAAAAAAAAAACAAGAAACAAAACTACAGCCATTAACTGTATCGGGCATTAGCGGGCCACACCGACTGCTTAATGAGGTGCCCTGGACAGCGTGATCAATAGAGTTTGGTTCGGGGGTACACATCTCTTCAGAAACTCACCCACCCTGAAGACAAATGCAGAGGGCACGGTGGGCAGGCACAGAGCGGGGAGAGTTAGTGTCAAGGAACATCTTTTATTCATGGGAGGACGACATCAGACAGGGAGCTGAGTGTGGCTTCGTTTTGTCATGGAAATAAAAAGGAAGCTGGTTGGTGCTATTTATGAGTCGGGCAGCACACACTGCCTTCTGCAGAACTGTCTAGTTGGGTTATAGGATGTTCGAGTGAGTCAGGGGCCACATTGCTGGAGCCCCCACCGCCTCCCCACCAGTGAGCTACATAGACCCTATGGCATTTGCTTTCCTTTAATAGGTGGGGATCAGAGAGTGGCTTTTAAATTCATCACACAATGGGGACAGCTGCGAGGAAGAGGCACTGAAGATCTCCCAGCACTTAGGATGACGGAGTTGCCTCTGTGAGTGCTGCTGGGGATGGCCCTCCATCCCCACCGGAGCCCTCCACACCCTTGTCAGCAGTGGACGTGGGGCTGGTGGATGCACTGCTTCTCGGTGGCTGTCCCACCTCAGTCCCACACAACAAAGGCTGGTGGGGTGTCAGAATGGCGCAGTTCCCTAGTGGGTTCAAGTTTCATGGCTCAGTGTTTGTTTCCCTTCTCTCTGCAATGACAGCATTGATACCTTTCCCATAGGATTGCAACGAGGAGGAAACGGAAACCTCTTCTAGGCCATGGTGCCTGGCTCATGGCAGTGCCCTCCCACGGGAAGCATTCTCTCTCTCTTGGGTTAGTGAGGGTGAGTTCTAGAGCCAATGGGAAGCCCTCCACCATGATGGAGGGCCCTCAGTAGGTAGTCAACCTTATAATGCTTCCCTGTGCTATAGCTTGGATCTTGACCATCTCACAGAGGCCCGTGTTAAAGGATTGACCCCCAGCATGGTGCTGTAGGAGATAGTGGAGGCTTTGAGAGGTGAGGACTTGTGTATGTGTCATCTTTAGTTCATTATGAAGGTGCCCTTAAAGGGGACTGTGGGACTCTGATACTATCTCCTCCT
>NC_022028.1:38412658-38441269 GCF_000317375.1 Microtus ochrogaster | reverse complement strand
TACTAGCCATTGAAGTTTTTGTGGGAACTCAATGAGACAACAGATAGAAGGAGCAGTGAGAAGATATTGTTCAAGGCTAAGCCATGAAAGGAGAATTCTGGGATAGTCTAGGGCTCATGAGCCTCTCCATTGAGCTTCCTAATAGGTTAGGACTGAGTTTCCACCCTGACTCTTTGGATTGTTAGATGTGTGGCTGTGACCAGTTTACCTCTCTGACCCTCAGATTTCTCTAACTTCTGGTAACCGTGAGTCATGTGGTTGACTTGCTGGGATAATTGCTGTTTATGTGAGCAGTGTTTACTCTGTGATCCTCCTCTTCTCTTCATGGCAGACATTGGTGAGATTGGCTCTGGATATGCGGGTTAAGGCTGTTCTGAAAGACAGTCATCGATTGGCCCATCGCTTTGCCCTTGTCAGAATTGCTTCTATTATCCCGTCTGTCAGGCCCCAGCAGGATGGCCCATGTTCTGCAGCTTACATGATTGTTGTCCATTTGTCTTCATTTCCCCAGCATCAGTATACCAGCTTGGCTTCCTCATTAATGGAGCATTTGCTTAGGGATTATTTTCCAGAGGAATGTAGCCACCGATCCTCCCCGGGAAAGGACATCCTATGTGTCAGTCAGGGTCTCAGCTGGAAACAGATGGCAGTCTCAAATTGGATAATTGATGGAGAGTTTAACAAAAGAATTATCGGGGAATGGAGTCGGGATTTAGAGAAACTGCTAGGAAAAGAGAAGCCCAGGTCAGTCCCTGCTCTTCACTATTCCCACCCAACCTAGAGTGAGGAAGTGTGGGGAGTTTTCGTAGGATCCAGCTGCTCCATGATGGCCCTTGCCTCCAAAGGGTGAGGGACACCTGGGCCATTGATGGATGGCGGGGGCAGGTCACAGCTTCTCTCTCTTCACTTCTTTCTGGTCTCTTGCTTGTACTCTGCTTTAGCTAAACCCGGTGGGTGGCCAAGAGCAGAGGCGCTTGGTCCCAGTCTACGTGGATAAGTCTCCTGGGAGTAGAGGTCGGTGGAAAGTCACTTTGGGGAGACGGAGGAAGGGTAGCCTGCTCAGTTTCTCTCAAAAGCCCTCAGCTGTCCCAAGCGTTATGGTAAGTTCAGGGTGAGTGTGTTGTGCCCATTAAGGGATGATATTTGGTTTAAGTGTTTGTAGAATAGTTGTTTATTCCAAGGCAGTGTCCCATATATCCCAGACTGGCCCCCAGCTCACTTTGACTCTGGACCTCTGATCCTTTTGTCCCTACCTCCTGAGTGCCGAGATCCAAGGTGTATACCACCACACCTAGTTTCTACACGGTGCCAGAGATCCACCAGTAGTAGGCAAACACTCTACTAGACCACGTACCCGGTCCCAGGAAATTTGTAATGAAAAATAAATTTTTCAAATGCGAGGGGGGGGCTCCTTAAAGAGCTTGGTATTGGCCATCTACTGTTTTCTTATTTGTTTTCAAGAAGTCACTTTAATTCCCCCAGTCCCAGTTTCCTCTTCAGTGGAATGGTGCAAAGCCACCTCCACATAGGATTAAGTGAAACAAGATACATGAAAATGTATTCACAAGGCCACACCTTGTACACGTAGCACCAGGGAGGATCCAGACAGATCATAGTTGCCATCTCATTGCCAAAGAATTACGTTCTAATCTGGGTGAAAAGCCTCATCTCTAATGAACAAAACCCAGCACACTTTGAAATCTCTGTGGTGCTCTGTGAAAACACAACCGGTCCCTCGAAACGTTTTATATGAAGTGCCAATAGTGTATTGATTTATGCCTGTGGAAGCCTTGCGCGGTATTTCCCAATCTGTCTGTAAGATAATGGCTCTAAATGTTTTATGCCTTAAGAAATATAATAAATGTTGTAATTTTGCACCTCGGCATAATGAAAGAGGAGATGTTGTGGGTGATACCATTCCTCATTGAAATGCATTGGTTTCCCAACGGCATAAATCTCAGAACTGGCTATCTTCTCTCGGCTCGCTTCTTGGAGGAGAGTCCGTGGATGAACACACTGCACAAACCCATTCTCCCTGTGCCTTCCTGGCCCCTAAAGAGAGAGTGTGACTGAGACCATACCCAGATACAGAGTCGTTTGGACCAGGGCCTTTTGAGGAGCCGTGCTCCAGAGACTCTTCGCGGAGAGTGTTTATCCCTTTCCATCCTCCAGGTGGCTGCTCCCCATCTTATATGTTCCTGTTGTCTGTGATGGAATAAATAAAATTCATGGGGCTGAGTTTTCCAAAGAGGGGCTCCATCCATATGCAACACTAACGATGAAGCCAGAGGTGACTCTCAAAGAGGGCATTATGATGAGATTGTGGAAACCACTATAGGAGTCTTTGCTTTCCAGAATGGCCCCATGTCTTGCCACCCACATCATACTGCATGCTCATTTCTGACTCTACTCTTAACACGGGTAATGCTCACATAGCGGATCCCTCTTGTTCCGCATGCCTTCTTGGGCGGTATCCTGTACACATAAACAGTTGGCGGATGAAGAGAAGACGCCAGTTAATATCGGAATGGATCTGCTCAATGAGCTGCAAAACTGGCTGTGCTTTGGAGAGCATCACGTCTACTGTAACCTGCTACCCAGGGACTGAGTATTTTTATAGTGAAAAAAAATACTCCTCACAGGAGGACTTCAACTAAACCACAGTATCTTAGATTTTATTTGAGAAAGTCGGTAGCTGCTCCCAGCTCTAATCACATATGCTCTGGTCTCTTATAAGTACATCTGGCATTTAGACTGTGAAATACCCTACTGAGCCTTGAATTCTCTGACCGAGTTACTGATAAATTCACCGAAATTGTGTACCGGCCTTTACAAATGAGTCCATAAATACCACTTCCATTCTGAGCTGTGTAGTCCTTCCAGTCGGAGAGCTATGGCTACAGGGAGGAGGGACACAGGGATGAGGGCAGGGAGGGGAGGAGGGTTGCTGCAGGGTGCTGCCATCTCATCCCTGTCCCTGGGCCTCCAGTGCTTTATGCGTCATGCCACTTACTCCAAACGGCAGTGATTTTGTAGAGTGTGCGCGCGAGAGAACTAGAGATGTTGACCGACCTCTTGGGTCACACAGCGAGGGGAGGTGGAGGTAGGCTGTGGGCTGGCATCCAGTCTGATACCCCCAATCGTGTCTTTAGGGCTGTCCTTTCATGTGAACTTGGGCACAGCCCGTGGTTGCTTCGATCTTCTGCTTTCTCTGTTGTAAAACGGGGCTAATGCTATTGGTCGTGCTCCCCTCACAAGGGTGAAAAGGAAGTGGACGTAGATCTCACGGAATCAGTGGTAAGAGCTTTACAAACGGGAGCCTTTGTTGTTACGGAGGCAGATGGGATTAAGGTGATTTTTTTTTTTTAACTCTCTGGAATATTGACTGTCTTTTTCTTTTTAAGTTAAGGAATATCCTAAAAGACTGAACCTTGGAGGGGCCCTAATAGTCCCAAAAGAAAGAATTAACTGAAGACTAGGAACATATTCTGAACACAGGACAGAGGCTCTGATCAGATGCACAAAAAGCCCAATGTGTGTGTGGTAACCTGCTGCTAGCAACAGAAGTACTTATAAAGATTTATTTTTATTTTTTGATTCATCTGTACACTGTGTGTGTGTGCGGACGCGCACATGTACACACACACCTGTGTGTGCTTCTGCCTATGCCAACTGAAGGCAGTTGCCCTTCAAGGTCAGCAGGGAATATAGGATCTCATGGAGACAGAATTACATGAGGTTGTGAGCCACCCAGCATGGGTTCTGGAAACAAAACTCAGGTCCTCTGCAAGAGCAGCAAGCATTCTTAATCACCAAACCATTTCTTCAGCCCCAATAAAAGTATTTTTTAAAGAAATTTTTTTCCTTTTCTCTTTTTTTCTTGAAAGGGTGATTGTGACCTTAAGAAAGATTATTTGCCCTCATTGAACTTGTTTCTTTGTTTGGTAAAATGGTAAGGATGATACCTACATAACGGTGCTTATCCCATTAATTCAGCAACTATGCTAAGTGCCTGCTTTTCAGATACTAGGAATATAGTAATGAGCAAAACAGAAAAATATTCTCACCCATTTATGTTCCAGTGATGAAGACTATGGGTAAACAATACAGTCTCAGTGAGCAGTGTCAGATGGGAGTGAGCATGAAAAGGAAATGGACCAATAAGGGAAGGGGTTATGGCAGCTCAGAAGGCGCTATGGTTTGGAATCCATCCCAAATTCATACTTCAGTATAGCGAGCTTTATTGCTATGTACAGTTTTTCATATATTAATTAAAAATTAAAATTACAGAGGCTGGAAAGATGGCTCAGGAGTTAAAGCACGTGCTGCTCTTCCAGAGGTCAGGGGTTTGGTTCCCAGCATCCACCTTGGGTGGGTTCCCACCATTTGTCACTCCAGCTTCAGGAACTCTGTCGCCCTCATCTGGATTCTACAGGCACCCACACATATAGAGCAGAGCATACATTTATTCAGACACGTATACATATATGCACCTGAGTAAAAATAAAAGTAAATCTGTAATAAAACAAAAACTGTAAAAGTCAAAACAAAACGGAACACCTAAGAGGAAACCCGAGGGTGGTTAGGTTTCTATCCACGTGTGGATAGGATTAGAGGCACAAGTGGGTAGGGTTAGTGGCAGAAGGGAACTGGCTTCACCTTTCTCCCTCCCATCTCTCCTACCATGGCAGGACAGAAGTGCCATTTCGGAGGCAAAGAGTGAGGCTCTACCAAAGACTCTTTATCTGTCGGTTGGTACCTGTATCATATACCTCCCAGTTCCCAGAATCATGGAAAAAAAAATTCCTCTGTCATCTACAGTTTCTTGGTTGTATTTTGTTATCGCAGCAGGATTACACTGAGAAGGCTTTGGTGAAAGCACCGATTTAGTCTGCACTAAGGAACAACTGGGGTAGAGGCTCCAGGAGCTGGCTTCTCCACGGTGGAAGTGTGGCTGGATGTGGTGTGCACAGGGGCCAGGGGATCTGCAAATGAGCTGACATTTCATGTACATTAGGTTCTCCACAGTGACTTGCTGTGGGTAAAGGGGCAAAAATATGATGCGGGCAGAGCCCCACATGGGGAATTATAAATCTATTGACAAAGAGAACAGGCTTGCAAATAAAAACGCAACATAAACAGGATGAAAGCATCATTTACCTCAAAAGTGCAGAAGAATGTTATATTTCAAAGGAATTTCTATCAGTC
The DNA here is from genome assembly GCF_000317375.1 of Microtus ochrogaster. NCBI lineage: Eukaryota > Metazoa > Chordata > Mammalia > Rodentia > Cricetidae > Microtus > Microtus ochrogaster. Next base: position 38,436,061 of record NC_022028.1, on the reverse strand, counting down.
GGTTGCGGCAGCCAGCCCCTTTGCATGCCTGAAGGCTTCCGCTGACTGAGTTACTATTCATTGGCAAACTAGAAGGCAACACAGTCTTGGGATTTCAGAAACTGCAGACCCACGAGGAGTGCTGGGGAGAGAGGGGAGGATAGCTTTTAAGGCTGATGTCAGAGAACGTGCTCCTCCCCAGCCTTTCCTGTGCAGTTGCTTCTATAATAGAATATTGTGTTTAAGGAACCGTACGTCCGGCCAGCTCTAGCATCCTGCCATTCTTTTCAGCAATCTAGAGTGACTGTTTACTAGGTTCATATACAGCAAACGGCTGTCCAGTTTTGCTGCAGCTCTGGTTGGATTTTAGTGTCTAATAGCACAGTTCTGATGAAGGCTGAGGTCTGTTTGGGCTCGCTGGGAAAGAGGGCAAAGGTTGATTACATGTGTCTGCCTGCTGGAGAGAACAGAAGGTATTCGCTCACCTTTTCAAACCGTGTGCATCTCCACGTGGAGCTGCATGGGAGACTAAGCCAATGCATGGGAACCAGCACCTTGGGCTGTTGTCTAGTTCTTAAAGACCAACCAAACTCTCTGTATACTGGCTGGATGTCAACCTGACACAAACCAGAGTCAGCAGAGAGGAGGGAGCCCCAGTTGAGAAAACGCTGCCATTCGACTGGGCTGTAGGCAAGCCTGTAGAGGATTTTCTTCATTAGTAATTGATGGAGGAGAGCTCAGCCTATTGAAGGTGGTGCCATCCATCCCTGGGCTGTTAGTGGTCCTGGGTCCTATAAGAAAACAGGCTGAACAAGCCAGGGGAAGCAGACCAGTAAGCTGCACCACTTCATGGCCTCTGCATCAGGTCCTGCCTCCAGGATTCTGCTTTGAGTTTTTGTCCTGACTTCCTTGAACAATATGGAAGTGTAAGCCAAATAAACCCTTTCCTCTCCAACTTCCTTTTTGGTATGGTGTTTTTATCACAGCAATAGTAACCCTAACTAGGACACCTTCCTAGGTCTGAAGTAACAGAAGCCTGTTCTTTATTATAATTTTTATTCATTTTATATACCAGTTATAGTTTCCCCTCCCTCCTCACCTCCCTCTCCTCTCCACCTCCCTGCCAACGCCAACCCACCTCCATCCTCACCTCAGAAAGGGTAAAGCCTCCCAAGGGGAGTCAACAAAGCCTGGCACATTAAGTTGAGGCAGGACCAAGCCCCTTTCCCCTACATCAAGTCTGAAAAAGGCATCTCACCATAGGGGATGAGCTTCATAACACCAACTCATGCATCAGGGGATAGATCCTGGTCCCACTACCAGAAGGGCCCACAAACAGACCTAGCTACACAACTATCATTCACACGCAGAGGGCCTAGTTAGGTCCCACACAGTCTCCCCAGCTGTTGGTCTAGAGTCTGTAAGCTCCCACGAGCACAGGTCAGCTGTCTCCGTGGGTCCCAGAGGCCCGCTCTATAACTTGATGATGGAAAGACTCTTCAAGGATACTCTTGAGAGTCCGCCTGACATTTGTAAAGCATCAGAGATCCGCGTATGGACCCTGAGTGTGTTAGAAATAGACAAGGATGTAATGGGAAATGAAGATAGAGGGAGTTTGATTTATTTGGCCGTTTGATACCGCCTTTGACAACTTTGTCTACCTTGACATGTCAATAAAGTTATTAAAATGAAAGCTGAGAAAAAGCACGGAGCATCAGAGCATGGCCATCTCATTTCTAAGTCACGGTGGCCAACCAACCAAGAGAAAGGGAGCCCTAGGCAGAACGACTGCTTTCATTCCAGGCTGCCTCTCACCTCTATTTGACATCTGACACTGTACTTAAGCGCTCCTAAGCACATCCAGGGAAATGAATGAGTAAATAATTGGCCACCCCTTTAAAAATAGAAAATATCAGGCTAAGGTTTAATTAGCTGCCATAAATTATTCTCAAGCCGACTGTTCAGCCAAGAGTCATTTTTTTTCACTCTTTGTTTTCCAGCAGGGGAAATGCTTTAGGTCACTTAGAGTTTTACTTTCTCAAGTGGAAATGGGAAGGTGTAAGTTTCCCATCACGGAGAGGATTACGGAATGGTGCTGTGGAAATTCTGTAGGACTTCAAGGGTTCACGAAAAAAAAAAAACACAACCTGGTACGGTCTGAGGATTGTTCTGCCTCCATTGATGCTTGCGATAGCACCATTCATGATAATGTCAGAGCACCCCGCTCCTTTTTGTTTTAGAGAGTACATTTCTGGTGTAAAGGCCTCGTGTTCTCCTCATGTCCTGACAGAAACCACAGACACCCAGCAGAGAACCAGCTGTCTTAGCAAACGTTCCCTGCCAGTCTGAGTCTGCCAATTCTCCTAGAAAGGGGACTCAGTCCCTCCCACAGCGACTCACGTGGCCCTCAGTTTGTTCTCTGCCACTTTGCAGGTTAGCAGGACTCCAGGTTGTGTGTTCCTCCTCCTCCTCCCCTTCCCATCTTTGTTTTGAGACCGTTCTCTTACCGCCTGGAACTGACTATGTTTGCCAGGCTAACTGGCCAGTGAGCAACAAACATCTGCCTGTCTCTCTCTCCTTCCCCAGCTCCGGGATTACAGGTGTGCCACCACACTTGGCTTTTTGTTTGAGTTACGGGTGTTGAACTCGGGTCGTCACCCTTGAGAAGCAAGCGCTTTACCAACTGGGCAATCTACGGAGCCCAAGCTCTCTTTTCTCCACCAGGTCTGTGATATGACAGCGACAGTGGGGGAAACAAGTGAGTCTTTCAGAGGGGGGAAGGCCCGGGCTGGAAAGAGCAGCCTTGAGTTATTTTAGCTGAGGTAACAGAGAATTTTCCATCCTCATCATAAGCAGCTGGAGGAAAAGGAATCTAGTCATTTTCCTCTGTCTTCTTTTGCCCATGCGTCAGCAGAATCAATAGCCATCTGAGATGTAGAAGCCTTTGTTCGGCATGCTAGCTAAAGAGGAGAGGAACGATTTCACCTTTTCCTTTTGGAGGAATGGCAGGGTGCTTGTGAAGACTTTGGCAAAAGGGCAATGACTTCAGATGCGGCCTCTTGCCCTTCTCTGGAGATGCGACAGCACTGTCATTGAGTGTGGAGTGTGTACTAATTAAAGTGTCTTCCTGATGAGCTGTTTGGATTCTGGGACAGGCACCATATGCCACTCAGCCCACAGCATGGAGAGTTACCCTTAATTGCAACTTGAAGTTGCCCTACTTGGCAGTGACTTCCCCTCCTTCAGTTGAGTGAGTTAATTTATATTGAAGAGTTGATTTTTTTTTTTTTTTTGCTTTTTCGAGACAGGGTTTCTCTGTGGCTTTGGAGCCTGTCCTGGAACTATCTCTTGTAGACCAGGCTGTTGATTTTTTTTTTTTAATCCCGCCTTTCCCTTCATTTGGCAGATGATGTTTCCTTGCCATGTTGGCCTCTTCTTTAAGGGCAATTTGAGAAAGTCAACCCAAACGAAACAGAGAATTGCAGCCAAACAGGAAAGATTCCATGCATGCTGTCTGCATTATCTTTTTGTTATTTTCCACCTTCCCCCATGTTCCTGTCATGAGCGACTTGTGCTAAGGTGGTTGCCTCCAAGTCCCTCTGGCGGCACCGTTTAGTCCTTTGCTGACACTGTGTAGCTTTGCTGATGGGCACTGTAGAAAGACAGCTGCTGCAGCCAACAAGACTCTCTCTTGGATTCAATACCTCCAATTGTTCTTGCCTGGACGCCTAAATGAGGGGAAAGCGAAGGCTCTAAGCCAGTGGTTCTCCACCTTCCTGATGCTGTGTCCCTTTAATACAGTTCCTCGCAGAAGAGTGGATAGACAGACGAGAGATAAGGCTGGATATATGCAGGTGAGTGCAGGTGCTGTGGGGACCAGAGGCATCTGACCCTTGAGAGCCGAAGTCACAGAAGTTGTTAGCCATCTGGCATTGGTGCTGGGAATGAAAGTTGGTCATCTTCCTGAACACTGTATACACTTAACCACTGAGTTGAAGAATGATACTTGCTCTCTAGCCAAAAGCTCCTTGACTTAAACCAGTGTTTCTCAAAATGTGATCCTTGGGCCAGCAGGAGCTGTGTCACCCAAGAACTAGAAATGTGGAATCAGAAATGCGAGGGACTGTCAGACATTGCGGTCATTAGATCCCTGCCCAGGGCTGAATGAGTAAGAATCTCTGGGTTTGTTTGAACAAGCCCTGCAGTAGCCCTGATGAGTGTTAGAGCCTGGGAATGGCAGCTCTGAACGTAACCATCCATTCACCTGATTTCTTTGAGTTAGCGATTCTCTCTCTCTATGCTGCGTGAGTCTGGGCAAGTCAAGGTTCTCAGATGAAAGGCGCAGCAGCTTGCGGAAGTCTTCCTGTGATCCTCTTTCTGACTCTTTTACTTTGACAAGTACAGACCCCCAGGGAGGGACGCTTCTCCTGCCTCATGTGCTCTCGTCAATGCTTGCCCTGTGCCCTGTCCATGACATTACACACCGACTCTGAGGAGTCCAGCAAGGCAAAGAGAAGAAAGACAGACAATCACAGCAGTATCCTCTGAGGCATCTTGTCCCTGGCACATGATTCGGAGGCCAAAGTTTTTGTTTAAGAGCTCAGTTGATCACTGAGGAGATAGCTCAGTCAGTGTAGTGCTTGCTGTGAGGGAGATAGAGACAGGCAGGTCCCTGGGAGTGTCTGAACAGCCAGAGCCTTTGTGAGCTGCAGGTTCCAGTGAGAGACCTTACCTCAGAAAACACGGTAGAGAGGTGTCTGAGGAATAATGCTGATCCAAGGTTGACCTCTGGCCCTTATGCCCACCCATATATATACATACACCTGCACACACACAAGAACACACACACACACACACACACACAAAGTGTAAATGAAAAGATTCCAACTGCAGTTACTTCATTGCCTATGATATGAGAATTACTGGTCACTGTGACACCTCTGAAATTTGAGTTCTCTTCTTCGAGCCTGGAGACCTGGCTACCGTGACTCAGTGACCAGAAATACCCATGGCCATGACCTGTAATTCAGAGTGCTTTTTCTCTAAGGGGTGGGCACGTTCTTTGCACATCCCTCTCAAACTCCCCACTCCACCTTTAAAACAGTTCCGGACTCTGGGTTGCAGGAGGGATGATTAATCGCCTCTATTGATTTCCAGAAGCGAGGAAACACAGTGGCCCGGAATCTGTGAATAGGAGACGTGAAATTTCCATTACACATTCCCTTTCTTAAAGGGTGCTTGGAAATGACTTTCCAGAGGGAATGTCAGTGAGTTTCCATATATTAAAAAATCTTTTCCCTTTGATGCTTAAAGGTGACAAATGCTTGCCTTTATATTGAAGCCTGGCTTTCTGTAGTACAGAAAAATCAGGTCCAAATATATCGTAAGTAGACAGATTATTCAGAAGGATCTTCCAACTTTTGTGTTGATTGCAATAGTTGGAGCATGAAGATGCGCATATACATTTGTATATTACATGCGTTATATATTTTTATAAGTATATCTACAACCTTAATCTATCTCTCCATTGCCTCCTAAGTTCTCATCGTGTTCCTGAATACCATCTCCAGGGGATTAGTAGAGCTTTGACTTTTAAAAGTAAAGAATCCAGGGCAGGAACAATAACCCAGCAATTAAGAGCACTGGCTACCCTTGTAGAGGACCCAGGTTTGATTCCTAACATCCACATGGAGGCTTACAACTCCCATAACTCCAGTTCCAGATGATCTGATTCCCTATTCTGGCCTCTGCAGATTCCTGTACTCACGTGGCACACATGAACACATGCAAGCAAACAATAATAAATATTAAATATTTTAAAAAATATAGATAAAAGTAAGGGACCCAGGCTGGCATGGCTCAGTTATAGCATGGACTAGGTTTTCTCTTGTAAGGAGAACCATGGCTTCTAATGCTGAGAGAGCACAGTCATTTGTGTGGGAATCAAGAGCTCCCTGAACTATGGAGTAGTCTACACAGTGTGGTAGACTTTAGGGTTTTCTTGGGTTTTGGAGAGATGATGACAATGTCCTGGATCACAACTCATGCCACTTTTATCTGCACATATCTGAACCGTGCACTTAAGCCAGGTTGCCCGACGTATGTCTATCTCTTCTCTCTCTTCTAAGGCTCTAATTCCTCCTGTCTCAAAGTCTGCAACAGACTTCCAACTACCAAATCACCCTCCTGACTATGGATCATGTCTTTTTTTTCTCATTCTTTTGTTGACTTTTAGAGATTGGCTGTGGTACCTCGCTTTGTGCAGAGGTATCTTTCCAGCTAGCTTCCTGCCTCACTTGGGATAAGACATCATGATAGGATTGAAGAAATAACTCAGAGGACAAAATGCCTGCTGCATTAGCAGGATGCTCTGAGTTCAGATCCCCAGAGCCTATGTAAAATCTGGCCAGGCAGACCCCCCTAGCAGAAAAAAATAGAGCCAAAAATCTAGCAGAAAAATTAGAGCCAAAAATCTAAGCAGGGAGAGAAGAATCAAAAATCTAGATTAGCCGGTTCAGTGAGTCTGTTTCAGAAACTAGCTGAAGATAAAGTTAGATTATAACCTTGAGAATAATCTTGAGAAACAGGGAATTATCCCCTTGTGATTATCACTGGTATTTTCGGAATTTTTCAATGATCACTTGTATTTTCGAAATTTTATGATTTCTTCCCTTAAATACCCCTTCTCCTAGCTACTCAGGGTCGAACTCTCTACCCCTGCATGGGAAATGAGTTTTGGCTCCAGTGCACTGGTTCCCGTCCTGTCAATAAACCTTGTATGATTGCAGCAAGGATGGTCTCTTGTGAGTTCCTGGGGGGTTGTATTATCCAGAGGCTTGAGTGAAAATAATGAAATGGAGAAACATATAGGATAGTATTGGGAGGGAATTCCAGTGAGTACTGAAAATTCACCCCTGTTTAATTTCCAACTGCTTAAAATACCTCTGATACCAAAAGGTAGGAGTAAGACAAAAGACTGCATTAACACAATACAAGGAAATGAACATACCAATTGAAAGTCATGGCCTACATTCATAGTTAAACATTCTGTTGCTAGAACAAAACAAGTCACCAAGTCATGCTCACACCCTAGACCAAAACATTCTATAGGCAAACCACTCCCTGGGTGGAATCCCAAGTTATCTCCATAAAGGGAACTGGAACTTAGTTGGATCCTTTGACTCTTGTTAGAGGTAGGAAAATCTACTTCCCTACTCCTGAGCACAATGGCTGACAATTGACCACACCTGCAGACAATAACCTTGAGAAAGCAAAACTCTCAAAGGTCTAGGTAGGACCTTTGTTTTGAGGTTTTTGAGGTAGAAGCACTATAACCTTGAAGGAACTAGAGGAAAGTCCCAACTCTCTGACTTTTGCTCACTGTGGAAACAGACTTACATTTTCGGTCCTCCACACGTGCAGATCCTGGTATGGGCTTGTATGCTGGAATCAATCCCCTGAAGGTTCCCAGAGATGACGATAATGGACTTGCATCAAATCAGTTTGCTTTTTAAAAATATATATTTTGATGAAGTCTCCTCAAATCCTTTTTGTGTTTCATTTATTATCCTTAGTTTTATATGTGCATACTCCCTTAGGAATTTTTTTAAAAAGAGTCTGTTTAGGGGTGCATTGTGTGAACAGACCATTGGATTTGCTGTCTTTGAATTTCGTTGCTTTTTGATACTTATTAACTAATTTACAAGGGACAGTGGAAGCTGCTAGTTGTCCTGATTTCCACAGGAAAAAAAAAATGTGACTTGACATTTTCTCTGGGATGTGAAGAAGCAAGGGTGTTAGCAAGGTGGCCCATTAATTATGCTGGTATCTTAATTCAGCAGCATTCAAGGGCAGTGGAGTGGAAATCATAATGGGTTTTGATAGAAGCTTAAATTAGAGCTATGTCACCACGGCGGGGATGGACTGGCTGAAAAGTCAGCGGGGGAGAAGAGATGAGTTGCGAAACAAATGAGAAGATTTAAAAGTATTTAAACTGGGGCCAAAGATTTGGTCTGCCTTCTGCGATGCTAATTCAGAGGTTCCAGGAAAGGTTCTTCTTTTTTTTTTTTTATTAAAAATAATCTTTTCTGACTTACTCGTCGATTGTTTTATTCCCCCATTTGAGATAAAAAAACCCAAAAGCATTTCTACCAGAGAAAAGAGGATGTAATGATAGTTCATACTAAGATAATTGTGACTGCTCTTATCGTGCATCAGATGTGTGAACCAGGAGTTCATCGGAGGTGTGAACAATAGCCAGGGGATAAACACTGCGCTGCCCTGTTGGGGCTTCAGCCCTCTGGCTTCCTTTGTACATTTGTCATCGGTCTTTGAGTAAGAAATGACCTCAGATTTAGTTGCTTAAAATGTTGGTTCTCTCCTCGTTTATGCAGGATGGCAATCAGAGTGTAGCTCTGAAACGTGGTCCTGTCTCACAGTTCCAGTGATGTGCTAAGAAGGTTGACCCAGGGCTTCCAGTAACATACGAAAGCTTGACTCGGGGAGGATCTGCTTCTAGACTCACTCACACAGCTGCTGGCAGAACTTTCAGACTAAGAGGTCTGATGCCTCTCTGGTCAGTTGGCAGAAGCCATCCTCATCAGTGTTAGCTTCTCTGTCATGTAGTTTAAAAGTGTTACATTCTTTCTTATTCCTTAGAAGCAAGTCACTTTGGAGATGCGGTTACAAAAGACAGGCACATCTCATTCTCCATCTGGTTTCCTCCAAAAGAGCCATAGAAGACCACTGGGCAGGGCAGGGCAGGGCGTCAGTATCCCTCCCTTGGAGCCGTTTCCACCCTCAGGAGCTCTTTCTTACCTCCCCTTAATAAATCACCTTTACTCGGCTCACTTGTGTTCTTCTCTGACCTTAGAAAATGGACTGGAAAGCCACTGGCTCCGGACGACCTTGTGACTATTGATGGTCCTGCACCCTAGTTCCCCGAGTTAAGCACACCAAAACCTGAGAGAAGCCCTGCTGTTCTCCAAGACCCTACATTAATATTAGTGAGGAAGGAGGATGCGTGAGTCCCCGCATCATAGTCTGTAAATTATATAGGAGTGTTCACTGCCATTGGCTATGGCTATCGCTCACTGTCAGTTACTCAGGTTATATGCTCTTACAGCTATAGATCCTGGGCTTGGAGGTCATATTGATATTATTTAATTTTTTTATTATCCCTTCCAAGTAAAGTTTCAATGTACACCTTGCCTAGAGCTCAGCACAAAGATATTTAATCTCTATGACCTGCAATGTCATTTTGGCAAACTGCCTAGCAAGGGGAACCTGTGGTATTTTATCAATTATTACCAAATACCAAAATGGAAAATGATAATCACTTCCAATAGAAGAATTGTCTGTGCCATTTATATCAAGGAAGATCCAATTAATATCTAATCCCTAAATGTATGTAATTGGATTTGCATATTCACATTTTTGCAATTAGGAGTTGGTATTTAAAGGGCATGCCTCCCATTTCTCGGTTTCCTTATCTCAAAACTCTGGAGACCTTTTTGTTGTAGAATTACAGAACCAAGGTAAATACCTTTGCCTATTGACCTCAGCCACTGTGCAAAGAAAGGTTTTAGTTAATATAGACCCTTTGGAAATACAGAGATATTCACAGCTGCTTTTGGTGGTATTCAGCTTTGACATTCACAATTTGTTTCTCACAATGCTCATTAATAATTGCAACCGGTTTCCTTTAATTTATACATCGGAAATCCTCAGGTAAAAAGGTTAAGTTCTCTTCAAAGTCTCGGGAGCGAGTATAATTCTTTCTTTTCAACCCTCTATGCTGAAGAGGGCTTCAGCAATCTGATGCTAAGAAGCTACTTGGCAAATTGCAGATACTTGTGTATTATTCGATTCAGCAAGGGGCAACTTACTGTGGGCCTTGGGGGAACTTAAGTTCAATGACTAGTCCATTCAGACCACAGGCTTTCTGGCAAGTCACCGCAGACATAGCTCAGGCAACTTCAAAGTAACTCAGGTTAATAAACTTGGGATGAAGGACAGAGATTGTGTCTGTGTGCTGTGACCTTGAAAACCAGTCAGGATTCCATTCCCGATGCTCAGTCTGGGAGAATTCTTGGGTACGTCTAACTCTATGAATCCCCTTTTCCTTTAATGGATGGAGACTTGCTCAGACTCTGGACCGTTCATATTTGGGAAGCCAAGACCCGAAAGCTGCTCCCACCACAGGATGCATTCTTGTTATGTGGTAAACATATTGGGCTTTAATGGGCAGAGAGCTTTCTCTGAAATTCTGCACAACTCGCTCTGAATGACAGTTTAATTTTGACAAAGATAGATTACTTTGGGACTCTGGTAATAGTTATTGATGGTTATGATTAGCAGGTTGGCCATTTCAATTTTCAAAAGCTCCTTAGACATTTCCTTTTGATTTTATAGAAAGACCTTACATCAATGGCTACAATAGAATTAATAATTCAGAGCTTCACACGGCCAGTTCATACAGATGAGCTCATTGGCTTCTTGTTTTGTTGATAATGTAAGTTTGCACAAGAATTGCTTTTGTATCAACCGACAAGAATGGTAATGACTTTAGTATCTATATGGTACAAGCCTACTTATTTTGTTTAGATGATGTAAAATCAATTTAATTATACCCCTCAGAAGAATTCTGAAATTGGTATTTGTTCTGTATGTTATTGGAAAACATTTGAATTATAACCTGTTTTTATATGGTCTTGTGGAAGCCCTTGATATGTCTCTAAATTTTCTACAGAAACGAGAGCTGGAGTTTTCTTTGATTTAAAGCTTCTGAGTTATTTCATAGTGGGAATATATACAAATGCTTCACTTGGAGGAACCTTGCTTTTGCTCTGGAGAACTGAGATAGTCTTACTGATACCTGCCCAACCAAAAAACATGTCATTCAATGAACCGAAGCTATGTTTACGTTTTCGTTGCCAAAGGGAAAAGTCCTGCTAATAGAATCTAGCATGAGGATCAGCGTGGTACTTTTGCTGGATCACAGCGAAGGATGCTGTGTTAAGTTTCTTCTTCTTCTATTGCTGTGATAAAATATGCTGACCAAAGCAAATTAGGGAAGAAAGCGTTTATAGTGGCTTACAGTTTCACAGAGCAAGGAAGGGTTGCAGAGGAATATCGATTGCCAGTAGCACCTCAGCTGGGGTAGGATTTCCTGAACAGCACCTCCTATGCAGGGATTCTGTTTGGCTTGATTTCATACATGTCTTATGCATACAGTGACAGCTACGGTTAGTATTAGTTTATATGTGCATTTACTTTTGTGTCTTATTTATCTACCTATCTATTTATACTATCTAATTGTTAGGAGCCAATTTCCTCCTAAAATCATTGCAGGAACCATTACCCTGGGGAGTCTGCAGAGAACCCCACACCCATAATTCTGTTAGGAATCGTTCTATTGACAGAGCCTACCCCACACCCAAATTGGCTGTTAATGGAGAGCTATCTGTTAGTGGAACCCACACCACATTCCAAACTATCTAGGGAACTAGGTGTGTCAACTCGTGACTTCTTGACCCAAACTATCTAGGGAACTAGGTGTGTCAACTCGTGACTTCTTGGCCCAAACTATCTAGGGAACTAGGTGTGTCAACTTGACCAAAGGTAACCTTCCGGCTACGTGACCAAAGTGAACCATGTGACCAACGTGAACCACGCGGCAAGAGCTCAGGCCCCTGTGCCCATCCCCCAACTCCTTACCCTATATAAGCTGCACCCCATCTCTAATAAACGGAGGCTCTGACAAACTTAGCATGGCATTCTTCCTCTCTCTCAGCCCATATCTTACAGATAGTGCCTCTCCAGGACCCTGGAATAACTGAACTGCCAGACGGGTTACTAACCCTAGACTAAGTAATTCGTCAAGGCAATCAACATCTAATATTTAAAAATATTTCTCTCTCTCTCTCTGTATGTATGTACACACATACCACACATATGTGTGTAGGTACCCACAGAGGCCAGAAGAGGTTAGCACAGCTCCTTGGAGCTGGAGTTACAGGCAGTTGTGAGTTTCCTGACTTGGGTGCTGGAAACTGATCTTGGGTCCTCCAAAGAACATTATATATGCTCCTAACCATGGAGCCAACTCTTCAGACACTATATGATGTGGGATTCCCTTTGGTATGCTGTGAATATCAATGGTGAATAAAGGAACTGCCTTGGCCTGTTGATAGGGCAAAACTTAGGTAGGTGGGGAAAAACTAAACTGAAGAAGAAGGCAGAGTCAGATTGTCAGAGAGAAGCCCTGTAGCCCCATTGGAGACAGATGCCAGAACGTTAGCCGGTAAGCCACAACCACGTGGTGTTACACAGATTAATAGAAATGGGTTAAATTAGTATGTAAGAGTTAGCCAATAAGAAGCTAGAGCTAATGGGCCAAGCAATGATTTAATTAATACAGCTTCTGTGATTATTTCGGGGCTGAGCAGTCAGGAAACAAACAAGTGACCTTCTTACTACAACTATATTTATTTATCAATTTATTGATTTATAATGTATCCTTTATTGGTGTGCAAGAGTGGGCTTCAAACAGTTTAAGGCAAAAACTCTGGTGTAGGGTCACATAGAACAGTTAAAAAGATCCAAGAGCAAAATCAGAGGCCACAAAGAAGAAAAAATAAAATCTGGAATAACTCTCCAAACCATGTATTAAATATAATTGGATGTTTTCAACATGGAAGAGGGAAAATGGAGCCAGGTTGAGTTGGAACAGGTCTGTAATCCCAGCTCTGTGGGAAGTTGAGGCAGAAGTATTATCAGTTCAAGTCCTGACTGGGCAACTTAGTGAGATCCTGCCTTAAACAAAACAAAACAAAAATCAGAAAGCAAAGCAGGGGACTTGGGATGTGGTGGAGCAGTAAAGTACTTGTCCAGCATGTGTGGGACTCTAGGCTCAAGTTTCTTACTGATGGAAAAAATTGGATCAAAAGTAGGTATTTTCACTCTTTTTGCAATAAATGATCTCATTATTAATTGAACTGTTAGTGTGATTAATGATTTCAAGCTTAAAAGAAACTGGAAGGATTTTTAAAAGTAAGGTGTCAAGGCTCGACTTGGGACCAGTGAAATAGGTAATAGTTGCAATGTCAGTGAAGTGGGGAAGACTTTCTGGTGACTCCAGCATGGTCTTTCTGTGAAAACCCTGTGAACCACTGGGTTAGAGTTTTCAGCCAATGAAATCAGCTCTGTGTATTGGCTATTTAATTGATGAGCTGCAGAGAGAAAAGAGAAAACACACACACACATACACAAAGCAAGCGGCTACTATGTATCACTGAAAGGGACTATGTATAAATAATAGATGGAATGTTTTTCATTCTTGATTAGCACTGAATAAACTTTTCTATCTCTGAATAGGACATATTGTTTAATTTAAAACACATGTAGTGTGGCAGACATGATGTTGGTCTCTATGAAATACAAACACAGCTCTTGATTTCTTTTTTTTTTTTTTTTGTAGAGTTGATAATCCAGTTCCTCTCTTGAAATGGTTTAAATATTGTTTTGGAATAACTAGAAAATCCTGATTACAGAATGGTACAAGTTGCTTTATTTATTGAGTGTATAGAAAAGGGATAAAGAACTTATTTGTTAACATTTATGGCATATGGTGGTGACACCCAAAGACATAATGGGTTCATCTCACTAAGAAGCTTGGACAAGTGTGATAGTTTGAAAGAAAATGGTCCTTAAAGGGAGTGACACTATTATGAGGTGTGGCCTTGTTGAAATAGGAAGTGTGTCACTGTGAAGGTGGGCTCTAAGGTCTCATACTCAAGCCAAACCTGTGTCTCAGACTACTTCTGATGCCTGCAAGATGTAGGATTCTCAGCTACTTCTCAAGCACAATATCAGCCTGCACACTGCCATGACTCACCATGATAACAATGGACTGAACCTCTGAACTGTAAGCCACCCCAGTTTATAACAGTTGTTGTGGTCATGGTGTCTCTTCAGAGCAGTAGAAACCCTAACTAAGACAAGTAATTTTCAGCATCCCTTGCAGCTAGATGTGAACATTTGACCCAGTTTTGGTCAATAGAAATTAAAGAGAAGTTTCCTGCCGAGTTTCATGAAAGAAATACAGAGTTGTTTCACACTATTTCCTGGTCCATACCTTTGAGGTTGGTATAGCCACCTGATTTCTATGGAAGAATAGTAAGTGAACTGTAGATTCATCAACTCAGAGACCTAGTGCTATGAAACCATTAGATCCCAGATTGCATACTTTCTTTGTAAGAAAACAATGAATCTGCAGAAAGCAGTATTTGTTAGATATGCCTACTTCAGTCAAAGGAATTTATAACATATATAATGTAATTCATGCATGTTTCTATAGCTGGTTATAAATAAAAGTTTGGGGAAGACATCTGTAACACTTCACCAATCATGAAGTGTATTCTTTTAAAATGACTGATTTTTTAGTGTGTGTGTGTGTGTGTGTGTGTGTGTGTGTGTGTGTTGTGGGTCACCCCACATGGGGGCTGGGAACTGAACTTGGGTCTTCTGGAAGAGCAGCACATGCTCTTAATTGCTGACCAATCGTCTAGCACAAGGTATTCTTTTTGCTTGCTCAGTTTTCATTTCTCCTTCATCTTGATAGCATCCTCCCAATTTCTCACATGCTAACTCCCCTCTGTCTACCCTCAATTCTCAGGGTCTGATGGTGCTGACTACCCCTGACACAAGAATTGAGTGCGAGTTTTGGGCCTTTGCAAAGTAGAATATTTCATCTTTGTTTTGAGTGGGCAGGGCTAAGAAACAGAAAGAGTGAGAACAGGTCTTGCTGGCAACAATCAAACTGCTTGACTGGGAAATGTGCAATGCTTGGTCCAAATTCAGAAATCAGTGTATAAACAGCTGCTTTTTAGCAAGGGAAGGTTGGGTGCAGTTCTTGACAGTAGCAAGCAAAGTGCATCATTCCCTAGAGCTACATTTTCATGACCAATGCACCTGCATTTGGATAACCCAGCAGAGGCTAGATGCTACAAATAGGAAAGTTGCAAGGGAGTCTCAGTGAACAGGAGGTTAATGGCCATTGGGCTCTCTCATGTCTTCAATTCTATGATGCTATAAACATCCTGGGTCTGCAGGAATGTGGTCATAGGGGAGCATGATATCCTGAGACTTGGTGGGTTATCTACTTCCTAAATACTGAATGAATGGGTGAATTTTGGCATTACAGAAACAGCAATAGAGTATCGGGCAAGTGACACCCAGTTTTCCATCCTGGCTAGCTAAGCTGACAAAGCAAGTTCTCAGTACATTGATGAACCATGGTATAGGAAACACAAGGGGATGGTTGCAAATAGATGGTGTATCAGAGAAATAAGGGTTATTGAGGATCTATTATGGGCTATGAACTATGCTAGCTGCCTTTATTTTCTTTTTTAATTTTAAAATTACATTTATTTAGTGTTTGCAGCTGTGCCCATGGAGAGCAAAACACATCTTGCAGGAGTCATAATTGCATTCTTTTCTTCCACCGTGTGGGACCTGTTGTCAGACTTGGCAGCAAGCACCCTTACTCATTAAACCATCTTGTCCACCCAGTTTGTCTTTTAATTATTTAGTTGGTACAACAATTTTCAGATGAATGGTGTGGTAATTTGAATAAAACCGGTCCCCATAGCACCATAGAGAGACACTATTAGGAGGTATGGTCTTCTGGGAATAGGTGTGGCTATTTTGCTCTTGTTTTTCAGATGTGCCTTAAGTATATGACTATGACACCCCTGACACCAGGTCTTCTGTTTCCAGGATTCCATATGCTCTGCTAGTGACACTTGACTACCTGTTTGTGGAGAGTGATTTGTGACTATAACCCGTTGTACAGCATTGCCTAGAAACTTGAGCTGGAGTGCTCTCAGGTCTCCGCTTTCCTCTCCACCGTTGGTCTCTTCTCTCTCTCTGGACTTGCCTTTTCTTTTCAGGCTGGTTATCTCAATGAGAATGGCACTGGATAGTAAATTCTTGACTGCTGTGCTCTCCACTTCCCCGAAGAAGATCTGGCTTAAGGGAAGTGAGAAGCTTATTTGTCTCACAGAACAAGAGCAACAGAGGTAGGAAGCCACTAGAGTTGGCTCGAGACCGGTAGGGTTTCAGGAAATAAATTTCTATGCATCATTTTTAATTTTGCTTGAGCAAATTATAGTTTTTCTGTTGCTTGAAGATGCAGCGATATGATGGTGGATTCAAGCTGATTTTTTTGTTGTTTTGTTTCATTTTTATTAGATTTTAGAGAATTTCATAGTTGTATTTTGATTATATCTGCTTCTTCCTCCCACACCTCCTGGACCCACTTCCCTTTTCTCTTCTACCCACGTAACTCTATGTCCTTTCTGTAAAACAACAACAGCAATAAGTTCACTTTTGCTGCCCAAATACTCTTGGATTTATGGCCCTCCGTTGGAGCTTGGCTGATCTATCAGGGCCATGTTATTGAAGAAAACTGACTCTCCCTACCCTAGCCCATAGCTCCTCAACAACAGATGGGATTGCTACTACACCCCCTTCTGCATGCTGGGATCTGATCTGGGTTGAGCTTATAAAGCACACACATATGCTGTCATAACTGTTATGAGTTCATAGGTACAGATGCCCTGCCCTGTCTATAAAACATTGTTTCCTTTCAGTCATCTGCCTCTACTGGCTCTTGTAAGTTTTCCACCTACTCTTCCATACTGATCTCCGAATTTGGGAGGAGGGGTGTGATTTAGATGTCCCGCTTAGAGTCAAGCATTCCACAGTCTCTTCTCTTGTTGATAACTGCGAGCCAATGATAAGCACTAATCTACCTCGTAAAGAACCTTCTCTGGTGAGGACTGAGAGATGTGCTCATCCATGGGTATAGTGGTAGTCACGAGGAGTCAGTTTAATACTATGTCCATTTCACATACTACTAGTAGGTTCTTCACTAGGGCCTATGACCTGGCTAACCATGGGTTCTTTGCCTCAATCGCGGTACCAGGGATAGGTATCTTCTTGTGGAGTAGGTCTTGAATCCAATTAGAAAGTGGTTGAGCCGGGCAATGGTGGCGCACGCCTTTAATCCCAGCACTCGGGAGGCAGAGGCAGGCGGATCTCTGTGAGTTCGAGACCAGCCTGGTCTACAAGAGCTAGTTCCAGGACAGGCTTCAAAACCACAGAGAAACCCTGTCTCGAAAAACCAAAAAAAAAAAAAAAAAAAAAAAAAAAAAGAAAGTGGTTGATTACTCTCATGATGTTCTTGTCACTATTGCACCAGTGGGCATATCTTGCCATGACAGTTGTTATTATAGGTCACATGGCTCACCGCTAGGTAGGACTGATGATGACTTTTCTGCTCGTGGCATACATAGTAATCCCCCTCCCCCAGCCTTATGTAAAGGAGCTGGTAGTGAAGAAGCTTTCAGGAGAAAACCAGCTTGATTTTTCCATGTTATATGGTTCAGGTACATGGTATCTTCAGCAATAGGCCCTTACCATCAAGTTCTAGGGGACAAATAATAATATTGGCAGTAGCCTTCAATATTTTGGGGTTTGTGAGACATCACTAACAATCAGCTCTAAAAGGAGTAGCCCATTCCTGGCACTTGTCCTGGGGTCTGGTAGGGACACTGTCACCTCTTTAGAGGGTAGTTCCATTTAAACCCTTTTTATATGTTTATCTACGTGCTTTAGGATGTTTTTACTGTGGGCTTCCAAACAAGTATGACTTTTTGAAAGATGTTTAGCGGTAGACTCTCTGTATTTCTTCCTCTATCCTCCTCTCCCACGCCCTACTTTAGTTTAACCCTTGATGTTCCCCTTTAATAATTTATGCCACTGTGCTCTATCACCCTCTCTTGAGAACCTTTCCTAATTTCCACAACGGCCCCTTACTAATTTCTTCATAGGTATCCGAATGCAATGAACTTATCGGAAGATTCAAAGCTAACATCCACAAAGGAGAGAAAATGTGATGTTTGTCTTTCTGGATCCGAGTCATCTCAGGACGATCGCTTCCAGCTCCAATCATTTTCCTGCAAATTTAATTTCTAAGAGCTGAACAATATTCCATTGTGCACGGGTAGCACGCTGTCATTATCTACTCATTAGCTGATGGACATTGAAGTTGTTTCCATATCCTGGCTGTTGTGGATGGAGAACAAACACTGATAAGTACCTCTGAAGCTGGATTGAGAGTCATTTGGGCACACGAACACCGGGAGTAGGAGAGTTGGATCATATAGTAGATTTATCCGCAGCTTTTTTGAGGAACCTCCACATTGATTTTCAGAGCACCTGCCCCGATTTACCTTTCCACCAGCAATGAGTAAATGTTTTCCTTTCTTCACATACTCAAGAGCATTTGCCATTTCTCTTATTGAACTTAGCCCTTCTGACTCAGTAAGATAAAACCTCAAAGTAGTTCTAATTTGAATTTCTTTGATGATTAAAGATGTTGAAAACATGCTTTTCAACCATTTGTGTTTCTATTTTTTGAGAGCTCTGTTTAGTTCCATACTGCATTTTTAAATGAAATTATTTATTTTCTTGTTTTTTGTTTTTTGGATATTTTAGATACTCATCCACCCTCAGTTACATGACTAGAAAAGATTTTTTTCCCCCATTTTGTAGACTGCTTATTGATGAAAACAATGGTGTCCCTCACTACAGGGAAGCTTTTTTGTTTCATGAGCATGGCCCCCATTATTAATTGTTGGTCTTAATGCCTGTGATCCCAGGGTCCAATTCAGAAAGTCCACTACTGTGCCAGTCAGTACAAGTGTATCCCCTACTTTCCCCTCTATGAGATTAAGGATATCTTATATTGAGGGCTTTTTTTACATAATAATTTCCAGGCCCATCCATTTTTCTGCAGGTTTTATAATTTCATTTTACTATATGTCTAAATAAAATTCCACATTTTCTTTGTCCATTCATCTGTAGATGGATATCTAAGCTGGGTCTATTTCATTGCTTTTGTGAACAGAGCATTAAAAATATGAGTTGCCAGTATCTCTGTGGTAGGATATTGATTCTTTGGAGTGTATTCTCAGGAGTGGGAGCGCTGTGTCATATGGCAATTGTATTTTTATTTGATTGAGAAACCTCCATAGTGATTTCCATTAATGGCTGCACCAATTTATATTCTTTTTAAAATATTGATTTTTATTGAGCTCTACATCTTTCTCTGCTCCCTTCCCGGCTTCCCCCTCTCTTTCAACCCTCTCCCAAGGTCCCCATGCTCCCAATTTACTCAGGAGATCTGGTCTGTTGCTACTATCCATGTATCTCTCAATTTATACTCTTACCAGCAGTTCTTGAAGTAGAGAAAATCGCCAGGGCTCAACTGTAGGCTGACAAATGCCATGGCTTTTTCAGGAATCGATGAAGACTAGTAGAGACAGAAAATGTGAGCAATGGAAGGAAGCTTATAGGTCAGTGTCTTATTACTGTTGCTATGCTGAAATGCCACCCCTAAACACACTGTGAGAAAAAGGATCACTCTAGTTCAAGAATAATCAAGGCAGTAGGAACTTGAAGCAGCTGGTCACACAGCCTACACTATCAGGATTCAGAGAATGATGAACGAATGCGTTTCCCTCCTTAAATCCCTTTGTTTGCTTATGCAGTGCAGGATCCCAGCCAGAGAGACGGTGACAACCACAATGGGCAGGTCTTCCCACTCAACGCAACGGAGATAATTTCCCGCAGCAGTACGCAGAGACTCATCTCCCAGGTGATCCCAGATTCTGCCAAGTTAACATCAGAGCCATTTATTCTGCTTGAATCAATCTGATTCCATTCTTTCTTATTCATTTGTTTGATTTTTTAACTCTTGCACCCTATATTCAGCATCTACTACTTTTAGTAAATCCTTGAGAACAAATGTGCGTACAGTTCTTCTTTGTTCTGCTGCTTAGAATATATTCAGCCTGAGACTTCTGGTCTTCGTTGCTGTAACCCTTTCATCCACTTCTCTTATCTATTGCTATTATTTGAATATGAAATGCCCCCATAGGCTCGAGTGTTAAAGGACAAGTCAATAGCTGATATTACATTGATGATGCCCTCTTGGGAATTTCTGGAAACCATACCAGGCAGAACTTAGCTGGAGGGCTGGGGATGAACTTTTGGGATCATCTTGCCAGTCTGACATTTTCCTGTCCCCTCTCTGGTCCTTTGACAGTGATGATATGAAGAGCTCTCTTCTGCCACATGTTCCCAGCACCTTGATGTCCCATCCAAGTTCACGGTGCCACGTAAACCATGGACTGAACTCTCTGATACTTCTTTCCTCTTCTTAAACAGTTCTCTCATGGACTATGTTCACAGTGATATGGCATTCACAAACTCAATCATCCCCTTATTTCCCTCCTCAGGAAAGTAGTCTGACCGGTTGCTGAATGACATGCCCTCTGGTGACTCCCTCTAAAAGTTCATGTTTCTTTTGAAAAGGACCCTCGGGATGCTGCTGGGTGGGGCATTCTGTATTTATGCTGAAGAATGGTTGTGGGAGGGTCTGGAGAGATGGCTCCACAGTTAAGAACTCTTGCTGTTCTTTCAGAGAACCTGGGTTTGGCTCCTAGTGAATCAGATGTCCTCTGGCCTCTGTGGGCACCTGCATACAGGTGGTGCACAGAAACTCACATGGAAACATACACAGACACATAAATAAAAATCAGTAAATACGTTTTTTAAAAAAGAACGGCTGTGGGTTCTCCCTGTGTTTCTTGGCCAGCCTCAAATCTAAATTTGTCTTTGGAAATCCAATAGCTTGGCATGGTTATATTCTTCAAATCCTTTTCTCACAATGCCAGATTCAATAAAATCACCCGGCAGATCCAAACTGCCTCTGAGCTTGTTTGGGTTTCTTTCATTCCATAGCTCACGTTGGTTTTCTGTTTGTTTGACTTCTCATGGAGAATTTAATATCAGCTGTAATCTGAATTTTTCAAAGAAAATTGACCGAATTCAAATTACTCACATGTAACGAATACCATCACCCTGCTAAATTGCTATTTACACCAGTAAATATGAACTCAGAGAGATGCCGTCAGTAAGGCTCGGTGCAATCATTTTACAATTCTCACCTGGTGCATGAGCTAAAGAATGCAAATTGAAAATGCTAATGGGGAAGTGGTGGACGAGACAAATTTTAATAAGTGCCTCTTCGGCCTCCCAGCTTCCCCTCTAAGAGAAAAGAAAATGGTCAACAAGATGTGATGCCAGTTCCTTCCACAGAACATTCCATCAATTGCTTTGCCCCGCTGAATGACATATAATGGACCTTGCTTGAATAGAACTGTAGTACCCCATGTGCTGGCTAGTTTTCTGTCAACTTGACACAAGCTAGCATCATCTGAGAGAATGGAGCCTCAGTTGAGAAAAATACCTCCTTAAGATCAAGCTACTGGTAAGGCTGTAGGGTATTTTCTTAATCAGTGATTGTTGTGGGAGGGTCCAGTCCATTGTGGGTGGGGTAATACCTGAGCTGGTGGTCCCGAGTGCTACAAGCACACGGAGCAAGCCATGGGAAACAAATAAGGAAGCAGCACTCCTCTGTTTCCTCTGCATCATCTCCTGCCTCCAGGTTCCTGTCCTGGCTTTCTTTGATGATGAAGAGTGATATGGAAGTGTAAGCCAAGTAAACCCTTGTTGAGGGATATTAGTTAAAGATGTGTTACATTCTTTTATGCTGTGGGATATTTGTTTAATGATGTGTTTATTCTTTTATGTTGCATTTGTTTAACTCTGTGAAGCTGTGTTACTTTGCCTGCCTAAGACACCTGGTTGGTTTAATAAAGAGCTGAATGGCCAATAGCTAGGCAGGAGAGAGAAATAGGCAGGGCTGCCAGGCTGAGAGAATAAATAGAAGGAGAAAAAGAGAAGAGGGAAGAGAGAATCGGAGGAGAGGATGATAATGGGGGCTAGTCACCCAGTCACATAGACACAGAAGAAAAAAGATAATACAGAAACAGAGAAAGGCAAAGGCCCAGAGGCAAACAGTAGATGAGAGAGTTAGTTAAGAAGAGCTGGCTAATTTATGAAGGATTTTAAATTCCTGCTTGTTTTATGTTAACCATTCTGTTCAGAGTTGGGCGCCGGTGGTGTACACCTTTAATCCCAGAACTTGGGAGCCAGAAGTAGGCAGATCTCCTGTGAGTTTGAGGCCAGCGTGTTTTACAGTGAGTTCCAGGACAACCAGGACTACACATAGAATCCCTGTCTTATAAAACAACAACAAAACAAATTGCTGTTCAAACTCACTTCCTGATTCATTTTCTACCCTGGTTAGTAAAGTTACTGAAAATATTTTGGGGTTCTGTTTTTGCATATTTTATACATGTATTTCTACCGAGGTTCATTTTTATTTGGATGTCTTTCATGGTTCATTCATTCTCATGTGAATTTGTCTTTTAACAAAATAATTAAAGATATATATATTTCTTAAAAAAAAGAGAAACTGTCTAGAAATAAGCCAAGCTAAAGTCGAGCATTTATAAGTAATAGTAAGCCTCTGTATGTTTATCTGGGAGCTGGGTGGTGGGCCTCTATAAGAGCAAAGAGAAAAAGGTCAACTACAAACCCCTCTCTTTCCAATTCACCTTCAGTCATGGTGTTTCCACACAGCCATAGTAAACCAAACTAGGGTGTCCCATAAGACCATGACTTCTGTTGTGCCATGGAGTACACAGAACTGACTGTCAGTTCAGGGAGAAGAACCAGAGCAGAAATGTTATAATTGCAAAAATAAATGAATCGTTTGGAAGATACTTATCAAGAGGATTTCAGCAGCTTATCACTTGATCTAATTGTAAGAGACCTTAGGCAGTGAGATGATATTTTCCCTCAACTATTTGATCAATATTTGCATTAACCGATGAGGACATTTTGATGGTTTCCTTCTTTGGACAAACTGCCTAAGAAAGTCTTCACTCTTGTTCAGAAAAGGGTTACCCATTTCGGCAACTCTGAAATTGGAAACTGTGGTTTCTAGGTTTTTATTTATAATAATTTCTTTAATTTTATTATATGTGTATGAGTGTTTACCTGCATGTACGTCTGTGCACCACATGCATACACTACCCTCAGAAGCTAGAAGAAAGCATCAATATCCTTGGAACTGGAGTTATAGGCAGTTGTGAGCTGTCATATGGGTGCTGGGAACTGATCCCGGGTCCTCCACCTAAAGCATCAAATGCTCTTAACTGTTGAGCTGTCTCCCCAGTCCCTCAAATTCATATTTAAATTGAATTTTGCTTTTTTTTTCATCGGACCCTATCCTCTTTATTCACAACACATTCAAAGAGTCTCATAGGTTGAATTAGTGACTGATTCTCTGACTGCATTAGAATTGAAGATCCATGAACCTTATCTAGATCCTGTTTTCTGTAGAGGCTTTTAAAACACTTTTTACTTATGTTTGATTTTTTT
>NC_022028.1:38409277-38411578 GCF_000317375.1 Microtus ochrogaster | reverse complement strand
CATCTCTCCAGCCCCTTATGTTTGATTTTTGAGACAGTGTGTCACATGTCCCTAGCTGGCCTCAGAATCACGATGTGGATGAGGATGACCTTGAATTTGTTACCTTCTGAGTCTACCTCCCACGTGTGATGAGATTACAGATGTGCACCCCACACCCTGTTTCCATTGTATTCTATTTTGTTACCGGTGATGGGAGGTTGCATCTGGGGCACGCTGGAAAGGTGCCCTAACATTTTTTCTGTCTTTCATTCTGGAGTTCATTTTTACACTACACTTTTGGAGACAAGGTCTTTTGTATCCTAGGCTGGCTTTGAATGTCCTACTTAGGGGACTGTGGCCTTAAACTTCTGATCTATCCCCTGAGTGCTGAGGTTATAGATGTTTGCACACATCCTGTTTATGCTGGGGCTTGGCTCAAACCCTGAGGAGGAATTAAAACCTGACATATTGAAACCAAAGGAAACTTCAGGCAGCAAATATCAAGGGATTGACTGAGTCTTAAAAATGCGTGTGTGTCTGAGCTCTGAATTTGGAAAATAAAATGAAGAGAAAGAGAACTAAGATTTCTGAAACCTCAAATCTTCCATCTTGTATCAGTCACCCAATTAAAGAATTCAGAATAATAGCCAATTCCCAAGTGACCACAGTGCATGTTGGCGTCTCAGGTTCTGCAGCATCCTGAATCTTCTCCCAAGTTTTTGAAAAATATGAATATCATATTGTTTATCACTGTTGTTGATTCTCTTCAACTTGGGGTGGAGGTGGTGGGGCTGTGGGAGTGGCATTTCACTTTTTTTTTTTAAAAGAAATAAAACTTGCCTGAGGATCAGAGAGCAAAACAACCCCATCAATCAGTCTTACAGACCAGGCAGTGGTAATACACACACACCTTTAATCACAGTACCCACACTGGTTACCATAGAAACCAGCCAGTGCATACCTTTAATTCCTGAGGTGCACACCTTTAATCCCAGCCCTGGAGAAGATTATAATATGGGAGGAGACAGCTTTCAGGTACAGTCTCACTCTGAGATTCCTGGAGTCCGGATTGGCATTTTGGACTGATGTCAAGGTAAGAGCCAGTGGCTGGCTGCTTTGCTTTTTGGGTCTTCAGGTTGAACCCCAATTTCTCTCTCTGAGTTTTTATTAATCATGCTCCAGGCAATCATATTAGTGATAAGAAGGAGGATGAGCTTAGGTTTTATTCTCTCTACCTCCCCAAACATTAGCAGAGCCTTTAGCATATGGTGTCAGGTGAGTAGACATTTAGTTATTTAATTTAAAGCCACCTCTTACATGTTTATCTTTGCTATGGTAAAAGATGTTTCTTCAGTTTTATAAAATCATTAACTCGATGCCTAATGAGTGAGATCAATACATTTAGTAGCATCTATGTATTGCTAAGTATTAAACATACAAATGTCAAAATCCTATTTTGGTACTCTTTCCAAGGGTACAAGCCGTTGATTATATTCTAAACACTGAGTCTCAGAAAACATTCCCATATGGTAACTTCTCCCTATTCTTTTCTTCATTGGCACCGGCAAGATTTCCAGCAGCCACAGAAGGCTAATCAACTTTCTCCACATGAATGAACTTAATCTTTTTACATTTTAAACTCGTTCTATTCTAGGAAAATCCATGTTTCCAATCTACCTCATATTTGAACCTGTGTGGAAGCTTCAACCTTGCACAGAAAGTTTTTCTCAAGGTGAATTGAATGAATTCATTTAAGAACCTAAAAAAAAACCAAGTTCTTTTTTTGCTCATTCTTTTCTTAATTCCTTCAACAGTATTTACTGAACACATATTATAATATTATCTACAAGTCCCTGTTCTAAGTACAATGCAACCTTAAGCAAGGGCAGTAAACATAAACACGTAATTTGCTCTAAATACCCCTCATCACCCAGGGGAGTAATCTTGTGTTGCTACAACAAAGAAACCCGAGACTATGTAATTTATAGAGAAAAGTGATATATTTTCTCACAGTTACACAGGGTGGGAAATCCAAGATAAGGACATCAGCATGTTAGGTGAAAACCCCTACTTTTGTTGATGGTATCATCAAGGTATCCTCACATGGCTTTGAGGACAGAAGGCCAAGGTGTCCCCACCCAGCAAGGGCTCAAAAGAGTGTGTGGTAGGACTGGAAAGATGACTCAGAGCCCAAGAATGATTGCTATCTAATCACGAGGGCCAGAGTTTGGATTCCATCTTGCATGTAACAAGCCAGGAGTGGTGTCCTCTTCTGGTCTCTTAGTGTATACATATATACACATGCATGCACACATACAGATA
>NC_022028.1:38395695-38408707 GCF_000317375.1 Microtus ochrogaster | reverse complement strand
ACACACACAGAGAGAGAGAGAGAGAGAGAGAGAGAGAGAGAGAGAGAGAGAGAGAGAGAACCTACAAGAATAAAAAAACAGAAGAAAGACACATGCACTGGGCCCCTCCAGCCTGTTACAAGACACCAGTCCATTCATGAAGCTCTACTTAATCATTTCCCCAAAGGTCCCACCTTTTACTGTGCACACAGTGAAGGTTTAGTTTCATAATGTGGAATTGCTATCCATTGCCCCATGAAAATGACTTGGAATCATTTAGACCACAATGTCAACTATGTCAAGTTGTGTTTTGATTAGCACAGGAGAATGTTTAGCTGACACACTAGACTAAATGCATTAACTGCTGTTCTGTGTCGTCCGTGTACTCTCTTTATTCCTGAAGTCTCCCTTGTGCCTAAGCATGCTTGGTCATTCTAGTTGCGGGAGAACACAGCGACTGGGATTTAGTGTGAGTTTATCCAGTCTGTCCCTGGCAGGGGGGGGGGTGTCTGTGTACCAGGTGGCTCTCATTAGACTTCCTTGTGTCAGGTTATACCCTGATTCTAAGTCCACTACAGTGTCCATGCCCATTTGATTGCCATCTGGTCTACCGGGTCTTTTGTTGCTGTGGTTTGAGTGGGAAATCTCCATAGACAGATAGAACTGAATACTTGAGATCAGTTGGTGGAACTATTTGAGAAAACGACAGAACTTTCAGAGTGTGAAGCCTCACTGGAGGAAGTGGGTAACAAGGGTGGGCCTTGAGGTTTTACAGCCCAACCCCACTTCTTGTTCCCTCTCTACATGTTGGCTGTGGATGGAAGTGTGGGAGATGTGGCAAAAGGAGCAGAGTCAGAGGTCAGGGGCTATGCCGATGACTGTGAAGATGGAGGGAGGGCGTCAGAAGCAAACAGATGCGTGAAGCTTGCAGAAGCAGAAGTGACTAAGAGATATGTTCTTCCTCAGAGCTGCTATCTCAGCAGTTCTCAACCTGTGGGTTGAGACCCCTTTGTGGAGTCAAGCAACCCTTTCACGGGGGTCACCTAAGACCACCAGAAAATACAGATATTTACATTACGATTCATAACAGTAGCAACATTACAGTTATGATGAAGCAATGAAAACAGTTTTATGGTTGCAGGGGGGGGTCACCACCACATGAGGAACTGTATTAAAGGGTCACAGCATTAGGAAGGTTGAGAATCTCTGTTCTAGAAAAAAAACATGGTTTCTCACCTTGGCTACATTCTAGAGAAGTTCATTTCAGGTGGCTCATTTTCACAACTGTTAACTATTGTTAGAACCTCATGATGCTCAGAACTACTGAATGTATGACTATTCTCAGGGGGATAAAAGAAACAGACACACTGGCTCAGTTCATCTTAATTTTTTAAATACACTTGAAAAGAAGTTATGGACACCAAAGCCTTTCTTATCCTAGTACCTTAGTGTGCCTGTCTTCAATGGGTTCAGTATCTGTTGATCATTCATATTCTTTTAAGGCAAAATTAACCTAAAATTTTAGAGATGGGAAATATAACTACCTGGAAGGCTCAGGATTGCTTGGAGACTAGCTCTCTGGGCACTTCTGTGAGAGATTTTCTAGGTAGGTTAATTGAGATGGAAGATGCAGCCTTAATGTAGAGACAGTGAGCTGAGCACCAGCCTTCATCTCCCTCTGTTTCTTGATTGCAGATGTACTGTGACCAGCTGACTCCTGCTTCTGCATCCATGGTGGCTGTGATATGATGCTCCCAGTCTGTGAGTCAGAAAAGCTCTTTCTTCTCCAAGTTGCTTTTGTCGGGCATTTTATGACGGTAACAAGAAGAGTGATAAATGTCTCTCTAGGAAGTTCCTTCATCAGCCATCTCCCCGGGTACCAATCATTCCTTTCCCTCTCTTTATAACTTTATGTCAGTTGAACTGCGGTATATATGTTATTCCTGTGTGTAAGGCTTCTTTCAAACAAGTTTTAGACTGCTTTTAGGGATGAAGATGACGTGGACGTTCTGGCAGAAGCTCTTTTAGAGATGAAGATGACCAAAATAACCATAGAGAAGCTATATTAATTAAAACACTGCCTGGATGATTAGCTCTAGCTTCTTATTGGATAACTCTTATATTAATTTAAACCATTTCTATGAATTTGTATAATGCCACATAGCAGTGGCTTACTAGCAATGTCTGACTCTGGCGGCTCCATGGTATCTTTCTGTCTCTGCCTTCTTCCTCTCAGCATTCAGTTCCATCTTCCCCACCTACCTAACTTCTGCCCTGCTCGGCCTCGGTCCAAAGCAGTTTCTTTATTCATTAACCAATAAAAGCAACACATAGACAGAAGCACCTTCCACACCCTAGTAACTCAGAACCAGAAAAACAAATATTATATGTACTCAGTCATAAGTGGCTTTTAGACATAAGGCAAAGAAAACCAGCCTACAATTCACAATCCCAGAGAACCTAGGCAACAATGAGGACCCTAAGAGAGAGACATACATGGATCTAACCTACATGGGAAGTAAAAATCGACAAGATCTCCTGAGTAAATTGGGAGCATGGGGACCTGAAGGCAAAGGGAGAGGAGGGGGGCAAATAGAGAAAAATGTATAGCTCAATAAATCAATAAAAAAGAAAATATCTCAAACATGCACTATCACCTTCCTTTTTTGGATTTGGCAACCCCTTTCAGTCTCTTGTGTTAAAAGAATGGAAATGGTTCAATGGTTGAGAACAGTGGCTGCTCTTCAGAAGGACCTGGGTTCAGTTCCCAGCACTCACATGGGAACTTGCAGCTGTCTGATATAGAGATGAATGTTTTGCATTGGTATGCATCTTGATCTATTGATACAAATTTAAGGTCAATTTTGTTATATGCATGTTTCTGCTCTTGATTAAGGTATTGTGTTTGTGCAGCTTATTTAAAAAATGTGATGTATAATTAAGAAATACAGGTTAATAGATAGTTATCTATAATAATCAGGCTTGTAGTCATGTTAGTTAGGTTTTCTAGATATACAGAGATATATTTCAGATGGATAGATATTCTTCAAACATTTCAAGGTCTAACAGAATATGGTATTTACAGTGTTTAAAAATTTAGGACTTTTCATGACAATGAGACACATCTGCTCCTGGCAGCACCAATTACTTCAAAGAAAGATGGGCATCGAAGAGGCTCCATATGGAATTTGTTAGCCATTTGGGCAAGAAATTGCTCTTGTCTGAACTGCTTGATGTTATGCTGTATGAATTGGACATGTAGGACCCACAGAAAAATGACTGCTGAACTTGCCTAACGGTCCTTCAGGGTTCCTGTTTTGTGAAAGAGTCTGCTAGACATTCTGCAGGACACAGAAGAAAGAGACTGACAAACTGCCAATATAGGTGAAACTGTCCTTTGAAATTTCATGCTTCATGCAAAATTTTCTCAGATGCTATGGGCCAGTAGGCTGAAGATGGGTGCCTGTAACATCACAGAAGAGCTTTGGATAAATGTTCAGGTAGAGGGATGTCTCTGTCAATTGTAGAGTTTTGGAAGTTGCTCACAATGTACTTCTGTTTACTTAGGTAATATATCCTTCCTCTGTCTTTGATGGAATTGAAGAATAGATAGATATAGTTTTTCTTAGTTATAATAAAAGATAGAGTAGATATAAATTTTATAACTATAATTCTTGCTTGATAACTGTTTTGTTGTATGTAATCTTTCTATGTTAAAGTTAAAACCTTGCTTTTTATTTAGACAGAAAAGTAGATGTGATGTGGGATTCTCCTCTGTATGCTGTGAATGTGTTTTGTTAATTTATAAAACTGCTCTGGTCCTATAACAGGGTAGAATAGAGCTAACTGGGAAAACTAAGCTGAATGCTGGGAGAAAGTAAGAAGAGTCAGAGAGAAGCCATGTAGCCACTGCCTAAGATATGTGCCAGATGCTGAACGAAAACTTACTGGTAGACCACAACCATGTGGCAAAACACAGATTAATAGAAATGGGCTAATTTAAGATATAAGAATTACCTAGAAATATGCATAAGCTAATAGGCCAAGCAGCATTGTAATTAATATAGTTTCTGAGTGATTATTTTGGGTCTGGATGGCCGGGAACGAGTGAGCAGTCTTATCTTACAGCTGTCTGTAATTCTGTTCCAGGGGATCTAACACCCTCACACAGACATACATGTAGGCAGGACACCAATGTACATTAAAAAAATGATAAATGTTAATGTAAGAAATGTAATGTTAATGTAAGAAAATAATCAATATCGAAATTGGTCTACTTTTTCAGAGTAAATTCCAGAAGCCTGTCAAAACAGCTCAATTGGAAGACCTGTTCTATAGAAACTGATATGTTGTTCAGACAAGAGGGGTCTGTGTCTTTATTAAAATCCTCTACGACCTGGAATTTGGAAGGAATCTACTGATTTTAGATGACAGCTGTTTAACCAAGATTCTGTTCAAATGGGGGCATGATTTTGTTTGTATCATCAGTACCCGACATGTGGCTTCTCTTTTCCCCTTTGAGTCTAGACTTGTCGTGACCCCGCAGCACCACAGAAATGTAGCCCCAGGCGAAGTTTTACAGCATAAAGTGTTCATAAACCACCAAAGTGAAGAAAAATCTGGTCTTTAGAAGAAGAGAAATACATCTATGTCTACCGTCCTGGAGGGAAAATAATGCATTAGAAAGAATAGAACGATGCTATTTCCTCTCCCCCTTTTCTGAGCTTCTCCTATTTTTTCCCCCTTGTCTCAGCTTCTCTTTGAACTCAACAGGGCTTTACCCTTAAACCCCAAACACTCCTGCATCATAAAGTGACCCTTCCAATTCTGCGTCTAAAGAAATGTGCTTCACGTTTAGAAGTATCAGGAGAACAAACCTTGTGATCTTTACCAAGGAAATAAAATGTGCAGACCAGGGGTACCGGCCTCACGATTTCACATCCTTGGGTGCCACAGCTCAGCCTGGAAGCCTATTGCTCACCTCTGGGGTAGCGATTGGCAAGCAATGAGTAAACGCGAAGAACTTGGCGCAGCGTGGGCTGCTGCCACCATTTAGCTTGTGAAATAAATTTCCTATTTTTAGAGTCTTCTGTCACATTCCTAAATTCTCCTCTCAGCTAAAAATTTCTGACTTTTGATCAATAGTGCATTTCTTAACCTTTCAGTCTTGACTTTTTCCTGCATTGCACATACTTAATTGGGTTGGGCTTATGTATTTGTGTGTGAGGTTGAGGTTGGGGGCAGCTGGGGAGAGAGATAGATGCCTTTTCTCTCAATTATTTTCAGGCTATAAAAGTTGACTGAGTGAACCATTTAAAAATTTCAAGAGGAGAAACCCATTAGAAATAGTGACCTTGTGCTTAAACCATAGGATTAAAATTTCAAAGTTGGTTGCTGAGCATCAGTCTTTAATATCTTTCCTACACTTTGGAGCCTTGTGCCAGGCAAAGGCGTTGCACAAGAGACCGTCCTTAAATTATTTTTCTGCAATAAAATGCCTAAATGAAGCCCAATTAGAAATATCAAAAGGGAAAACTTCTGGGAATTCAATATTTTGGTTGTAAATTTATAATCACAAGCTAGCATTTCCATAGATGCTGTACAGATGTGTGTCTGTAAATTGATATATAAAATATGAATGAGTTCCCGGACTCAAAAATGCAAGCATTCAGGCAATAGGCTATATTGTGCTTTGTGTTATATTATCTTCAATATATAAACCAGATGTTATGTATTTTTTTGATGTTGTTCCAATTTCAACTATTTTATTTAGTCATCCCAGGAGGTAAAGTACTGTTTATTGGCTGATAACATAGGCAGTATATTATAGTCAATTGAAAGTTATGGGAAAAAATGAAAATGGGGCCAGGGAAGAATAATTTTCTCCCTAGTTTCCAGTTGTGAGTGCAGATTTAATGTACCAGTTAGAGATCTGTGGTTCTCTAACAGAGGGGCCATCGCTATTGGCCATAGTAATACCAGATTATTATTTGATTGGCAGGATCAATTTAGAGTGAGAAACTGCTTATCAATTCACGCATATGACTAAGGAAGACATGGTCTTCCTATAATTCTGTTTGCTTTCTGGCTTTCGAGTTGCCATTCTCCTAAATGGTAGAGATTTCATTTCTATCAATTCAGGTTCTTAGCCCTATTTCTTTCACCAGGGACAGAGTCCAGGTCCCATTCATTTGAGGACAGACTAACATCTAATGTCTTCATGGATTAGCACCCTGACTTCTTTCTCTCACACTTTAAAAACTCTCTAGCGTCTGAGATAGGAAACTTTGTTCCTTTGGTCTTATTGTCTCTCCTCGATCCCCTGTCTTGGCTGGGATTTACTCCCTACAGAGTCTAGAGGGTTGCAGCTCAAAGCCAAGAAGTCTGGGCCCCTCTCCTCATTGCTCTATCAGCTTGTCCACTGAGTTGGTAGCTACAGAATGTTCCCTTTGATGAATGCAAATAAGGGGCGTGGCTTAGAGGAAACCAGACAATGTTGGAGGAAGTCTCATTGGTTAGCATTCGGAGTATCCTTTATGTAAAGATGGTCAGTGGATTATGTAGTGGTGGCTGTAATAGGGAGGGCAGGTGTCTGTGTCTGCCGTGGATATAATATACAGAACACAGACATCCCTGTGTGACCACTCTCCTGGCCCCTAAACAATTGCATATGCGTCCTAGGGAGAGATGCTAATCCTCTTTGAACCTGCAGCCATGAGCCATTTAAAGCACAGAATGAACTTCTCTTCTGATCCCAGTTTTAGCTTCAGCAGCCTTCAGACAATTTCTCTCTCTGCATTCCTTGCATTTGGGGAACGTGGGTATGATTATTTCACGCATTTCAGATGAACGCTTTGGCTTTCTGCTGTATGTGTATCATCACCATCCTATGGCCCTCATCTATTTTGTGTTCTGCATTTTCCTGGCCAGTCCTTGATTCTCTTTGACTTCAGGACTCTCTGGTAGTGAGAACATTGCCTGGATGCTTCACTGATTTTTTTTTTTTTTGTGTGTGTGTGTGCAAGTAAAGGCCAGTTTAGGAATTTTTAAAAATGGGGCAAGGAAATGTGGGGTGTAGCTGAGTGGGTAGACTGCTTGCATAACATACATGAAGCCTTGGGTTGACCCCTAGCTCTGTGTAAACCTGGTGTGGCGGTACATTCTTGTAATTCTAGTATTTGAGAGGGAGCCGTAGGAGGACCGGAAATTTAACTTTGTCTTCAGCTATAATGCATATGAATTGGAATCTGGCCTGGATTACATGAGACACCATCTCAAAAACAAAAAAAGCAAAAAATAAGCAAAAATTCTATTTCTCTTATCTAAAGTTCTTTAAGATAATCTTTATTTTAATTAACTCCCACATGCTCGCTTTGACCTTTAACGCCATGATCACGCTTCTAAACCTTTTAGAAATTTCTCTATGTCTCCAGAAACTGCAAATCTTCCAGTATGCTGCAATGTGCTGCTCGCCGAGCTGCTTGCTGGATACCGTCATTAAATATATTGTTTAACTCTGTGAGTAGAACATGCAACTACTGTTTCTGCTAACTAAGCACTCAGTTATACCAATTAGCTTACGTCTCACAAAAGCCCTGTTATGAGTGGAGCTGTATCTCTGTTAAAAAGATAATGAAGTCCTTCCTAATCCTCAGTACCACAGAATGTGACCTCATTTGGAAGCAGAGTCTTTTTTAGAGCTAATTGAGTAACACGAGGTCATTAGGATGTGTGCTGATCCCATACAAGTGGAGTGGTTCTAAAAGTGGAACCCAGGCACAGGGGAGATGGATGCAGAAGGAATATGAAGTGGAGCGAGGCACAGGGAGACGGCCAGCTGAAGACAAAGGCAGACCCTGGGCCAGCAGATCTGCAAGCCACCGGCTGCAGTTAGGAGGAGAGGCAGGGGGTTGGCTGTTCCCTAGAGCCCTCAGAAGGAAGTGGTCCCATGCTTGATGTTGAGCTTCTAGCCTGTGGAACTATGAGCCAAGACATCACTGTTGTTTTTGGCACTTTTTTTTTTTTTTGGCAGTCTTAGTCAGTGAACCCTCTCTGGGAGGGATGAACTATTATTGCTTCCATTTGAAGATGAGCAAAGTGGGGTGAAGAGGAATGAGGTGTTCGGGAAGAGAGAAGATTGTGAAAGAGTTTCAAAAGGAATCGCGTCTTAACTGGAAAAGACAAAAGACAACCGCGTAAAATGGGCAGGAGCACAGGTGTTTATAGGCTGACGCAGGAAAGAGATGGAGAGTGTGTCCCTTTAACGGCATCTTCACAACTATACGGCCCTGTTAAAGGAGGGCTCACTGGAGAGGGGGACAAGTTGAGAGCAAGCTTCTGTTACCTGTGGCTCAAGATGGAGGAATATACTTCCGGGCTGTATATCCTCCCCTCTGGCTGCAGCTGCAGCTGGGCTATAAATGTGTCACACATGCACATGTGTATGTGTGTGTGTGTGTGCGCATACGTGTGCACACACACCCACACACTCACATGCATACCCACACAATACCACATATACATACCATACATACACCACACACATACACACCACACACACACACACACGCACACGCACGGCTAATTGCTCCGCGAGTGATGAGCAAGTTATCTGTGATAGAGACCTTTGGTTGAGATTTCAATCTAGTTATTTAAATTAGAAGTGCATGCTGTTCTTGTGGGTCTTAAGGACCAACAGCCATGCTTTGAATGAGTTTCCTAAGTATATGGTAAATAAGAATAAAAGAATAAGTAGTAAGTTGCAAAGCAGCAGACAGCATGATATCATCAAACAGGGCCCCTGAAATATAAAAATCAGAGGTAACTGGCGTAGCCTAACTGAGAACTAAAACTAAACATTATCAAATCAGGAGCTCATAGGCATCTAGCAGAAACCAACCGGGGAAGCTGAGGCAGTCAGCTGGAGTTTCCAGCGGAGAGTGATGGGGATGGAGGGTCCACGCTGTCCTTTTGATGAATGTGCCTCCTGCGTCACAAGCCTGTAATAGGAGCCTTTATATCACACAATAAGCAATAGCACCGTCTAGCCATTCTCAAGGACACACTGCTTTTATTCTTGGGCTGTTTTCCCATTTTCATTTCTCCCTGCACAGAGTTGGGGGGCATCCTATCTCCAGACAAGGGACTTTGGAGGACGCTTGGAGACAAAAAAACTTGAGTCTGAAATGGGGAGGGGGCGACAAGGCTTCCAGAGCCTGCTTCTCAGTGGTGTCAAATGACACATGGAAATTTACCTGCAGGATGCGCATTGCATGTGCTCACAGATGAATATGAGAAAACAGCCAGACTGCCCCTGCGGGATGCTGACCAGAAGGTCCCTGGGAATCTACTGTGATAACTCCCAGAAATAGATGCAGAACAAAAGAGTAGTGACTCTCCTTTGTGTTAGATTCATCAATTGGAATTTTATGGAATCTTCTCCATTTTGCTTTCCAGAGACCATAATACTTTCATTTTTCTTTAAGAGCATCTTGGAGATTACAGACATGACACAGGAGAAGTACTTAGAATAGACGCGAAGAGGTGATATTAAGAGGACCCAACAGAAGAAGAGAGTGAGTCACATGTTCAGAGTCTGTCCTGCCTTTCTTCTGTATCCAGCACTTGTTCCACAGAGCCCTCCTCCCCGATCTTATTCGTCTGTACTTGGCCGTGTGGATCACAGTGACTAAGGTAGTCTGTCAGTTCAGAGACCTCTGCCCATGTTACTGGACACCACATGCAAGTCAAGCAGCAAATGACTACAGGCAGGTATTGTCGAGATCATCAACCCATGACCCACAGGGAATAGGTTGGTGAGTGTGTTAGCAGTGGCTCAGTAATGTGTGCCATGGCCTCCAATATCTACAGTACACTATGCTGTAAAGATTATTTCTCTGTTTGGTATGAAGAGTTTGAGCATTCCTCATCCCTAGCTGGCTTTGAAGGTCAGAGAATTTTGTAGAATTCTTCACTAGGTAGCTGCTGAGAGATGAATAAATTTGTGTGAGAAGGAACTCAGTCTACCAGTTATTGAACAAGACTGACTTTTTTATTAGTGAATGTACGGACAGAAGAACAAGCAAAGGCAAACACAGAGAGTAAACAATAACCCAATGAGAAGAACTAATATTTTTCCCTGTCGACTAGGGGAGATTGTAATCCGTTTTTCGAACACAACATTTCCAAGGTCAAAGCGGAAGGGCGATGGAGCTTCAACGTCACTGAAGTAGAAGAAACAAGTAAGGGGTCTGTGAGGAGAAAGGATTATCTATGCAGACATGATTAAACAGGAATAAACGTCTGTATGCCTTGCTGAAGTTTGGGTCAGGATGGCATAAACAAGGATGCAAACAGAAGCATGCACAAGGCAGGTTTAACCAAGCCTTTTTCATGTCATATTTCTTACCTCGCCAAAGAAGCCGACTGCAGTGGAGTCAAGGTTCTTCCCCAAACTGCAGGTTTCAGGGAAAAGAAGTTACTGTGTCTCGGGTGATCCACAGAGCGAAGGATAAAATGCCACCTGGTTCTGAGGCCGTGTCCTGATCTGTCTAATTTCCTCCCAAACTTAAAGTGGAGTCCAGTGCTTTTGGATGATAAATTCAATATGTCAAAGTCAAAATTACATTTAATCTGTTTTACCGAATACAGTTTGGATTTTTTTTTTTTTTTGTAAGCATTTTCTTGAGAATCCCATTGATCCTTATTTCAAACTTAAGAATTACCTCCGAGACTTTGTGAAGCACCGAGTTGCTTGCTGTTTCTGGCTTTTTATTCCTGAGATCTCTTTGCCCCCAGGGCTTTTACTTTCCCATCTGCCCTATGTATTCCTCAATGTGAGATTTGGTTCCACCTTCCTC
Organism: Microtus ochrogaster; assembly: GCF_000317375.1. Lineage (NCBI taxonomy): Eukaryota > Metazoa > Chordata > Mammalia > Rodentia > Cricetidae > Microtus > Microtus ochrogaster. The sequence goes on along the minus strand of NC_022028.1, from coordinate 38,397,869 downwards.
CCCACTCCCACCACCCATGAGCAAGGCACACTTTAGCTACTGTGTGGCAGTGCCAGGAGGGTGGTGTTTGAGTGGCAGAAAAGTCACTTCCAAGCACTCCCTGGGAACCTGGTTCTGAGATGCTTTGGGATGTGACAGTAGTTTCATTTCTCCTGGCTCCACTTACTTAACTCCCGTGATCATCTACTTTCTTCCTGTTTGCTCCGAGCCCCAAAAGCTCACATTCTGGGCTCATCTCTAAAGCAGCCTAAAGCTTTTTCTCCACCAGGCAGACATGTAGCTTTCTGAAGCCTCCAGCTCTGGCAGCTGCTTCTAGAGGGTCTCACCTGACAGCCCTGGCCAGGGTTAAGAGGCAGGATGAGACCAAATCGGGACAACTGGCCCACCCTCTATCATTTCCTAATTTAGATCAATGCTCAGCATTTGCTTGAATTGCTGGTATTTATTGCTGCCTTTAAGATTTCTAAGTAATCACCAGGGAAGTTCTAGTGAATGGATTTTTACATAACAGATGCTCTTTGCAGCTATGTGAAGACCTCATCAGAAATATCAGGCCTGCTCAACAATGAACAAATTGATGAAGCTAATGAAAGTAAGGTAAAAGAGACACTTTTCTCTTTCTAGTTGGCAGTGGGTCTAGCAAAATGGGAATTACTCAAGTATTAAATGAGGGGCTATTCTCAGCTAATTTGTAGCCCATTGATTAGCAACAGGTTGCATCCTGCAGGGATTTAACGGATAGTTGCTCAGGTTTCGCCTCGCCAAATTTGAATGTCAATCTCTTGGCAAGCCTTTCTAGAAACTTGCTGAGATGATTACTAGCCTAATTCTCCGTCTTTAGGTTAATGTAAAACAAAACAAAAACAATAGCAACAAAACAATAACAAAATAAACAAACAAACAAGAACCTCACAAGATGTCCTTTCTGAATCTGTCAGACATCACCACGTAGCTCAGGCTGGATCATCCACAATGTACCACCGAGCATCATCATCTTGATGCATTTTAAAAATTTCTAGCCTTTTCCAGCAGAAGCTATCAGGACCAAAGTAGTGGGTCTACTTTACATGCGAAATCCCTTTTGGGTTATTGGGAACTAAATTCCCCCCACGCAGTGCAGAGTTCTCTGGCATCTGGAAGCCTTTGAACTTCTGTTAGGATGGAAGGGTGAGATGTTGAGACACTGCTCGGACATGCTGTGGGTGTGGCAGTAATTGACTAACAGATTCAACTGACAACATTATCAATATTGGGTCTGTTTGTTCTACATGGGTACTCTCCAATCTGTTATCAATAGTTCTTTTTCTTGATCCGGACTCACTCCTGGAGAGGCATATTCTAACTTTGTGGGCATTGATTTGGGTTTCAGAACCTCAGCGAGGAGTAGGTACCTTGAGTTGGGTGGGTGGGGCTAAGGATTTAATGCATAGAACTACATGATCCTTTTATTGCGAACGTGCAGTAGGGCTCCCTTAAGTGAAGTTTCACTTATTGTAGTTTTAGCAATCCAGCGTAGTCTGAAATGGAAAACTCATAATTTCTAACATGGTCCATTTTGGGAGACTTCTGTCTCAGTGTAGTCGTGATTCATGTCTTTGTCCAAGACATCCACTTTGTATATGCTACCAGCCCAATTGCCACTTCGTTGTCGTCAAAGTGACCAGGTCACCTCTCACAGCATCAAGACTTGAGCTGAGGTAAACATACTTTTATTTACTAATTGGCCCAAGGAATAAAAATCAATGCTGACAATTTGAATGTGTGAGCCAGGTGCTACAAAGTCCTTCCTCAGAGGCGGTAGGAAGGGACTTTCTATTTAAGTTGGAAAGAAGTCAGTCACATGGGGGTTGGGTTCCACGTTCAGTTTTTAGCAAAGGAGGGTCCTGGGACCTATCTGGTGTAGGTAAGAAATGATGCTGGAATTCTCTTCCCACTGCTGTCTAGAGTCCTTCAGCGTCACAGAGGCTTTCCGATTGGATTATCTGCTGCAGGAGTGGGGAGCTGTCCATGTGATCCTTTCATTTGAAATACTAGGAATGTATTAGCTATTTTAAATAAAAAATATTTTAAGTAGGGGGCTGCAGAGACTTAGGTTCAGTGTTCGGCACTCACATGGCAGTTTCCTAAGTATCGGTAACTCCGGTTTGAGGGGATCTGATGCCCTCTGCTGGTCT
>NC_022028.1:38393569-38394856 GCF_000317375.1 Microtus ochrogaster | reverse complement strand
GGCCAGAGAAGGTATCACAGCCCCTGGAGCTGGAGCTGCAGGCAAGTGTAAGCATTAGGATGTGGTTCTGGGAACTGAACTCAGGTCCTCTAGAACAGCAGTACCTGACTCTTCACCCCACCCCACCCCCGACCCATCTGGCCAGCTCCCCCCCACTGTTTTCTTTACAGAATTCTCTGTATGTTGGCCTTTTTTCTTATTTAGTTATCATCCTCATGCAATTTTAACTCTTGTCTGTGTCTCAGCTCCCTTATCTATAGAATTGCTCTCTGTTCTGAATGTCCTTTACAGATAGGAAGTTCTATAAGATGTGAGAGAAAGCAGGCATTGGAGCTGGATGGCCGGTTCCCTCTCATTGCTTAGACACTGTGTGCCAGTCTTCTCTGGGTGTAGGCAACAGAAACCAACTGGGCTTCCTCATATACAAATAAATGAACTAAAAAGAACATGTTTTATGTTTTAGCTAGGTAACTACTCTCAGGAAATATATAGAAACCCAATTGATGCTGGGTTCTCTGCTGGGCAGAAGGGAATTCAGTGAAGGGCAAAACCTTGGAAGTTACCTGGGGGGAAGTTGCACATGGAGTCCTTGGCCCTGGACACCAGCCACTAGCACATTCTAGATACTGCACTGACGCCAGGGCAGGTGTCTTCCCCCTCCTTCAGCCTCGGAAGTCTCCATGGTTGGGGACGAAGGTGATGATGTCCTTACTTATTTTATCAGTATTTCCCAGAGAAACAACAATAACATGACACTTTATTTTACCTACTCTGTCTTATGGAATTGGCTGCTGGGTTTGTGGGAGCCTGAAAGACTGACATCCAGAAGGCAAGCCAACAGGTTGGTGATTCATGCTAGGCTGACATGGTGCTTTCGTATCTGAACTCCACATGCACTGGGCAGGCTTCAAAGCATTCTATGGTTGGTACCCTGCGAACCAGAGGCTAAATTCCTTGTCTGGAAAAATCTTAGTCTTGGTTCTTAGAAAGACTTCTGATTGATTGGGTGGACTAAGCCACAATAAGGAATGTAATCTGCCTTACTCAAAGTCTACTGATTAAAATGTTAATTACATCTAAAGCATACCTTCACAATGGCACCTAGACCAGGGTTTAACTTAACAAATGGACTTGTTAGTCAAGTCAGGTTGACATATGCAATTTACCAGTGTACTGTTCAATCCTCCTAATAGGGATTTTTTTCAAATAGTTCCTAAATTTAAGATTCTGAGTAGGAAGTGTTTTGTGGGTATTTTCATTGTGTGTGTGTGTGTGTGTGTGTGTGTG
>NC_022028.1:38391381-38392723 GCF_000317375.1 Microtus ochrogaster | reverse complement strand
GGAGAGGGAGAAGAGAGAGCAAAGAGTTAGTACTAATTGGGAATGGTGTGGACTTTTGAAACCTCAAACCCCATTTCCCAGTGACACACCTCTAATAAGGTAACAGTTTTTCACCCTTCCCAAACAGTTCCGTTAAGGCGGATCAAGCAATCAAGCCTGAGCCTCCTGGGGGCATTCTCGTTTAATCCACCACAGGTACACTCTTTAGTTAGAAGCTGTGATGGCTACTCTTGGTTGTCAACTAGAGTACAATAGAAATTAATAAAAATTCAAAAATGGAGGGCAGAACCAGTCAGGTTTTTTTTGTTTGTTTTTTGGTTTTTTTTTTTTTTTTTTTTTGCTTAATTTGAAGTGGGAAGATCCACTTCTTATCTGGAACATAAGGTGGGAAAACATATGCTTTCAGTCTGGATCTTGAGGCAGGAAGATCCACATTTAATCTAGGCCACACCCTCTGCCAGAAGACTATATAAGGGCATGGAAGAAGGAAGCATGAATTACTTGCCTGCTTGGTTTTCCCTCGCTAACAAGTTCATTCCTTCATTGGCATTAGCGCCTACTTCTTCAGGATTCCAATGTATACTGAACACCAGCTGAGACACCCAGTCTTGTGGACTGAGTAACTTCTAGATTCTTGGACTTTCCAATTATAGCCAGACATTGTTAGATTAGTTGGACTATAGCCTGTGGATCATTCTAATCACACACACACACACACACACACACACACACACACTCACACACACACACTCACGCACACGCACACGCACACGCACAGGCACTCACACAAACACACACTGTATAAATTCTGTGATTCTAGAGAACCCTGACTAATACAGAAGTGAACATAGGCAGCCAACAGCTGCTTTTAACAGGGACCTCTTTACATAAGGGCTACTTACCAGATAGTGCGGCCCACTCTGCAGAGATTCCTCTCCTCTCCATTCATCCTTCCTATGACTGCCCTCACAGACCTGCTGAGAGGTGTGTCTCTTACTTTACTACAGACCTCACCAAGTTGGCAATCAGTCTTTTATTTCTGGTTGAGGATGCCAGCTCCCACTCCCAAATGAAGACACCAACAGCTGCGGCGTATTGCGTACTTGCTGTCTTCCAGGCGCCACACTGGATGCTTCGCGTATAATAGCCCATTGTAACCTGAGACAGTTCAGTGAGGGTCATAGCCTCATTTTACAGAAAAAGGATGCCCAGGTTGAGAAAAACATTCCAGAGCCATACAAGGAACTCATGGAGGCCCTGCTTATGAATGGAGGCTTTCCTTATTTTCAGTCTTGCTCTCTCTCTCTCTCTCTCTCTCTCTCTCTCTCTCTCTCTCTCTCTC
>NC_022028.1:38387879-38389746 GCF_000317375.1 Microtus ochrogaster | reverse complement strand
TTTTTTTTTTTTTTTCCCAACCTTGTAAATGTTGGTATTCAGTCCTCCCTGGGCCTACTCTTCCTTTTTGAAGGAGAGGTTGGGACTTCCATTTCCTCAATGCCATCTCTGTGCTTTTAGAATTCTTTCTCTCAATTGGCTTGTATCCTGGGGAAGGAATTTAACACAGCAAACCCCATGCTGGGGTTGTTTGCACACTAAAACTAAGTAGGGTTTTGACAACCACCTGGTCTGCTTGGTCTATGCCAGTGTGAACCGACTAATTAAGCACTTTAAAAATGTTATTTTTGTTTGGCATAAAAAAAACCCCAGATATTGTAAACATGGATCAAAATAACCAGATCACTGCCAAATCCTTACACCTTGAGATAAAAATGCAGAAATCTTGTGCCACACAACAAAGAATAAAATAGTTATGTAGCATTCTTAACTTCACGTTCATTGCTTTATTTTCCCTGAAGAGCATTCCAGAATAGAAAACCAGCAAGCTCAGAGCCGATGCCCTTGATGAAAAGTTATGGAATTTGGAGTTCTATTTATTCAGTGTGAGATGGACACATTTACCTAAAGTTCCTAAAATTTCTGAGACATTTTATTGATAACTTCTGACCAAGTATAAATTTTTATCTCAAGACTAATTATTTTTACTCTTTGTGTAACTCCTGGAAGCCTTAGTGTCCTTAACAACTAATCCATGGATTTGATTTCAGTTGATACACAAATTTGCTTAGTCAATATTTTACTCATGGATCACAGTTATGCAAAGTTACAGGGTTGCATCAGTAGGGTCTCGAGTTAATAGATGGTTCAGGAGGGAAGAATAAATGGTTCTTGGAGTTCCGGATTGACTTGTTCCTCTTTGCTGAGGCCTCGGTTCGGTAGTCTTTAGCTGTGGCAGACACAATTAAGGGAACAGATCTCCAGGGACTGAACTGATGGCTCTTAAGATTGCATAGCAGACTCACCTGCAGAGCCTTAGTGACAAAGAAGGGTGTGGTCTGTGGCTGTCAATCCAGAAAGGTTTAGAGTTGGTTTTAATGCATTGTTATGACTGAGAATTGCTGAATAAAGTTATTGAAAATCAGTCATCTGTAGACATTTTGCAGTGGACTCAGGACTCCAACCAATTCCAAACCTGAATAATGTTTGAATACACAAATTCTCAATCAGAACAGAAAGTGGTGGAACTCCAGAGCCTAGATTTCCTATATGGATTTGTATGGGATAGGACTTACTGGATCTTTTTTAGGGGCTTGATTTTTTTTTTTAAGACAGAGTTTCTCTGTGGAACAGTCCTTACTGTCCTGGAACTTATTTTGTAGACCAAGCTGGCCTCAAATTCACTGAGATCCTCCTGCCTCTGCCTCCCAAAGTGTTGGGATTAAAGACGTGTGCCACCACCGTCCGGCGTTACTGGATCTTCTTAAATTCAGTAATGTTACAACAATAGCTGTGATTTGTTGAGTAGTTGCTCTCATCAACTAGGCCAATATTTACTGAATTCATATATGTATGTGTGTATATATATACACATATATATTCATACATACACACATATATAAGAACCAGACTCAATTCATATACATGTGCGTACATACATACATTACATGAATTCATATGTATATATGAATTGTGTCTGGTTCTTACATAACTCTATGTTGTAAATTTGCAATAGAAAATGCAGTAAATTGGTGTTTTTTATTTTAGCCATTCTGACAGGTGTAAGATGGTATCTTAAAGTTGTCTTGATTTGCATTTCCCTGATCGCTAAGGAAGTTGAGCATGACCTTAAGTGTCTTTTGGCCATTTGATTTCTTCTGTTGAGAATTCTCTGTTCAGCTCAGTGCCCCATTTTATAATTGGGTTG
>NC_022028.1:38376035-38385864 GCF_000317375.1 Microtus ochrogaster | reverse complement strand
AAAATAAATAGCTAAAAAAAAGAAAATGCAGTAAAGTGAGGTTAACTACAGGTAATAAGTGTAGAGTCTGGTTCTATGCCTTCATATACCTATCACTTCTAACCTTTGCAACAATCCCTGGGTAGGTATTGCATGCATGCCTTTAACAAGGGAAGAGACATAGGAAGTAAATAGTTAAGCAGGTAATATCAAGTGCTGGAAAGAAATCTAAGGTCAAATCAAAGCAGTGTTTATTTAGCAAACAGAAAAGAATATCTTCCTCTATCCCCTATGAGGGCTCCCAGCATCATACTCAAACAGATTTCTTACTAAACCAACACTACTTTAAAAAACAAAAACAAAAACAAAACAAGAAAACCATCTAGGAAGCACTGTGAGCTTAAATGATTATGTATACCAAAGTAATTGAAAAGCCTGGATGTGAATTTGGGTATTATAGAAAAGGCTAACATGGGCATCAGTTTATATCTCTTGCTTTAAATTTTGCATCCAGCTTGATTTTAAATGTATAAGTATGTTAAGCCGTTTAATTCCCTGGATTATTTACACTCTGGTCAGAGTGACTGCTGAAGGATAGTGTAATTACCAAGTACAATTTCCCAGCTGAATGCAATTGCTTGTTGTGTAATAGGTCTGTTGGGGACTGATCTCTGCAAACACCAAAACTCAAATACTTGTAAATCATAGTTAGTGGTAAATGACATACAACCCCGTGAGGACACATAGAAAATGAGACATGGGCTTTGATTCGGATGGGCTATTTTCTTCTGCTATTTGTCAAACTCCTATAAAACATTGGAATTAAAGGTACTTTTCCGACTCTACTATTTTCTCAGCACAGTGTTAGAAACTGGCTATTTCCCATCACCGTTGTAGCCCTTTGGATGGCAGAGTAGAACAAAGCTGTTTGGGAGACCAGGGACTTTGCTGGCTCCCTGATAGACAACAGCATCTCCCTTGTTTCCCATCAGTAATCTTCAGGTCCCATTCCACCATCCAATCCTCCATTTCCTAGTTCCACTTCCTATGATCCAGTGAGCAGCAATCAGGTGTCTGAGAAGTGTGAGACTGTGTAAGATGTCACAGGCCAAATAGCACAGAACAGAGAATTATAGGGGAAAGACAGCAAGGGCTGGTGGGATGGCTCAGTGGGTACAGCTTGTGGCTAAACCTGACAGCCTGAGTTTGATTCCCAGAACTCACACGGTGGAGGGAGAAAACGCATGCCCACAGATTGTCACTCTGACTTCCACGTGTGAACTCACCCTGAGCCCACTAAGTGGCTGAATGAATCTCAAAGAAGAAAGCATTAGTAAATGTGAACTCCTCACCATTCCTCACTCATGCTTCTTCTCTGCAGTGAAATGGATTATTGTAACAGCCAGTGCTTGGCTGGTCCTTTCCCGTGTGGACACCGCTTTGCAGACTACATGGCCCACCTTGTACTGAAATGAGGAAAGCTTCACGTCTCTAAATTAATTTTCGTGCTGACAACAGCGTGCAATTACATTGCCCTTTGCTTCTTTGCTCTTTCGTTCCAAGCATATTTACCAAAGGGAAAGTAGAAGGTTGGAAGATCCCCAAACACAATTCCTAGCCCTTTTGGTTTAGTTTCTCCTAGTTCATAACAAATGACATTCCATCCCCACTGCAGTCTTTATAGCTCATGATTCTGTAAATCAATAATTTCAGTACGACTCAGTTGGATTAACTTTCTTGGTCTGTGGATGTCAGCTGGAGTGAATGGTTTGACAAGATGATCTGGGTGTCTTTACCAACATGCTCCCCTCTTCTCCTTTTTCTCTCAATGCAGCCTTAGGATCTTCCAGTACGTTTCATGCATAGCTGTTCTTTGATCTGGACGGAGGCAAATACTACAATTATTTGCTGCGCTTTTCGGTGTTTTGAGCACAACTCTAAGAAAGAAAAAGATTTTAAAGAAAATTTCCTGTAATCTTCTCAGAGAAGTGTATGAGCACTGCATTATGATGGACGCAGGTGGCCACAGCGCACTAAAAGCAAAATAAACAGCCAAGTGTGATGGGTCACATGAGTTCAAAGCTACAGTATGAGACCCTGTCTCAGACAAAACAAACAAGCAAACAAGATTTCAGATGAAGAAAGAATAAGCTTTATTCCTTGAGTCCTTGCTATTTGTTTAAAATTAACCACAGAAAACAAAACAAAAATTCAACTCTTCAAGGTTGGTTATTTACAGGCAATTTTTTTACAGACCAAATCTTTGCCCAAAGTATCTTTTTTTTTTTTTTCTTTTGGTTTTTTGAGACAGGGTTTCCCTGTGGCCAAAGTATCTTTATTCTTGTGTTTTTTTTTATCATGCCATACAATAATTTTTTTTAAGAAAAATATTCTTCTCTCATATATCCCAACCTTGATTTCACCTCCTTTCTCTCTTCCCAGTCCCCCTCCCCTCTACCCTAGATCCATTCCTCCTACCTTCCCTTTAGAAAAGAACAGGCCTCTAGGGATATCAGCCCAAAATAGCATGGTAAATTATCATAAAACTAAGCACACCCGTCCATATTAAGACTGGATGAGGTAGCATAGTAGGAAGAAAAGGGACCCAAAAGCAGGCAAAAGAGTCAGAGACAGCCCCTGCTCCCACTGTTACGAGTCTCACAGGAACACCAAGCCACACAACTGTGACATATATGCAGAGGTCCTAGATCAGTCCCATGGAGGCTCCCTGATTATTGGTTGAGTCTCCATGAGTTCACATGAACCCTGGTTAGTTGATCCTATGGGCCACATTGTTGTGGCATGTTGACTCTTTTGGCTCCTACAATCCTTCCTCACCCTCTTCTGGGGAATTCCCCAAGCTCTCCCTAATGTTTGGCTCTGAGTCTCTGCATCTGCTTCTATCAGTTGCTAAATGAAGCCTCTCTGATGACAATTTTGCTAGGCTCTGATCTATGAGTATAGCATAGTATCACTAGGAATCACTTCATTGACTCCCCCACCCCTATTCATGCTTGGTTCTATCATGGGTCTCTGGGCTATCCAGACTCTGGTTCCTGGACCTCCATGTAGTATCTGGTGTGGTCTCCCTCTTGTGGCTTGGGCCTCAGTTTGGACCAGTCATTAGTTGGCTGCTTTCACAAGTTCTGAGCCCGACACATCTTGCAGGGGGTTTTCAAATTGTAGTTTGAAGGTTTTATGCCCGGGTTGGTGTCCCAGTCCTTTTGCTAGAAATCTTACCTGGTTATAGAAGGTGACTGATTCAGATTCCATATCCCTTGTTTCTAGGAGTCTTAGCTAGGGGTCAGCCTCCTGGATTCCTGGGAGTTTCCATTGCACTAGGTTTCTACCTCACCTCGAAAATGCCCCCCAATTCTAGTCATCCCTTCCAGATTTGTTTTTATTTTGTGTGTGTGAGTGTTTAAGTTGCATGTTTGTCTGTGCACCACATGCGTGCAGTGCCTAAAGAGGCCAGAAGAAAGTGTCAAATCCCTGGAACTGCAGTGAAAAATGGCTGTTTGTTGCCATGTAGATGCTGGGAATTGAACCCTGGTCTTCTGGAAGAGGAGACAGTATTATCTATTAAACCATCTGTCCAGTCCCAATCACAGACTTGTTTAATCCTTTATGAAAAGAACATTCCCCCCCTTCCTATCCAAATTTGATATAGCAAAATGGTCCTACAGAGATTTTTCAGGATGAAGGTATGTTTATGCTTTCAACATGTAATAATGATGATGATAATAATAATAATAATAATAATAATAAAGACCAACATAAATGGCACCAGGGAAATGTCACTCTGAGCTCCATGGTCCCAGATGGTCAATACTGGAAATTACTGTGTTACAACAGGTCAGAAATGACAACTCCCAAAGCCATATTACAGCGTGAGGCAAGATTGCACGCGCACAAAAGGTGACGGCGGTGAGGCAGAGGCTTTGCACTGTGTCGACTAGGATGTCTACCGCTGCAATAAAACCCCATGACTGAAAAGCAAGCTGGAGAGGAAAGGGTTTATTTGGCGCACACTTCCGCATTATAGTCCATCACGGAAAGGAAGTCAGGGCAGGCACTCAAACAGGGCCAGAACCTGATGCAGAGGCCATGCACGGGCGCTGCTCACTAGCTTGCCCTCATGGCTTGTTGAGCCTGCGTTCTTATAGAAACCAGGACCACCATAGCATCACCCACAATGGGCTGGACCCTCCCCCATCAGTCACTAATTAAGAAAATGTCTTACATCCAGATCTTACCGAAGCATTTTTCTCAGTTGAAGGTCCTTCCTTTCATATGCATTTAGCTTGTGTCAAGTTGACATAAAACTGGGCAGGACACACGCTAAGAAAATGAAGTACTTTCATCTTCGTGTCTATCCAGAGGATGTCCAGCACAACTCCGGAGTGTGGTGCTCGGCTGATTTCTCTGATTAGCTCGGCTCCACTCTGGGCTCGTCCGTATATCTGCGGGATGACAGGATTTAGGATTTGAGACCCTTTGGTAAGCAATTAAAGGAAGGAGTATGGGTTGAGGAGGAGAGAAGGGTAGATGAGGAACAGGGGCGGGTGCTGCAGGAGCAAAGAACAGGGACAGGATGCTCCTTAAGCCCAGTTTGGGAGCTGAGTTACTCCTGGGAACTCCGCAAGTCCTCTATTTAGTCCCCCTAACTTATGGTACTCATGTTGGCTTGTCATACCCCACCAGGAAATAGAAGAGATAGGACCGTTTCATGACGGCACAATTCTCATCTGACTGGTCTGATGCTGAATCTGAATTCTGAAGTAATTCTGAGGCGATGATAGTATCTCTCGGAAAAATAGATGTTTGGTCATGCCACCCTGTTCTATCTACATTTACAAACACACCCGGGGCAAAGTATACAGATTATTTCATTTATTTTTTTTAAAGGATGTATTATTATTTTCACATAATTACACTGAACATCCTTTAATTGCAATATGTCCAGATATCAAAGAATTGCCATCACCTCGAAGCATCTTAAACTGTTCTGAAATTGCCTTTTGGAAAGGATCATGAAGAGGTTTCTGGGTTTTTTTTTTTTCTCCTCAATTTACAACTCAGGTAAAGATTTAAGGAGAGTGTAATTACCAGACACAATCCCTAAGCTAAATTGAATCACTTCCTGGGTGCCTGGGGTTGTTACAGACTGACCTTCAAGGGAATGGAATACTATGGCGCGTCCTTGTTAGATTGCTGCAGAATTGAGAAGTTTTCTCTTTCCCCTTTTGTGTCCTTCTGCACACAAATGGGATAAGAAGAGCTGCTGCTGCTGCCTCTGATGATTTCCATCTTCTCGGTCAGAGGACCAGAGCCCCCCAGTTACTGCTGCTTGTTTTTGAAAAAAAGCATCTGAAAACTCATTAAAAGAACAATTCGGGAAGCTCCCCGGTAAATCACTTGTGCTGAAACTGTACCAGCTCAACACTCTCTAAATCAACTACCCACTCCGTCTTCTCTTGAAGAAAACAAACAAACAAACAAAAAAATCATTCATTGTCCATGAGACTCCAGTAGGAGACTTACCATGGGAAAACCTCAGTCAGGAAGTAGGGTTTTTCCCTCTTGAGTTAGGGTCATATTCTCAAAACAGTCAAGTTTAATTCCTTTGCTTTACCCTGCAAACCATGGCCCCCTCGCACATGGCTTTGCTTTACTCTTCCCACCAAGCGTTAGGTAGGCAAAATGCTAGCATACGGAACGCCTCTCGGGAAGTGAAGTACTTTATTACATTTAACATCTTAACTGATGCATACGTGATTAGCTACTGGGCTAGGAAAAGTGTCTGTGCAAAACTGTTATGCAGAGTAATCTGCAGACTGGTGATGCTAAACGGTTTTGTTAAACATTTATTTACTGTGTGGGTGTGTATGTGCATGCAAGTGTGTGTATGTACGTATGTATGTGTGTATGTGAGAGAATGTGTGTATGTATGTATGTATGAGTGTATATGTGTGTGTATGTGAGAGAGTGTGTGTATGTATGTGTGAGTGTATGTGTGTGTATGTATGTGAGAGTGTGTGTATGTATGTGTGAGTGTATGTGTGTGTGTATGTGAGAGAGTGTGTGTATGTGTGTGTGAGTGTGTGTGTGTATGTGAGAGAGTGTGTATGTATGTATGTGTGACTGTGTATGTGAGAGTGTGTATGTATGTGTGAGTATATGTGTGTATGTGAGAGAGTGTGTGTATGTATGTATGTACGTATGTATGTGTGTATGTGAGAGAGTGTGTGTATGTATGTGTGAGTATATGTGTGTATGTGTTAGTGTGAATGTATGTGTGTAAGAGAGAGAGAGACAGGGAGAGAGAGAGAAAGACAGACAGACAGACAGACAGACAGACAGACAGAGAGCCCATGTCAGGGCAAGCCTGTGGAGATGAGAAGTCAAAGGATATTTTGTGGGATTCGGCTCTCTCCCTTTACCATCTGGGTCCTGGGATTGCAACACAAGTTGTAGCAGCCTTGGTGGAAAGCTCCTTTACCACCTGAGTCATTTCACTAGGACTCACATATGTGCACACACACACATTAACAATGCATATACAGACCAGTGTGCACACAAGCACATGCACATGTAAGTGCACTCACACTTGCATGGATGTGTATGTACGATACAACTCTATATTCCTAAATGCGGTACAAAAGAGGCAAATACATACAATGCCTGTTATTAAACACTGGGCTTCCAATTGTATTTCTGAGTCAGGCAATGAGGGCAGGTCAGGAGTTAACAGTAACCATGATAGAAAATGCCAATTATCTGTCCTTGCTTAATTATAGTTATCCCTCAGTTCTCTTTACCTGTGAAGCCACTCCACCACCCCTGTGCTTCCACATCCTCTGTACATATTGAGTAAACACAGCTGACAGACCTTCCTTTCCTTCCTTCCTTCCTTCCTTTCTTCCTTCCTTCCTTCCTTCCTTCCTTTCTTCCCTCCCTCCCTCCCTCCCTCCCTCCCTCCTTCCCTCCCTCCACTCCCTCCCTCCCTCCCTCCACCCCTCCTTCCTTCCTTGAGAATAATCCTTTTTACCTTCTTACACAAACATAAACACATCCAAGAGACACATCTAGGAGCTTTCCCCTCCTCTTTCTCTTGCAATATGTGTGATAGTGATGTATCTGACAGGCCATCCACCTCAAAGGCTTTTCTTAAAGCCCAGAGCTTGCCAACTTCTTCTTTCAACTGTGAGTCTCTCAGCGTAAGTTTGGAAGTTCACTATTCTCACCCAGTGGTCAGTTGGTTTTGCTTAAATTAAATTGGATTTCTCTGTCTGTGACAGTTCTATTTAAAAACAAACAAACAAACAAAACCCAAAAGACATGGAAGGGGCTGGAGAGGTGATTCAGTGGTTCAGTGTTAACTGCTCATCTAGAGGACCTGAGTTCGATTCCCCTCCTCCCATATCGGGCAATGAACATTCACTTGTAATTCCAGCTCCAGGAGATTGGATACCCTCTTCTGTCCCCTATGGTCAGCCCTACAAGTAACACACACACACACACGCATGCACAAATTGCAGTTGGCTTTTAAGACGAGAAAGGAGTCCTGCTTACAGATCTTGTTCCTTGTACCTGCATTTATTCCTGACACCTGCGTTTCTTCTTCCACTCCTGCTGCTTCTCAGGGGTCTTGTCATAGGCACTGACAGCTTTTTTTCACCCTGGCTGCTGTCTAGGCTCCTGCTGTCTGCTCTCTCCCTTCACTGCTTAGCTGGTCAGGCTCGGATGCCGATCTGCCCCCCCCCCCACACATAGTCTGCACCCGATGATATGTCGTTCTTCTAGGCTTTCACATGCACAGCTCACCTATCCACCTTTCCTGTGGTCCTCAAGAGGAAGATTCCTATTTATTGGTTTAAATGTGCCCCTGTGAACCACAGCTTGCGTCCCCAGATGCTCCCCTGAGACAGAGAACTGACTCCTGCCTGCTCCACATCACTGCAGGCATCCTCCCTCCCACCCATCCCTTCCCTCCCCTGCTTCCACTGAGATGGGTCCGCCTGCCTTTTGCCGTTTCTCACTCCCAGCCCCTCAATTAGGTCCTGGCACACATTGTGTCAGTAATCATGTTTTGAAAAATTAGCAATGGTCATGTATCTATTGTTGCGGGAGCAATCTATACTGAGATATATAAGATTTTTGGGATCAGGACCCCTCACCCCCCCAAGTTCTCTTTTATATCAACCAGCAAAATGGTTTTCACAAAGACCCTAATTGATGTTGTTTTATTTAGTCACGGCAGCATTGTGCTAGTAGGACTTTCGTTTCTGTAACAAAATAGTTGGCAGATGTAGTTTAAGGAAAGAAATACTTATTTGAGTTCCTGGCTTCAGAGGATTCAGCCCTTCATGGTGGGGAGGGGTGAGCAGAGCAGGTCCCATCGTGGTGGCCAGGAAACAGAGTGCCAAAGAATGCCTCAGCTTGTTGGCTTTCTTTGTTTCTTCATTGTATTCTATCTGGTGCCCAGATGTGGCATGGCATTGCCTGAGTTTAGGGTGAGTCACCTAGACAGTCCTCCTGGGAATGCCCTCACAGAGGCACCCAGGGCTCTGCCTTACTGCTCTCCCAGGTCGTCCTCAATCCAATCAAGTTAGAAGGATTAACCATTCCAGGATGTGAAGCACACAGCACAGGAGTCAAGGGTCCCTCTCTGATAACAGCTCATTAAGCAGGGCCAGGCAAGCAGTGAGGGTTGTTTAGCAGTGTTTTTGTTTTTTTTTAAATGGAGAATAACCATGCATTTCTTTATGTGTTTTCCATTTTTAGGGTTGGGAAACACTTTGTGAGGGAAGAAGCAGTGTGAGACAGGAGGATGAACTCTACGATCCTTTGGGTGTGTGGTCTGGAAAGCATCAGTTTTTAAATCTTGGAGTCTGTTTCCCCATCTGAGAAATGGGGATACTAATAGTGTCTGTCTACTCTTGATGTTTCCATGGAGTTTAAGTAATCTGTGTAAAGGATACTGTAATTGTAAACAACAAGTTCTACCAAGCAATTGCTTTTAAAAATTATGGTTTAACATTTTATACAAATTCTAGGTGTCATTGGTATCCCTCAGTGAATTCCATTTTCCCTTTTTTAGATTTCAGTGGTTCTTTTTTTTTTTAACTTGTCTTTGGAGGAAGAATAGTCTCTCCTCTCCTCATAGGGTGACCACAAAGAGCGTACATACAGCTTTCACTGTGCCCTGTGCTCCATCTCAGTCCTCAGCCACTTTCCTATTAGGAGATGGGATCCCTGGGATAGGTAGGAAGAAGTGTATCTCCAGAAAATTTCCTGGAAGGAAGAGGCCCTGCTACTTTCTCATTGACTGTTGTTTGCCATCACCGGTCCCAGTCCTAAGGATGCATTCCACTTCCTCCAAGCTTGACTATGGCCCCCACGAATAGTTAACATTGCTAAACCACAAGCCATGATAATATAAGGCAGTGTGAAACTGCACATGAACTTCACTAAGAATGTATCTGCCATGACTTTGTGCAGGGATCAGCCATTAGCCTCCTGTCCCATAAACCTGAGCTTTGAGACAGACCCTTACTTCTTTCTTACAGAAAGACACACAATGACTATGTTTCTACTGTGTCTTGAAATTTACATTCCTGTTTCCCTGGATTGCATTTGTAAATCAGCTTTGTGACATTTTATAATTTTTCCAAACTGGAATTGACTTCAAACACTGTCATGTGGGTGGTTATGGTGACACACAAACTGTAAACTCAGTGCTTCGGAGGCAGAGGCAGGAAGATCACAAGTTGTAAATAAGCCCAGGGCTATGTGGTGATGCCCTGGAGGGTAAGGAAAGGAGGAAGAGAAAGGAGGGAGGGAGGGA
>NC_022028.1:38370150-38375935 GCF_000317375.1 Microtus ochrogaster | reverse complement strand
AGTCCTGCGAAAGCTCTCTCTGTACATTCTCTTTCTGTCTTACCTACATGCTTTAAGTGCCTCATTCAAAGTTGTTGCCTCTAAAATAGAGGACACAGTCCAGCTTGCTTTGAGAAGAGGCTGCCTGCCTTCACTGTGTTCTTTCTGCTGCTCTGTCATTTTTCACTTTGAAGTAAAGGTTCAGATTCCCACTTTGGGAACAGGAAAAGCCCCTAGGAGGTTGTAACAAAGTTCTTTGTTCTTCCTCCATTCCTCTAAGAGAACAAGGTCTGACTAGAAAGGAATAGGTATATGTTAAGAAGCCACCAACCTATCACCTAACCATGATTGGAAGGTCATGCTCAGTCCATGTGTCCCTTCATCTTCTTTCTCTCATTTAAAAATGAGTTTTGATAGAAAAATAGAAAAATGGATGGCTAAGGAGTGTTTTCAAACACTCTTACTTTTTAACACAATATAGTAGAAAGTGTTTAAAAACATATTTTTGGATATTCTGGGGAATTTTCCAAACAAAACATATTAGGAAAGCTGAATATAAATGTGTCTGCCAATAAAAACCATTTTCTTTCCAAAGAAATTCTCCAAACACCAGGAAATACCTCCCCCAATGGAATTTCCGATGCTATTGTAGGAGCAAAGCAGTAAATACAGACAAGGCTTTCCAGGTTGTGTTGTAGATCTTTATTAACAAGAACATACCAAAATATTGGTATAAGATATTGTCTTGTGATTTCATCTGAACTGAAACATTCCATTCTAGAGAAAAGAAGAAGGTACTCAAGACTCAGGAAGTCAACACACCCAGGAAGCTCCTGAAACTTACAGCATTCACAAAGTCCTTCTCTAAGATTAGCTAAGTGGTGATGAATGACGGGAGATAGTACTTTCTGGTCGAACATGCTGCCCAAGACTCAGGAAGTCAACATACCCAGGAAGCTCCTGAAACCTACAGGATTCACAAGGCCCTTCTCTAAGTTTAGATAAGTGGTGATGAATGACAGGAGATAGTACTTTCTGGTCGACCATGCTGCCCAAGACTCAGGAAGTCAACACACTCAGCAAACCCTAAAACTTACAGGATTCACAAGCCCCTTCTCTAAGGTTAGATAAGTGGTGATGGATGAAGGGAGATGGGACTTTCTGGTAGACCCTGCTGCCTGAAAGTTATGCAAGGCATTCACAGAGTGAAAGGTGAGTTGTCATCCATGCTGGGGTGGGCCTTTTAATGCCAAAAGGAACCATGTGGTTCCCAGGTCTGAACTCAGTTTAAGCTTTGTTGCAAGTGGTATTACACCCTGAGTCATCTTGCTGGCACCAAAGAGGACTTTTTGATGATACAGATGCCTTTGAGTCACTCATACTTTTGTAAGTCACCCAACCCCTCAGCTGTTCTTCCCAAATTAACCTCTATAAACTCACTACTTTACTAAGCTAGGCTTGAGTAGACTTTCTTTGGTCTGCTGTTGGTGCCTCATCTAGGGTGGAAGGATGTTGGTTCATGTCTCCTAGGAGATATTACACAACAGTTATGAATAGTTACTATAGGGAAATAGTCTGTGGAGCCAGTTTGGGGATGGGGCTTGTGGGGAAATTATTATCCCATTTATTAACTTTATAAACTTCAGGAAGTTAACTTCTCTTTGCCTACCTAACTCCTCTATGAAGTCAAGAAAACAGGGATACTGTAAATGAATGCATCTCAGGGAGTGGTGATGAGCTTGCAGTCAGGCAATAGGAATAAAGAAGGTACATGCATTGCCCGGATGCCTAGTCTGATATTCATTGCCCAGTATCCCTCATATGTCACTATTTACTACTGCTGTTGTTACTGAAAGAAATCTAGCACAAATGGAAATGTCAAATGAGGCATTCATCCTTGCCGGGGTTCTTCTAAGTCTAGTTTTATTCAGATACCTGATTTCAGATATCATCCAGATATAACCTGGGAGAGGTTAAAATAACCTCTGCATCAGGAATTTTCCTTCTCAGATTGCTGGAACCAGGAAAAACCAAAAGCAGTTGCTGCCTCTAAGACTTTTGGAACTGGTCCATGCTACCTGTGGGTATCTGTTTTAAAATTCCACTTTGTATATTTTCTATGCCCTTTGAAGTTCATATAAAATCAATATGTAGGAATCAGCTTTCTAAGTATTGAATTTCCACAAAACATTTCTGTTTGGAATTCAAGTCTCACAAAGCACTGATCCATGCTTTTTATTAGTATGAGGATAAGTGTGTATGGAACTTTATTATACTCATCGAATCGTGGGTAAAAGACCATGAAAAATCCACACAGTGCAGGAACACCAGCCATGAGTCTCCTGGGAAGCAAGGGGTGACTTGCTAAGAGTGTGGAAAGAGCAACAGGTGTTAAGATTTTGCTTTGACCCATTAAATTTTTATTGGCTTTATAGCTTTTTCAGAGTCTCCTGCTGTCTGCCTTTGTGGCTGCATGAAAGCTGCAGGCTGGAAATGATCAAGGTTTCATGCATATGCTAAGTGGGTAAGAGGATTAAAACAAGAACAAACAAGATACTAGATAGTTCCAGGCTGGCTCCTGCCTTGCCGTTTGCTTAATGCAACTTATAGATCAGCATTCCTTTGTTGATAAGGACAAACAGCAAACAAGCAGAGGGGAGTTTCTCCTTCATGGTGGGCTCCTGGAGACTCAGGAGAGACCCCCCACTACAGCCTGTGTTCCAACCAATTCTAAGTCAGTGTGCCCTTGCAGAGCAACAGTGGCATCCTGAGGAATGATGCTGCTGTTGCCTTCCAGATGATGATGCAGATGTGGAAGCTGGAGCGAGTTGAAGTGTTGCCGAGGCAAAGCAGTAAATACGGACCGGGCTTCCAAGGTTGTGCTGTAGAGCACAGCCAGGCTACACCAGGGAAGAGGAAGTGGATAGATGTTAATCCTCACATGGGTGTAAATGTTTGAGGTGCTTTTTAATGGCCTTTATAGCTGGGTCACATGTTTTCATTATGGTAAACAATGGTACACCATAGAAACCTTGGCTCTTTGCTTCCCTATAACATGGCAAGATGCTCTTGGGGCCCAAAAAGCAGATGGAAGACTAATGGCCAAACACTTTCCAGAAGATCCCTCTCAATTTCCAGATGCAGACTCTCACAGAGTTAAAAAAAACAACAACAACAAAAAAACAAAACAAAACATGGAAACGGTATTAGTCCACTTCTTTTCATGGACTGGGCCCTGCTTTTCTGTTCACACACAGGCCTATAAGAAGAGTGAGGTCAAGTTAACTCTTGCACGAGATTAACAAGTAACGTTTCTTTTCAGTAAATCTTTCCCACTTTGAGGGGAAGGTGGAGTCGGGGGGAACTTTATATGGTGATCTTTGGTCAGGTTTTTGATTTAGAGCCTGGATTTACCTTAGAACTTGCCTTTTCTAAAAGCTCGTCAAGACTGAAATTGAATTCACAAAATATAAAGCTGAGAATTAGTGAAATGAAGGAATTTTAATAGTTTTAGAGAAGAAATAAGTGCGGGCAGCAGAGAAGAGAACAGACCAATAGGTTTTATATTTGTAAATTTATTTTCAAATTGGCCATAGGTAATGTTTCAAAAATTTTGTCTTGAGTTCAGAATTACTGCTGGGTCATAAAATGGTCAACAGTACCTGACTATTAGGTTTTCAGGTCTCTTAGAATTGTCTCTGCAGTTAATTCCAGCTGGATGGCTTAAACCACTGGATATGTCCCATCTCCCACCATAGTGACAGATGGAGATACTCCATTCAGTCTGGGCAGTTGCAAAACAAAGAACAAAAGCAAAAGTGAAATCCCTAGTTTTGCTAGAATTCCATGAAAGGAGCTTTGGTTATTCATCCATGTTACCAGGGAGAGACTCCTGTGGACTGTGCCTGGCTTGAGTCAGATCCCAAACTGTCCCCTCAGTGGGAGCCAGGCCCTAAAGCAGAGTGACGTCACAAAAAGACCTGGTCTTGAACGCTGCTTGTTTTAGGTACCTTTAATGTCACCACACCTCCCGGTAGCATGGTTAATAAGAACTCAAAGACAGATATTGGGGTTCATCCTGAAGGTCAGAAGAGCAAAACACTCAGCCGCTGGTTCTTACCTTGACCTTAGGCCGAAAATGGTGATCCTGCCTCCAGGAGATTTCAGAATGAGACTGTGTGTGTGAACTGTCTCCTCCCATTTTATATTCCTCTCTAGAGCTGGTATTAAAGGTGTGCACTACTGGGATTAAAGGCATGCACCACCCAGTTTCTATGGCAAACTAGTGTGGCTACTGGGATTAAAGGTGTGGGTCACCACTGCCTGGTCTGTAAGGCTGACCAGTGGGGCTGTTTTACTCTCTGATCTTCAAACAAGCTTTATTTATTAAAATGCAAATGGAATGCCACTACACCTCACTAGCTACTTCGTGAATAAAGTCACTCTTCGTTTGAAGGGAAACAGTGTGGTTCGAAAAGCTTAATTTTAAAAAATAATTTGCTTTCACCTTATTTAGTGTTTAATTCAGAAAAGAATTGCTGGGATGTCGAATCCACCCTCACGTGTTAAGTTTACCCTCCTGGGAGATATAGGCGAAGCCAGGCACTCAGAATCAACAGCTGAGAAAGATGATAGGGTTTCCCTTCCGAAATGTATCTACACATTTCAGGGCGAATCTATTCTGTGAATGGATCAAGTCCTTGTATCTGGTTAGGTACACTGAAGTAATTGGTTACTCAGTGCTTGGGGGCTTGTGTTGCCGTGTAAAGAGAAAACTGATGGGGTGTGCCAGTCCTGCCTAGTTCTCACTTACGTCTATGTTAAATAGAACTCCTTGATAATCTCAGGGTATCACACCATTCATAAAAAGACCAGAGGCAGCATCGAAAAATTATGTTTCCATGCAATTAGGTAAACCTTTATTGGCATGGATAGTATCTCTTCTCTATACCCTGTTGATAAGCTTTGAATTATCATGTCCAAATTTATATGTAGATTTTACATTTCAATGATATGTTCTTGGTATTTTGGAGCTAATTACAGATCATTCGGCAACTTTGATAAATAACTTTGAAATCAGGGTCATATGAAAAATTTAAGATTTTGAAAATATCTTCTCAAATGTGACTTTTTCATAAAGCCATACTTTTTTTTTAGCTGTGAGCTCTTTCTGAAATTTTTTTAGTTGATGTTATCTCAAATATTTGAATATTTGTCTTTATCTATCTATTTATATTAGACATAAATACACCATGTACATTTTCAGCTAGCCTTTTCTAAATTAAAAATATCTGAGCATCTCAGTTAAAAAGACAAAAGTCCCCATCTAAAGTTTCTGTTGTCATCAGGAAACATAGCAGGGCATGGTAATACTGCTGAATGATGCACACAGAAAATCACAACTTTATAAAAATAATCTATACTATTCCTCAGATGGCCTTCATTTTAGCTTCCTCTTCCTGTATTTCTTCTGTCATTCCCCTCTCCCCTCCCCTCCCTAGGTCATTATTCCCTTCCAATACCCGTGCCCTGTTCATCCATAACTCTATTCTATTTAGCTTTCCTAGAGAGATCTCACCACCCCCATCCCCAGTCCCTTACTCTATACCTGAACTCTGTGGTTCTATGGACTGTAGTTTGGTTATCCTTGACTTAACAGCTAATATCCACATATAAGTGAATACAAACCATACCTGTCTTTCTGGGTCTGGGTTACCTCACTTTTCTAGTTCTTTACATTTACCTGTGAATTTCGTGAGGTCTCTCTCTCTCTCTCTCTCTCTCTCTCTCTCTCTCTCTCTCTCTC
>NC_022028.1:38367247-38369970 GCF_000317375.1 Microtus ochrogaster | reverse complement strand
TCTCTCTCTCTCTCTCTCTCTCTCTCTCTCTCTCTCTCCCTCTCTCCCTCCCTCCTTTCCCCTCCCTTCTTCCCTCCCTCCATCACTCCCTCCCTTTCCCTCCTTCCATCCTTTCCTTTTATGACTGAGTAATATTCCATTGTGTATATGTACCACATTTTTTGATCCATGTGTTTCCCAGAAAATTATCCATTTCTCTTAGACTTTCCAGTTTGGTGAGTACAGGTTTTTAAAGTATGTCCTTATGATTCTCTGGATTTCCTTGATGTCTGGATTTCTACCTTCTCATCTCTAATTTTGTTAATTTGGATCCTCTTTCTGCCTTTTAGTTAATTTGGCTAAGGGTTTGTCTGTATAATTGATTTTTTTCTCAAAGAACCAAGTGTTTGTTTCATTGATTCTGTGTATTTTTTATTTTATGGATATCGGCCCTGAGTTTGATTGCTTCTTGCCATCCACTCCTTTTGGGTGTGCTTTCTTCTTTTGGTACTAGAGCCTTCAGGTGTGCTGTTAAGTATGAGATCCACCTTACCCCCTTTTAGTGTGAATATTTAGTACTGTGGCCACTTAGCTTCTTTCTTAAGTCTTGACCCAATTTTCATGCAGTAGAGAATTATTCATTTTCTATGAATTTGAAAGCTCTGTGTTGTTTCTATTGTTGCTGATATCCAGCTTTGATCCATGGTGGTCAGATAGGATGCAGGGTGTTATTTCTATTTGGAGAAAGTTCCATGAAGGTTGAGAAGAAGGTCTATTCTTTTGTGCGTGGGTAAGATGTTTTGTAAATATCTGCTAAATACACTTGGTTTATCTCTGCTAGCTCCAGCATTTCTCTGCTTAGTTTTTGTGATGATGACTTGTCTTTTGATGGCAATGTAATTTTGAAGCCACTCAATATTGGTGTATGAATTATAGTGTTTCTCTTATAAACTTTGGTGCCCTTGTGTTTGGTACATGCATATTAAGAATTGCAAGGTCCTCTTGGTGGATTTTTCCTTTGACGAGTATGGAATGTCCTTTTCAATCTTTTCTGTTAGTTTTCGTTTGAAATCTATTTTGCCAGATATTAAAATGACTAATCCACTTTCCTCTTAGATCCATTTGCTTGGAATATCTTTTTCCATCCTTTTACCCTGATGCGTGTTCCCTGGATGAAGCAGAAGACTGGATCATGTTTTCCTCATCCATCCTGCTATTTTGTGTCTTTTTATTGAGGAATTGAGACCATTGATGATGAGAGATATCAGTGAGAAATGTTTGTTGATTCCTGTTATTTTGTTCTTGTTGTGTGTGTGTGTGTGTGTGTTTGTGTGTGTGTGTACTTTTTTGATATGCTGATCTGGGATTATCTATTCCTTGTGTTTTCTTGGCTGTGACCAACCTCTTTAGTTGAAGTTTTCATTCTAGCACTGTCTGTAGGCTTGGGTTTGTGGGCACATACTGCTGACAATTTGTTTTATCTTGAAATGTTTTATTTTCTCCCTTTGCTATAATTGAGTGTTTTGTTGTGTATATTAGTCAGGTCTGGAGTCTGTGGTCTCTTTGAATTCATATAGAACATTTATCTAGGCAATTTTGGCATTTAGAGTCTCCATTAAGAAGTCAGATACTATTCTAATAGGTGTGCCTTTATATGCTACATGATCTTTTTTTCTTTGCAGCTTTTAATATTCTTTATTTGTTCTGTACATTTAGTGTTCTTATTATTATATGCTGAAGAGAATTTCTTTTCCGGTCCAGTCTATTTGGTGCTCTATAGTCTTCTTTTACCTTGCTAGCGATCCCCTTCTTTACATTAGGGACATTTTGTTCTATGATTTTGTTGAAAATATTTTCTGTGCTTCTGACTCAGGTTTCTTCTCCTTCCTCTATCTTAGATTCGATATTTTCATAGTGTCCCAGATTTCCTGGATGTTTTTTTCCTGTAGTGTTTTAGATTTAACACTTTCTTTGACTGAGGTTTTCATTTCTTCTGTCTTGTCTTCAATGCCTGAGATTCTTTCTTCCATTGCCTGTATTCTCATGGTGTGGCTTGCCTCTTAGATTTCCTGCTTGAGTTCCTAAATTGTTCATTCCCAACTTTTCCTAAGTTTAGCTTTTCTTTATTAATTCTGTTTTGACTTTCAGATATTGGACAGTTTTATTCATTCCCTTCCACTGTTTCTTTGCATGGATTTCTTTAATGGATTTCCTCGTTTCCTCTTTAAGGATCTCTGTCATATTTATGAAGGCTGTTTTAAAATCCTTATCTTATGCTTCAGCCATATTGCATTTAGCAGGGCCTACTGTAGTAGGGTTGTGGTGCTCTAGTGGAGACATGTTGTTCTGTCTGTTATTGATTCTCTTTTTACACTGGAGTCTAGGCGTCAGGGTTTGTCAAGATTATAATGGCAGGTGCTGATATCTGGTCTTGTCTTTGTTGAGCAGATGTTTTGTCCCTTGGTTTCAGTTGCCCTCTCTGGTCTTAGGAGAGTGTGCTGGACTGTATGCTGCCTGGTAGGGAATGCTTCTGGGATCCTGGGTACAACGTGTTTCTAGGTATTGAGAGCTGACACTCCGGTGTGGAAGTGGAGGTGGTCCATGGAGGAAGAAAAGCTGGGTGTCCCACCAATCTCTTCATAGTTCCTTGGGAATGGGGCCTGAGAGTGAGGAGAGGCCCCAGAAGTTGGTCTGTTATGGAGCCGGGGATGAGACTGGGATATTGGATGTGGCAGAGAGGAGTG
>NC_022028.1:38361227-38366022 GCF_000317375.1 Microtus ochrogaster | reverse complement strand
AATGTAGAAGTTGACTCTAAATCTAGATAGTCATAGTTATAGATAAGAATATTTTCTGTGGGAAACATCTGAGATTCTCAGAAAAAGTGTAGCTTAGGCAAATGGTTGAATTAATTGTGGATTGGCAATACTCAGTGATAGTATATTGATGTTGAAAATGATGAGTTGAGATTCAAAAATTTATTAATATTGATATTTGAAGTTATATTATGTTAGGTAAGAAAGCCAAGCTGAAACGATTGTTGTATGGTATCTTTTTATTGATAGTAACTGAAAAGCCACTTTTCATGTTTAAAAGTGATTGAGGAGCACTGAGAGGAACAGGGGAGATTGATTTTAGCTTCCTCACAAGCATGGGCTTGAAGATGCAGGAGATTGCTAATGCATTCTTTCCGTAGTTCTATACTGTTGACCCATTGCAATGAATCTGTATTGTTTTTGAAATAAGAAGTGAAATAAATGAGTAATAGAAAGCAGAGGCTATACCAATGGCCCCAGATGTAATTTTTATTTCATAAAAGTTAGTCTTCCAAGACCCCTTCAACTTTGATATCCTTAAAGTGTGACAAAGTAAAACCACAGGACCTCTAGGTGACCTCCCTACTGGGGATGCCTGTTGTCACGCAGGTGAAGCATTTGAGTAGTGGTTGAACAAAACACAATGGCCCTTGTCCTGTGGCTTTCCATCCTATGGAAAGAAATACTTGATGTCTCTAGTGGTCTGTCCTTTCAATTTGGCAGTAGTGATGTCTGTACCCATGAGGGTGGTTTGTTCCAGAATGGGAAACTTTGCTGTTATGACCCTACCAACCAGGTGCAAACTCCACATATAATCAGGCCATTGCCAGGTGGTGGTGGTTCATGCCTTTTATCCCAGCACTCGGGAGGCAGAGGCAGGCAGATCTCTGTGAGTTAGAGGCCAGCCTGGTCTACAAGAGATAGTTCTAGGACAGGCACCAAAGCTATAGAGAAACCCTGTCTTAAAAAAAAACAACAGCAACAACAACAACAAAAATGAAATCCAGGTCATTATGTAGCCCAGCTGTTTTTTTAAGCTAAGCTGAAAAAAATCTTTTTTATCGTCTCTTCTATTCTTTGTCTTTATGACACAGAAGGCAATGTTTTGGAGACACAGAAGGCAATGCTGTGTGTGATGCCCTTTGGCTGTAGTCTGCCAGCATATGCTTGACATGCTTTGTCTGGCAGGAATATAATTTATGGGGCACCATGTCCTAGGCAGCTTGTATTAGGAGACACACAGTGTTTGTTCTGATAGTGTTGATGTTATTAACTTTGATCATTTAGTTAAAGAATCATGTGCTGGGTTTTTTCCTGGTAAACCATGCTTCCATCTCTGATTAACCATTTATAGTTTGGGTGGATTTGGCAGCATGGACCCATAAATCTCAGCCACTGGAAGGCAGAGACAGGGATTGTGGGCATACTGGCTATTAGGGTAGCTGAGTTGGTGAGCTCTGGGTTCAATGAGAAGCCATGCCTTAGTAAACAGGGAGTGATAGAGGGAGGTTCCCAGTAAGAAACTCTGGGTCCCAGACACATTCATACACGTGTGCCTACATATTTGACAGCACACACCACAGACTCATGCACCCACAAACACCACATACACATAAAGAGAACTCCAAAGAGATGCCTCCTCCCCATCTCTCCTCCACACCACAGACTCATGCACCCACAAACACCACATACACATAAAGAGAACTCCAAAGAGATGCCTCCTCCCCATCTCTTCTCCACATATCTGCAAGTCTTCCTTTGGCAACCCTCTAAGGAAGTTAAAACTCAGACCCTCTTCTTTTTACCTTTCTGCAGAGAGGGGGCAGTGACATAAGAGTGGCACGAATATTTACTGTGTGCCATGAGTGTGATGGGACTCGGTGCAGGACAGTTCCTTGTCCCATGAGGACTGTTCCATTACTAGTTCCCATGTTAGAGGTGAAGCTGAGGCTTGGTCCTGAGATGGGAAAGGCTAAAGGTCTCACCCGAGCAGGTAAAGGCCAATGCCAGAATTTAAACTAGGGATTTAGATTCCAGAGCTCACGACCTTTGAAATGTGATCTTACCTGATTTCTCTCCCCACAATAAATCATCTTCCGTTAGATTTATTTCACATACTTGCCAGATACAGAATGATAGAAAGTCACAGACACACATTAGTGATCAGAGAATGACATGAGATTTGACTTCTTTTGGCCCATTTGCTATAGCCTGCCGGCCTTTCTGCTCCTCCCCGCCAGCTTTGAGGTTTCTGCTCGGTTTGTCATCTAGATTCTGGTTCCTGAGCCTTGGGCCATTGCTGTTGTGGAAGAGCTGTTATCCTGCATTATGAATATTTACCAGTATCTCTGGATTCCTTGTGCTTTTCTCCAGTTATGACCAGCAAGGATGTCCCCAGATGTGTCCTGATCCAATGCCCATTGGAGGCATCCTCTTCCCGGGTTGAGACATCACCCTGAGTATTTGGCATCTGTGCTGGCTGAGTTCCGCAGCACCACTGGCAGCGGAGTGATTCCACCCTGAGTGGTGTCTTAAGCCAGTCACAGCTATTCTGGGCCCCGTTTCCTTGGCAATGGAATGAACTCTGTTTTCTGAAACTAATACACATTCCTAGCGTGCTCCGGAATAAGAGAGCAATTCAAAAGTTTTAGCTCGCTCCTCCAGCTGTTTGGAAAACCTTGTGGGCACTGAACTGAAACAAAACTCGCAAATGCATTGCAGGCGGAACCAGGGAGGGTGCAGATACGGGATCGCTTACAAAAGCCATCAAACTGCAGAGAGATCCGCAGACAGCTGAAGTACCAGCCCTGATTAGAGGACTCTGAGTGGCACTTTGAACGCTCGTGTGTCTGGGTCACATTCGGCTTAAGAGTTTTGAAATAAAATGATGCCTAAGGTCTATTTCAGCGGCAGAGTGCCTTCTTCCCGCTAGCTGAAATAGTCCACGCGCTTTCTCCTCGGAAAGCCTCCTCCGTGTTGAGGTATCGAATGTCAAAAGCTCTAGAAAGTTAACACACTAATGAGTCTAGCAAAGATACTGAAACACGGAGTTAAGTGCATTTTGTTTTGATCAAGCAAATCGCTCTTGCTGTGGTCACAGGAGGATTAGGAGTATTTGCTTAGGACTTAGAGGAGAAGTATAGATATGGAAAGGTTTAGTTCTCGCCTCTCAAAAAAGAAGTTGTTTTTTGCAACAGATGGATGCTGTTATAGAAATCTACAACTATTCAAAACGCAAAGAACAACCGACGGTGGGGTGCCCAACGCCCGCTGATGCACCTGCAGCTTGACTTCTGAATCCAAGGCTCAGTAAAGGGACCAGAAAGCCTGTAAGAGCCAGTGGACCAGGAACTCTGCTGGGAGATTGGGCCTTCTAGCTATGTCAGTGAAGTTACACCATAAAATATGAACAACGGGCTGCTAAACGAGACCTGAACAAACACAACAGCTGACATCCCAATGTGTGTGTGTGTGTGTGTGTGTGGAATCTCACAGGGCTCCACCCCTAGATGAAGAGCTACAAGCAATTTACAGTTCCCAAGAGAGCAAGAATTAGCGTTTGCCAGGGATGAGCCTTTTGATCGGTAACCCAATACTAAGAATCAGTCCAAGAAATATTTACTTGGAGGCAACACTGAATGGATTTAGCAGGTTATAATTATATGCTTACTCATTTATATGTGCATGCCACAATAGCAGTTTAAGAAGAGGCTGTTATTTTGGAAGAGTTTTTGGAGGGCTAAGAGAGAAGAAAAGAAGGGAGATATTATATACTTATATTTTAACTATTTTATTATTATTTAAATATTTGATGTTAATATGCACCCATTCAGTTATCCCAGCAATGGAAATTTATTTAGTCCTTGTTTTTTTGCCTCTTTATTTGTGTGGTTTGATGCTTGTAGCTAAATGCAAGGAAAATCACACTACACCTAAACAGCTTGTTTCAATTTTGTGAACACGGTTTCATTTTTTGCTACCAGCGGGGCAGTGTTCTGTTCATGTCTCACGAAAAGGGACAAGATAATAGGAACAGTAGCACTCTGGGCACGGGCCTTCGCCAGAAGTGAGTCCTAACTGTGTGGAGATGGGAACTCAAGAGTTAATTTCAGAAAGCACTTAAAATCTGAGATGGCAAATTTCTCTCTGCAGAAAAAGAACAATATCCCGAGGCAAGCAATTATCTGCTGAAACAAAAACAGAAAGACACGCCACAGGATAACAGCAGCAACCTCAAAGAACAGAAAAATTTATCAGCGGTAATTTTAAAATAAAATATAGAAAATTAATCTCAAGCACCTCGAAGATTTTTCTTTCAATTTATTTCTCTCTCTGGGAAACGTTCAGTCAGCCTGCGTTTGGACAATTTCACCAGCGATGCGGAAAACAAGGACCTCCATCTCTTGCTCCACAATTACCAGGGAAAATGGAGAGAGACCCAGAATGGAAGCCCAGATGTGTTTACCTGGAGACACGCTGGCTCTCTATGACTGTCCTTTCTGAACACCAAAGCTTTAAGAGGACGGGGTAAGAAAGCAAGGACTAATCATAGGTAATTGACATAAATTGGAGCTGCACACCCGGGTAGCAGGAATAATTACCTCTGAAGACTTTATTGCTATCAATTTTGAACCCAAGACAGGGTGCCAGTGAGGTCAGTTTTCCCTGTACCAGAGTAATGCCTGGTGACCTGGGTTAAGACTGTTAATGGCTGTGGGGTAAGGCGAGAGAGAGAGAGAGAGAGAGAGAGAGAGAGAGAGAGAGAGAGAGAGAGAGA
>NC_022028.1:38355517-38361127 GCF_000317375.1 Microtus ochrogaster | reverse complement strand
GAGAGAGAGAGAGAGAGAGAGAGAGAGAGAGAGAGAGAGAGAGAGAGAGAAACACTTTTCCTGATTCAGACATTCAGTGACCACCAGAAGGCCCTTTAGTGATCCAAGATCATCTATGTCAGGCTCTTGTTAGCGCAGAAAAGGAAAGCAAAGCTTCCAAGCAGGTAAATGATGGGAGCAGCATGTTCATTTTGAACTCCTGATTCCTTCCTGGGGTTCTCAGTAGTTCTTCTGGATGCTTCTCATGAGCACCAGTTGCCTCTTCAGATGGATGTGCAGTTAGAATAAAGAACCCAGCAAACTGCTGATACCTATCCGACATTCATGATGCTAAAACTCACAGATGACCCAGACCCTTCTGTAGCGAGCTGCATGGAATCACACCTGATGGAGATGTATAATCAACTCCTGAGATGGCTAAGGCCTGACCTATGCTATGATCACGCAATGATTATCAGCTGCCTGCATATGCGTGAACCTATGGGCAGTGCCCACCTGGCAATCCGGGATTGCAGCCCGTGCCTACTTAAGGGCTGGGAGAGGTTTGCCCAGAGAGAGAGGTCAGAGAGGGAGGAGAGAGGTCAAAGACAGAGGAAAGGAGAGAGGAAAAAAAGAGAGAGGAGAGAGGTCAAAGACAGAGGAAAGGAGAGAGGAAAAAAGGAGAGAGGAGAGAGGTCAACAGAGAGGGGAAGAGAGGAAGAGAGAGAGAGAGTGAATAAAGGTCCTGGAATAAACTGCAGTGAGAAGAGCTCCGGTGGTCGCGTCATTCCTTGCTGGGCGAGGTGGGGCGCTACACCCTTTCATTGTGGGCTGTTGGACTGGCTTATTACCCAGGGTCAGAAGGAATGAACCCAGAGAGGCATTCTGAAGGGTGCTGGTCTTTCTGTGGGATACTGTGTCTAAAATGAACTATTTTATGTCAAATAACTAAGCAAACTTTCAAGTGTGACTGTTAATGTGCTCTTGTTCTGGTTCTTCTTCCCCTCCCGTCGTCTTTTTGTTTATGATGTTTATTGAAAGAATTCAGATGAGACAGAATGCAGTGCGGTAGAGAGGCAAGACTGATTTGAAAGAATATATATGATGTGTGTGTGTGGGGCAGAGGTCAGAGAGACTGATGTGCTCAGCCAGGCTTTATATTATTTTTTTCTAAAGTCTCTGAAGCACACAGCTTTGTTGAGGGGTGTTTTTCTGTCTAAGTAATTGACAGGTTTATTTGTATTAGCTCTCCAGGGAGGGGGCGATGGCATGTCTTTGTTTTTTTTAACAGGAAGCTGCTTGCTAGGTAACACCCTTACGTTCTGTTCTTGGTAGTTCACCAAGCTCACATCAACAGTTGGATTCAGAGATTCAACTTAAATTCCCTCTTTGGACTAGCAGTGAAAGTTCTGCAGGGTTTTTATAAGCTCCTGGTTGTAAGGGAGAGGTCTGTCTTCAATGCGCTTCCAGTCTGTTAAGGTCTGAGCAGCTGCCTGATGTAAACCCATGCACCAGCATTAAACCCAAGCCTCGCGTCGGGATTGATGCTTGGCAGTCATGCGTGTCCAAGTGTGACCTGACCATGCCTCCTACACGCCTGTCTCTAGAACCTGTTCTGAGGAAACAGAGTGTACGTTCGCTACCTTCTAAAATGAAAGCCATTTTCAGCTGTATTTTCCTTCAGTTGCTTCTTGTTATTATAAACAAATACCAGACATTTATTTAGTGTAAAGTGGTGTAAGAACGCAGCCTGAAAATCCAGGAGATGAGAAACCTTTCTTAGCAGAGACTTTTCTATTTCAGCCTCAAAACACAGGCACCATTTGCCGGCATCTACCAAGGAACCATGCAGGTGAGCAAACACGAAATTCTATTCAGTAGTAATGAAATTAGTTGCAAGGATTTGATGTCTTGTGTCCTGTGTGGTCGTTGTTGATTCTGAGTTCTGCTCTTTAATATGTAAAACTCACATGACAGATGGCCTTAGGATTTTCGTTATTTGCTAGAATGAAAAAAATCAAAGCTAAAACCAGACAACTAAAGCAACAACAACAACGAAACTCCTGCAAAATGCAAAACCACCTAGTTTTTAATTAGTTCCCATTTGTTCAGTTGATAACTCGAAAAGTTTCCATCAGCAGGGAGCGACCTCTTAGCAGTTTTGAAGGTCTCTACACAAGGCAGCAGCACCAGCGTGACTTTGGTGGTGTGACCCACCGGATTATTTTATATTTAGCACTGCAATTGGCTTTTCTTCTTTTCCCTTTTAAGTTGTGTGAAATTTGGGATGACTCAGGCTGCTTGCCTCCCTTTGCAGGCTGGGTTCCACTGAGATCAGAAATTCTACCCACAAGTGAAAACTGGTCTGTGTGTACTTCATTCTACTTGCTTCCTGGATCCGCCTCACCCACGGGGCAAGCTGAAAGCCACTAATGGTATGATCTGGGACCACCAAAAAAAAAGGGGCCCTTCAGCTAAAGTCAGCAAGGACTCGTTCTTGAGTTGGTCATTTAAAAAACTGGGGAGATGGCTCTGTAACTACCACACATGATAATGTGTGGCCAGCCTTAGAAAGGTAGCGCTCTGACATCACAGTCTTCTGGACGTGTCTCTCATTAAGTCTCACCGGTCTTTTGCTGGTCCTTGTGAATTCGTCCAAGCATCCTTTCAACTCAGTGACGGTGTAAAGGACCCAGGTATAAAGCCAGCATCCAAAGGGCAGGGCAGTGCAATGCTTGTCACGGTGGCAACACTTCACAGTGAAGAATAGGGAGTGGTAAGAAAGATAGAGAGGCAGCCTTAACTGTGAGAAGGTCAGAGGGTGGTTGGAATCAATCTCTCCCCATGGGCTGAAATCCAGGAAATTCTGGGGAACATTCCTGGGACTGCAGAGGGCTGTGTGTATGGAGGCAGAGGTCTGCTCTGTCTCCTGAAGAGTTTCCTTATCTTTTAGGGTGCTTGAGACCGGTCCAACTGTGTCTTTGCTGCAGAAAAGAATCTCAGCACAAAGACAATATGGAACAGGGTTAGAATATATCAAAAGACATTTAAGAATAGACTTTAACTGCAAGAGCTGTGATGATTAGCTTGATTGTCAATGTGTCACAATCTAGAGCTACCTGGGAAGAAAGTCTCAATAGGAATTGTGAGATGGGATGGGTCTGTGGGAGACCGTCTCAATTGTACTGATTGATGCGGAAGACTCAGCATCCACTGTAGGTGGCCCCATTCTCTAAGTTTGAGTCCTCAGTTGTGGAGACAGCAAACTGAGTATAAGATTTACATGTATTTATTCTCTTGACTTTCCTGGAATTATCGGCTAAAATATAGCCATTCTCCCCTAACCTGCCTTTGGCCAGGGTATGTTTATCACAGTGACAGAAACAAAACCAGGACAAGCTTTAAGAGGAAGAGGTACCTAGGAAGGGAGAAGTCCACACATGTGCAGACTTCTCCAGGAAGAGTTGTGCTTAAGTGTCCCCAGGGTCACTGCTTATAGATTTGGAGACATTTGGAATTTAGCTATTCAATGAACCTCCTCTCTTTCCATTTTATATTTCAATAATTGATATTACAGGGTCACCGTTGAAGTGTCTTGGCTATGACTATAATCAAATAAGTTAAGACCAGGATCCACACGGGAGGATAGACATGACCTTAAATTTAGATCTGCATGTTTCCTGCTAGGAATGGAGAAAGGTCTTCAGCAAATGCTATGAATTATGTTAGGATTTTTGATTCTCAGCTAGAGAGATGCTGCAACCAGGATGGGGTAGTAAGGTGCTGTTTTCTTTCCCATGCTTCCTAATTTCCCATCATTCCATCTGGCTTCAGAACTAGGTAAGTCAATCACTACTAGTCCTAGGGGGCTGAAGCTGGTCAAGTGTTTTGAGGATCAGTTGCATCCTGAAGCCACAGGTTATGAGGTCACTGAAAGATTTCCTTGCATTGTGGAACAGCCTAAGCTCACCGAGGTAAGGGATGGCTGCTTTCTGGACAGAGGAACCAGCTACCTGCTAAGGCAGACAGCAGCCACCTATGAACAGACCTTTCTCCCATATTATATGGTGACACCAGCTTTGTCCATGAAATTGCTGTTATTCAGTGTCCAGCAATCAGATCCAGGGTTTTATATGATTTCCACTATATTCTTTAAACTAGAAATCATCCCCCTGCTTCAGGTACAATCAGCCGTAATTTCCTTCTTTGTGAGCAGAAATTAAGGGTGTGCTCCTATGCTTCCACTCATAGTTAAGCCCTGATCACAGATTTTCAGCCTTAGGGACTGCTGGCCTTCAGACAATGGCCTGATTAGGAAACAATGTGACTTCATGCAGCAATCTTGTGTATGAGGCTGATTGCCGTGGTGATTCTAGATACAAACCCACACTTGTTATTGGTCAGAGAAAGAAAACAAACAGAACACCCCAAATCATAATTAAGGACCATAGAAAGCAGGCTGATGTGCTCTAATTTTAAGATGTTGGATATCTAGATCAATCAGGTGAGCATATCTGTGGGAGATTGTCTTGATTATATAAATTGATAATCAATGTGATGTATATGTATGTACATATAAGCAATCATATTAAGTATAATGCACTGAGTAAGGCTTGTGCTATGTGAGCATGTGTCTATATGTCTTGTGCTATGTGAGCATGTGTCTATATGTCTGCCACATGTGTAGCAGAATTTCTTTTTAATTGTGAGCTCCTATGGGAAAAGCCGGTGTTGCCTTTGAGTACATGGTTTTGAGTATAGCGCTGGCATATAATTACCAAAGGATGGATATTTGAAGATTTAATTAAGTATGTTCTACTTCATGAGTAGTTAATGAGAGTGAACATACTAAACAGTGTGTGTGCCTTACCCCATGCTAAGTAATGTGCCTTACCCCATGCTAAGTAATATATGTATAGACACACATACAACTCCATATGTAAATGCATTTTAGTTAATACAAAAATGCTTCAAAGCTGGTGTTGTTACTATCATCTATTACAGTCGAAGAATCTACAGTACAGAGAGGTCATGTGATCAGATGAAGGTTGCCTGGTCACCCACAAATGTGGGACTTCAGACTTTAACTGCTTCCATAACATGGTGATGAATAATTTGATGGTAGAGAAATACTGAATCGGTCTGAAGGGGCCTTACAGCAATCAAAGCCAGCCAATTTCTTAAGTTCCTATGACTAAGAATTAGCTTAGGGCTGTCTATTACTTTCCCTTATGAAAACATGTAGATGTCAGATATGGTTCAATTTAAAATATAACCTATGGGTCAGGCACAAAAGTCATTGTGGTGGCCCTGGGGTGGTGCTTCAAAAGTAGGCACTCAGCTGCCATGGCGGCTGAGACTTGGGTAGAAGCGATACTGGGGCTGCTGACACAAGTTCCGTGGCTTACAGGAGAGGACTGTGAAGGCTCTGAGTGCTGGAAACGTCGCTGAGTGAACCGTGTCCTTACTGTCATCTAACTGCCTTCCACAATGTCTAGAAGTCAATGCATTCAACTCTTTTTAAATGAGGAAATTGAGACGCGGAGGAAACCAGACGAAATGAATTCATATAGTTAGAACTATAGCTAGGACTCAAATGTGGTTCTTCTATCAGACTTTAGATCCCAAGAT
>NC_022028.1:38345594-38355007 GCF_000317375.1 Microtus ochrogaster | reverse complement strand
TCAGGTGTCCTTTTAAGGTGGACAGAGAATCTAGCCTACATCAAAGAGACCATATGGTTGATTCTTGCTTATAGAACTGCTACCGTTTGGATAAGAATGTCCTTGTGGTGGTTGCTATTGTCACTTTGATATTATCTAGGATCACGTAGGAAACAAACTTCTGCATATGAGGATTAATTAGGAAGTTTACAGATTGGGTTGACTGTGGGGCGATCCATGTTAAATGCAGCAGGCACCTTTCAGTGGGCTGGGGTCCTGACTGAATTGAAAAGAATAAAGGGGGTTAAACAAAAGCATTCATCTCTCTTTGCTTCCTGAATGTGGACACAATGTGACTTGCCTCCTTGTGGTCCTGCCACCTTGTGGTCCTGCCACCATGCCTTTCTTGCTCTGGTGGGTTATACTTCCAAACTCTAAGCCAACATTAACTTTGTTCTTTTTAAAACGTTTTTAAATTTTTTTCATACAATGTATTTTAATCATATTTTCCTCTCCCCCCTCTTCTCCCAGATCCTCTGTGATTTCCTGCCCATACTATTTCATGTTCTTTCTCCCTCTCTCCGAAAGTAAAAAAATATAAAGAATTGAAATAAAATAAGAAAAGTCCAGCAAGACAAAAATATAAAATCAAAACACAACATCAAAAAGGAAACAAAAGACCTTAAAAAAACCATAGTGTTTGTTTCATGTTGGCCAACTACTACAAAGAACTGAAGAAAATTGATTTTTCCCTCTGCCAGCAAGTATCAGTTATATATGACTTCTTGGCTAAGGGTGGGACCCCGTGTTCACTTACTTCCCTTCCTCAGTGTTGGGACCAGTCTGGCTTGGAGCTGCTTATGTCTTGTGTGTGCAGCCACAGTCTCTGTGAGTTTATATGTGTATCCACCTTGTTGTGTGTAGAAGGCGGTTTTATTGGAGTCTTCCATCACTGTTGGCTCTTACAATCTTCATGTTTCCTCTTTGATTAGATCCCCTAGTCTTGAGAAGGGCGAGTCTTTCATTTCTTAGGTTGCTATTGTCCTGCGTTTTTGTTCCAGCAATGAGAAAACTAATGCCCCCCAACCAGGTTTATGTGTTTGATCACTTGTCCCTCAGCTGGCAGTGCTATTTTGGGATGTGGTAGAAACATTAGTACATGGGAATAGCTGGTAGAAGTGGATTCTACTAGGATAAACCTTGGGGATCATACCACCATTTCTTCTTTTCCAGCTGTTTTTTTTTTGTTTTTAACTTTTTTAACTTTGTTCCAAGATGCAGTTATATAAGCTCCCATGGCCACAGATGGAGCAGCCCAAACTGCCATGCCATCCCTGCCATGAAGGATGGTAGCCTCTAAAACCACGAGTCAAACTTAGCCACTTCTCACACAAGCTTCTCCTGTCAGGTATTTGTAACAATGCTAAGCAAAGTGACTAATAGGACAGTCAAGTCTTGAAGCAGTTCAGGGACATGGGGAGCAAGCGTCCTGCCTCTCCAAAGGAACAGCTCAGTAACATAAACACAGAGAAAGAATCTTGTATAAGTTTGGACAGTAATTGCTGAGCTTGGATGCTGACAAAATCCATTAAAGATACGTTACTTCAAAAACTATGTAGAAACCCTCTTGATTATTATAGATATTCTTTTTTTTTTCTGTACTGGAAATTGAGTCCCTGGCTTCATGAATTTGAGGCAAGTGCTCTGTTCCTGAGCCACGGCTGCAGCTCCTTCCCTTGATTATATTTGCAGAAGCTGGAGAGAGGTCCAGGCGAGACTGCCCTAACCATCCCGCCTCTACCAGCTTGCTTTCACTACTGCGTCTAGATACCGAAATCATGTACTGGCAGAAGGGTTTGTTTGGATTTCCAGTTCCGAAGAATATGGCCCATCAGCATGCTAGGAGGAGCACAAGGTGACACGCCACACAGCGGCACAATTTGGAAAACAGGGAGATGAGCAACGGTCCTCAGCTTGTCTCCTTCCTTTTTCCTTTTTATTTATTCCTGAACCCCGTCCCAGTCCCACAGGGTGGTGCCACCCATATTCAAGATGGTTCTTTACTCTTCTAACTATCCCAGGACATTCTTTCACAGATGTACCTAATCCAAATCCAGTCAAGCTGACAGTCAAGACTAGCTACCCCAGTAATTTAATAACTGTTGTCTAGGCAATGTGAGTTTTCCATGCTGTAAATTATGAGGGAATGCCGAAGAACAATTAAGAGGTGCCAGTCGTCCTTTGTAATGGACAGCAGTACCAATGTCGCCCAGTGTTTATTCAGATGTACATCCTATTAAATTCCAGGACCATTCATTTTGGTGTCAGCTTCTGCTCTTGGGGTTGAAAATATGACTCAGTAACTCTTGGACTTAGATCAAATCATACTGCAGAGGTTTCCATGGCCTTCATGTGCATAACTCCCTGAGCGCAAGGTCGATCCCCAGAGTTTGAGAGGCCTTGTATATTTGATTATAATTTGAAAGCAAGAAGGACTGACTTGCCCACATTTTCTCATTGTCACTCAACTGCACAGTCACTCTCTTTCCGTATTCACAAAAGTTTGGTAATGCCTTTTCTACACATTCCACAGCATCCTCTTACTACTTAAAATCAGTGGCTGGGCCAGTGAGATGGTTTGATGGGGAAAGGAGCTTGCCATAAAGCTTGACAACCTGGGTTCAATCCCCAGGATCCACGTCGTGGAAGGAAAGAAATGGTTTTCACAAGTTATCATCTGACTTCCATGTGTTGTGCTGTGGTAGGTACCTGTATGTGCACACACAAACACAGTAAGTAAACATAAAATTTTCCTTAAACTTACAATGTAAAATCAGGTGACTGCCATAAACTGAGTTAATCAAAATTAATATGCAGCCATGACTTACTAATTAGAATTAAATATTTTGAAATATGAATTTAATTTAGTTTTCTATTGTTCCTCATTTTCTTTAGCTTTTGTTTTTCTATGATAAAGGAGGATCTACCAAAATAATAGCTTTCTACGTCTTGTAGCTTCACATCATAAAATATTATGACCAAACTATAGTATTTATATGGCGTCATAAAGTACCATCTGGGTATCATGTTTCTTTTCATCTAAATATTTAATTTGCCAGTCAATTTATGAGAAGTTAAAAAGCCATGGGATCACATTATTGCCCAGGATGCATGGGCGGCATGTCATGATGGAGGTGCCTAAACAGATCCCACCTTCGGAATGTTTGACTATAGTATCATAAACAATTACAGAGAAAAACAATACAAGATCTGGAGAGGTGGTTTAGTGGTTAAGGGTACACATTGCTCTTACTGAGGACTAAGGACTAGCATTCAATTCCCAGCACCCACATCAGGCAGCTCCTAGTTATCTGTACTCTAGCTTCAGGAGATGCTGTGTGCTCTCTGTCTGCCACAGGAACACACAGACAGACAGACAGACAGACAGACAGACAGACAGACAGACAGAGAGAGACAGAGAGACAGAAACACAGAGAGAGAATAAAATAAAACACTTAATTTCAAAATACATTTGTTAAAGCCTATATTTATAATAATTGTAATCAGTGGATATGAAAACTTAAGCCTCTAAACTTCTTCATTCTCCACATGCATTTACACATGTAAAATTCTTTACTTTCTCTGGCTATGGCCATATCATCTTTGCTGCTAAGCTTTTGGAAAGAGAAGTAGAAACGAAGGTATTTCTCCTGCCCCGTGTCCCCACCCATCAGCTACTGAGTTACAACCTGGCTTTAACCCCACTCATTCTCCTGACAAGGTCATGCATGGACTTTGAGCTCATAAAGCTGAATGACATGTTCTTCTTGCATTTCTGATGTCCTTTGGGTTTTAACAGTGTTGCTTTGCCCTTTTCAGTCACCCTCTCCTTGGTATGTGTATTGCCCTTCCCTCGTCTGGATGCTTGATCATAATCTCACTTATGGAGTTCAGTTTTCTTGGCCTACCCTTTAAAACTCGATGATGCTGGCGATTCTATCCTTGCCCCTTTCCCCTCACTCCCTTCACGTTCTCTTACTCGCCCCCCCTTTCCCTCATCACCTCTGCTCTTCAGGACTCTAAAAACTTCACTTATTTTTAGTGTCACCTGAGAACTTTCTGTTAGGTTATAGGTCTCTGTGACTTTGAGAAAAATCAGAACCACAGCCCTATTAATTTGTCCCATCACTTACCACCACCTTTCGTATATTTAACAAAGTCATAAAAGTACCAAGTGCAAGCTCTGCCTTCTGTCCCTGATGCACTGTTTTCCCCCATCATCTCTATGATGTTTGGAAATGCCATTTCCCTAGTCAAACAAGACAAGGCTGTCCACTCTCTCCATATCTATTCAACATAGATCTTGAAGTTCTAGCTAGAGCAATAAGACTACAAAAGGAGGTTAAGGGGGATACAAATTGGGAAGGAAGAAGTTATACTTTTGCTATTGGCAGATGATATGGTAATATACATAAGTGGCCCCAAGAATTCTACTAGGGAACTTCTACATCTGATAAATACTTTCAGCAATGTGGTTGGATATGAGATCAACTCAAAAAAAAAGCAGCCCTCTTATATACAAATGATAAAGAAGCTGAGAAAGAAATCGGAGAAACATCACCATTCAAAATAGTCACAAATAATATAAAATATATTGGGGTAACACTAACCAAACAAGTGAAAGACTTGCTTGACAAGAACTTTAAATCTTTGAAGAAAGAAATTGAAGAAGGTATCAGAAAATGGAAAGATTTCCCGTGCTCTTAGATAGGTAGGATCAACATAATAAAAATGACAATCTTACCAAAAGCAATCTACAATTTCAATGCAATCCTCATCAAAATTCCAACCCAATTCTTCACAGACCTTCAAAGAATAATACTTAACTTCATATGGAAAAACAAAAACACTCAGGATACCCAAAACCATTTTATATAATAAAGAAACTTCTGAGGCATCACCATCCCTGACATCAAGCTTTACTCTAGAGCTATAGTAATGAAAATAGCTTGGTATTGGCATAAAAACAGACAGGTGCGCCAATGGAATTGAATCAAAGACCTGGATATTAATCCATACACATATGAACACCTGGTGGTTCTTTAAGTTTTAAAGAACTTAAAATTGTACAATGAAAAAAAAGAAAGCATATTCAACAAATAGTGCTGGCATAACT
Organism: Microtus ochrogaster; assembly: GCF_000317375.1. Taxonomy (NCBI): domain Eukaryota; kingdom Metazoa; phylum Chordata; class Mammalia; order Rodentia; family Cricetidae; genus Microtus; species Microtus ochrogaster. The sequence continues at coordinate 38,349,852 of NC_022028.1, read as the reverse complement.
GGATGTCAGGATGTAGAAGAATGCAAATTGATCCATACCTATCCCCATGCACAAAACTCAAGTCCAAATGGATTAAAGACCTTAATATAAATCTGATCACACTGAACCTAATAGAAGAGAAAGTGAGAAGTAGACTTCAACACATCTGCACAGGAGACTACTTTCTAAATATAACCCCAGGAGCACAGACACTGAAAGCAACAAGAAATAAATGGAACCTCCTAAAGCTGAGAAGCTTCTGTAAAGCAAAGGACACAGTCAATATGATGAAAAGGCAGCCTACTGAATGGGAAAAGATTTTCACCAGTCCCATATTAGACAGAGGACTGATCTCCAAAATATATAAAGAACTCAAGAAATTAGACATCAAAATACCAAATAATTCAATTAAAAATGGGGTACAGATCTAAACAGAGAATTCTCAACAGAAGAATTTCAAATGACAGAAAGACATTTAAGGAAATGTCCAACAACCTTAGCCACCAGGGAAATCAAAACGATTCTGAGACACTATCTTACACCTGTCAGAAATGTTCAACATCCTTAGCCATCAGGGAAATGCAAATCAAAACAACTCTGAGATACCATGTTACACCAGTCAGAATGGCTAAGATCAAAAACACCAATGATAGATTGATAACTCATATTGGAGAGAATGTAGAGTAAAAGAACACTCCTCCATTGCTGGTGGGAATGCAAACTTGTACAACCACTCTAGAAGTCAGTTTCAAAGAAACTGTAAGTTTCAAGGAAAATTGAGAATCAACCTATCTCAAGACCCAAGAATACCACTCTTGGGCATATACCCAAGGTATGCTCAACTGTACTACAAGGACATTTGCTCAACTGTATTTAATGCAGTATTATTCGTAATAGCTAGAACCTGGAAACAACCTAGATGCCCCTCAACCGAAGAATGGATAAAGAAAATTTGGTATACACAGTGGAGTACTACCGTGTTGTAAAAAACAATGGCATCTTGAAGTTTGCATGCAAATTGATGGAACTAGAAAAAACAATCCTGAGTGCGCTAACTTAGACCCAGAAAGATGAACATGGTATGTACCCACTCATAGGTGAATTCTAGCTGTAAAGCAAAGGATAAGGAACCTATTGTCTATGACTCCAGAGAAGCTAAGTAACAAGGAAAACCCTTAGAGGAAGTTACATAGATCCCCCTGGGAAGGGGAAATAGACAAGATATCCTGAGAAAAAATGCGAGTATGGGGGTGGGGGAAGAAGGGAACGTGGAAGTGCAGGAGGAGGGGAGAAGGGAAGGAGGGAAGTGGATTAGAGGGAGCGGGATGGTCAAGATGGGGAAAGGACAGAGATGGAGAACAAGGAAATAAATATCTTGATTGAGAGAGCCATTATGGGGCTAGCAAGAAACATGGCCCTAGAGAAATTTCCAGGAATCCACAAGGATGACCCTTGTTAAGACCTTAAGCGGTAGTGGAAAGGGTGTCTGAACTGGCCTTGCCCTGTAGCCAGACAGATGACTATCTGAAATGTCATCATAGAACCTACATCCAGGAACTGATGGAAGCAGATGCAGAGAACCACAGTGGAGCACTGGGCTGAGCTCCCAAAGTCCAATTCAAGAGAGGGAGAAGTGAGAATACGAGCAAAGAGCTCAACACCATGATGGTGATACCCAATTAAATAGCTTACCTGATCTAATAAAAGCCTTCCAACTCTGGTCAGACAGTGAGGGAACCAGCATAGGACCAAACTAGACCCTCTGAATGTGGGTGATAGTTGTATGGCTGGGACAGACTCTGGGGTTCCTGGTAGTGAGACCAAGATTTATTCCTACTGCTTGTTCTGGCTTTTTGGAACCCATTCTTCTGGAGGGAAAATTTTCTCAGCCTAGATATAGAGGAGGGCCTTGGTCCTGCCTCAAAGCAATGTGCTAGACTTTGTTGACTCCCTGTGGGAAGTCTTACCCTCTCTGAGGTGTGGATGGGGGATGGAGGAGGGAAGGTGGAGGGAGCAGGAGGAGGGGAGGGAGCAGAAAATGGATTTGGCATGTAAAATGAGAAAAGATAATTTTTTAATAAATAAATAAATAAATGATACAAAAACGAAATTGAGAAACTTAGTGATTGACTTTATCCATCTATGTGCAATCCTGGCCTTGACAGTTATACAGTTTCCTAGGTGTTTATAATCTACACCTGGAGCTGAGGCTCTGCTGTAGACCAGCACACATAGCAATGAGCCCGTGGCCTTGTTAAACTATGAAGTTTGATGAGTTGGATCTGTATTCTAGCCCACGTTCTGCATTTTTGGTAAGGTTCCAAGTAGATGCTGTGGTCCATGAGTAGACTTTGAGTATTAGAACTTTCAGTGGTACTATGGAAATATCGCTAGACCACCTGCTTCTGTTATGTATTGTGTGGTGGAACATCTGCAACATTCAAAAGCAGGGTACAGGTTCTTCCATCCATACATTTAGACATCTACCTTTTATATAAATTAGAGTTGAACTGCGCCTTGCTCTCTCATGTAGCATGTGCTACCTTTCCCGCCTCTTTTAAATACTTTTATCCATTTTTATTTATTTTTCTATTCTACCGTGGGAGTCTTGCACAGTGTGTTTTGATTGCATTCATCCTCAACTCCTTCCAGAATCCATCTCTAAAAGGAGCGTGTATACTGTATCCCTTCTCCAAGGCTCAGGAAAGGGTGTGGGAGCCAGAGGCAGTGGAGGATTACAGGAAACATCTGGGCCCAGCAAGACAGCTGCATGTTTGAACTCAGGGTGATCGTGATAGCACAGACAAAACCTGTGCAAGCCCGAGCCAGACTAAATTTCAGTGTGGGGAGGGAATTGGGTCACTCAGTTTTGGAGCTATTGACAAGTACCGTATGCTACTTTTCCAGTAGGAATGTACAGGGACTTTGGATGGGGGTTGTAAGCAGTGCTGGAAGTGTTAAGTCACCTGTGTATAGAAGGAGCCTTTACCTCTGGCTTTGTGCCTATCTTCAACATCAACTCATCCTCTTCATTATCAATTTCCAACTCCATTTCTGCGTGCTGTTGGCTTGCAGGGCTCTATATTCTTATGCCTGTTTTCCCTCTTCCTGGAACACGGTTCTTCACACCCTGTTCAGGCTGCAGATCCCCCTGTTTCTTTCTTATTCATGGTCCCATAATGCCCTTTATTACATCTATCAACCACTCCTATCGTTTGTAGCTTTGGGAATTCTCCATCTACCTTCATATGCTCTTCAACTAAGGCACTGCCTGTAGGACTTAATGTAGTGTCTGGCACATCTAGAAAATTAATAACTTTCTGGGCAGTAAGTTGTAGTCACTGCTGTTGAAATTTAAGGTTGATATATTAATTTGCATTTTTATTAAGCTCTGGTATTTGATGCCTTATTAGATACTTTTTCTCCCCTGGCCACAATCTGGTCAGAGTAGGTAGCAACCTGGAGTCAATAAGGATTGCATCTGAATAGGGAAATGTAATTTCCCTCATAGTTTATCCCTTGATGGTCCCTAGATTATGAACTCAAACTTCTTTATTGATTTCAGTTCTCAAATGGAGTTTTATTGGTGAAGAGTCTTTTGCAGAAATGTCACAAGGAAAGAAAAGAGGCTTTAAAAAGACCATGAGCTATTTGAGAAACATTTTTTCTTTTATTTTTTAATTAAATTTTTTTCATTTATTTTACATACCAACTATAGTTTCCCTTTTTGTCTCCTCCCATTCCTTCCTCCCACCTCATTTCTATCTCCCCCATCTGACTCCTCCTTTGTTCAGAAAGGGGCAGGCCTCCTAAGGCGGTCAACACAGCATGGCACATCAAATTGAGGCAGGACCAAACTCCACCCCCTGCATCAAAGTTGGGCAAGGCAACCCAGCTTGGAGACTGGGTTCCCAAAAGCCATATCTAAGGCCATACCACCCTGAAAATGCCTGATCTCATTTGATCACTTTTCTTTTTAAATCAATGTCTACCTAGTATGAATAAGTAATGGTTCACTCATGAATGACAATGGATTCTCCACTTCTGCCTCTTTGAGTGATGTTCTCAGTCACAGGCATGTCTGGCATTTGACATACCCCCACCAGACGTTGAACTTGGCCTGAGAGCTCCATCTCATTTCACACACTGCAAGCTGCCATTAGCCCGAATAATTAAGAGTTGCTAAGTATTCATCTTTCTCAGATGCTGCCATGTGCTTGAAAGATTTATTTATTTATTTATTTATTTATTTATTTATTTATTTATTTATTTTGGTTTT
>NC_022028.1:38343263-38345223 GCF_000317375.1 Microtus ochrogaster | reverse complement strand
GCTGCTTGAAAGATTTAGAGAGAATATAAGTCATTTGGAACGCTGCAACCTTTGAGATAGATTGGATAATGTGCTAAACAAAGATGTTCTTTACTGAAACCATGCACAGTGTTCAGAACTGTTTCCTGTAGGAACAGCTCACAGCTCATTTTTCTTTTTTTACATGATATCACTTCTTATTGAGACATCTCCAAGAACAATATATAGACATTTAACTTTTGCTCATGTCCCCATACTTTCCATCACGTAAAATCAAGATCAATACCTTTGGACATAGGGACTGCCAATTGCCAAAAGCCCGAGGCAAAGGAAAGAGCCATTGAGGGTTGTGCTTCATTTGTTTGGGTGAAATTTAATTGGCTTGAACCAAACTAAAATGCACCTGATGTTTTTTTGTTCATTGAAAAATGAAACCATTTAATTGTTGACTTTTCAAGTTCACGAGATAATGCAATTCCAAAGATTGAAAATTTTCATTTAAACGCCACCGCCTAATTTTGTAAGAATTGAGAAAGCGAGCAGTACTTTTTCAGTTCACAGGCTTCCAGATGCATTGTATCCTGGGTAGAAAACCTTACTGCACACAGAGCCCGTTCTCACAAGAAAATGGCTCTGAAAAAGCCTTTTTCTCCATTATAGACATAAACTCCTCATGATTTCAGTCCTTGGATGTTTTTGTTCAAAACTCTATTTGAGCTCAAGAACAATGTCTGGGAAATTCCAGACATCCAATAACGAGTTGAGGAATGCCAGGTGCAAGCGTGTGTCTTGGCTCCCGATTCCAGGACACCGTGGAAGCAGCCGTTGTTGATTGACTTGGAGAGCTTCAACACAGCTCACCCCAAGCCTGTTCACTGACTGACAGTCATAAAACAGAGGGGACTCCTATATTAGGCAGGGTCCTCTAGAGGAGCAGAAACAAGAGCATGGGTGTTTATTCCCAAGGGGATGTATTATATTGGCTTCCATTATAGATTGGGCAATTCAAAAATGCCTGTCTGAATACGTGGAGAGGCTGAGAACCTGGTGGTTGTTCAGTCTCTGAGGCTAGATGCCTTAGCAGTTACAACTCAGTGCTGAAAACATGGGAGGTTCCTGGCGAATCCCCTGCTCTTCAGCTCACAATGAAAGGCCTGGCAAACTGAGTTCCTTTGGTGAAGGATGCAAGTGCAGTAGAGCAGATGTGCTTACCAGCAAGATGCAAATGAGCAGGCAAAAAGCAGCAGCTTCCCCCTGGAATTTCTTAGGTCTGGACTACACCTAGAAGGTACCTCTCTCTCATCCCCCTCCCCTTTCTTTCCCTCCTCCCCGGTGTATGTCTTGCTCCAGGACTCAGTCCTTCTAGATCCTAGAATTTAGAATGCCCTTATATATGTAACCGGAGGTGTGTCACTCAGTCAATTCCAGACCTAGCCAAGTTGACCATCAAGATTTCTCTCCACAGCTCCATTTTTTTCTTTTTAAAATCTTTTGTTCAACTCTTTATAATGGCCCCATCTGTGGTCCATTTGCAGGGCTCTCCCGAGATCATCAGCACAAAGTCCTCTTGGTATTTGCCTGTGTACCTCAACATAACTTGCACCAATTTTCATTTTTTTCCCTCCGTAGTCCAACTAAACAAGTCTTTCCTTGACTATAAATTCATGTTTCTCTTGAAGTTTCATTTGGTTCTTCTAAAAATAGTTTCTATTTCTTTTCTCACTCTGTTCTTGTTTTTTTTCTTCTTTTAAAAGTCTGTGAACATATTTCTAACAGCTGTGCTAACACCCTTGCCTGACAATTCCATTATCTTTATTATTTTTGAGTCTGTTTCTACTGGCTGATTTTTCTCCTGGTTCTGGGTCAGATTTTTTTTCCCCTAGCATCTTTACAGTTTTTTGAGTGGAAGCTGTACACTGTAGACTTGACACCATTGAATGTATGCCTTTTTTTTTTTTTTTTTTGAAAAAGTATATATTTA
>NC_022028.1:38329459-38343163 GCF_000317375.1 Microtus ochrogaster | reverse complement strand
AGCTGTACACTGTAGACTTGACACCATTGAATGTCTTTTTTTTTTTTTTTTTTTGCTTTCCTTTGAGGACTTTCCAGCCTTTGTGTTGTTTGGCAGCAAGCTATGTGTGGGCCTGTCTGATTATTCTCAGATTTATTTCAAGGTTTATTAACACAGATGGAGAATCATCCTTCTAATGGATGGCTTAGTCTAGTACCAAGATGGATGTCAAGTCAGAATGTTCTTTTAGCCTGCCATGTTCCTCTTTAGGCTTCTGGGTTTGACACATTCTGATTCAGATCTGCTTTCTTCTGGTCTATACCTCTATCTCATTTTAAACTTCATCCTTTTCAGTGAAGTGTGTGAGGCTGGAGAGATGGCTCTGCAGTTCATAGCAACTTGCTGCTTTCCCAGATAGTGCTCGTTCAGTTCCCATAGCCATGTTGGGCAGCTCATAAATGCCTATACCTCCAGGGAATGTGACTCCCTCTTCTCGAATCCTCGGGGACTCACACCGATGTGGCACACATGCATATACATAAATAAAAATAAAAATAAAAATGAGATTGGGTGTCTGATCACATATTTAACAGCTGCTGTTTCATTCGAGACTATAAGGTTTGTGATAACAGGGAGGATTAACAATGATGGTTGTTGCTTCACACTTAACAGGAGACATTTTTCAGGCCTTGTGTGGAGATCTTTTGCCTAAATGATGTGGCTCGATGGATAGAGGACTCAGCCAGGCATCTCTAGGCTGGAGATATCACAGTCATTCAGTTCCTCTGATGATTTCTTCCCCTCTCCTATGTTTTCTTTGGAAATCTCTGCTTTTGCAGATCCTGCTGAAGAAGCAGTGACTCATCTCATCCCAACCCCAGACGGTGCCTGGACAGAATGAGGATGGACAGGCAACCTGAGGGAATCCGGTTATATATTCTTGGCTGCAGAAATACAAACTAGGTGGGGGGGTTTTCTTCCCTAAAGCAAAGCTCTCCTTGTACTTCTGTTAAGCCACTGGGCAACAGGCCCAGCAGAATTCTGAGCTGTCTGCTAAAACATGACACCCAGAGTGTATGTTTAGACAGATGAGTTGTACATGGCAACAAGGCTCAGAAAGGGCTCATAGCTAGCTGTAGTAGGCGTAGGAAAGCCAAATCTGTGAACAAAAAAAACCAAATATGTACAATGTCCGTGTATGTTCTGATGATTGAGAAGCTCATTCCATAAGTGACCATGTCCAGTAAAGGGTTCCTGGGTAGACTTCAGCACAAGGTGATACTACCTAGTTCTCCATGGCTGCAACAACCAAGTGCTGCAAACTTGGTGGCTTAAAACACATGGAAATTTATGGTAACAGTCATAGTTTTGGAGGTCAGGACTCTATAGTCCAGGGTCTACAGGGCTGGTTCCCTCTGGGGACTCTGCTCCATACCTGCCTCTTGACTTCTGGTGGCCGATGGCCTCGTCATGCAGCATTGCAGGTTCATGTTCATCTTCCCATGGTTTCTTCTCTCCCTCTTTTCCAACCTGCCTCTCACTTTTCTTATAAGGAGCCTTGCCATTGGATGATGGCTTAATCTCAATCTGTCACGATCTTACCTTGGCACTCTAAATTAGGTCTAGAAGATGCTAAGCTCAGATAAGTTCACCTTCACAGGATGGGGTGACTAAGATGTGGGTATAGAACGATTAGCTTGTACTCAATCCGTTGCCTTGGGTTAAAGATTTCACCTGAGGGATAATGTTACACATCTGTAATAAGAAAAGGAGTCTAATTTTAGGAACTCAAGTCCAAGGTGACAACAGGTCTAAGAGTAAATGGAATAGAAGCTTAGTGGTGGTCCAGGGAGGCCCTTTAGTGTTCTAACGGGTTCTCAAACAGCCTTGGACAAGGATTAATCCATCCACTATAACAGCAGGGATGATGTGGGAGCCATAATAACAAAGATTTTCAAACAGGGCTCAGGCAGATATAGACTCAGTGAAATGAAACAGAATCTTTATAGGAACTCACAGTTTAACCTTTTGCTTTTAGTTACCAGTTTACAAAGCTTGCAGCCAGCTCTTTCATGGTCCTCATTTGTTTCCCATAGATAACTTCTCCCATGAGAGTGTGAATTCACCTTCTTCCTTTCATTATGTTTTTAAGTAAATGAAACATAGCAAAATAGACACAGCAAGATGCACATAGTAAAATGTACGTACCACTTCCCAGTTAGCCTCATCTGGGTCATGCAAGAAAAAGGTCAATAGTTTTATTAAACTTCAGTAATTTTCACTTCTTTCTTTTTTTATCATTTCATTAATATTTGAGTTATTTAACATACAATGAAAGTCTATGTCACAGACACCACCATTTTTTTCCCTTTTAAAAACAGAGGACATTCATGAACATAAATATCCTTAATTTCATTTTCAGAAGATTTCTTAAACAATGGTGTCTCGGTTTTAAAGATATTAAAATGTGTTCCAGCACATTCAGAAACATGTATCTTGTCATTCCAAATCTGGCCTCTTCTCCATCCTCCTTACTACCTAAAAATGAGGGTAAAACATTGATGAATAGCTCTCTCTCTCTCTCTCTCTCTCTCTCTCTCTCTCTCTCTCTCTCCCTCTGTGTGTGTGTGTGTGTGTGTGTGTGTGTGTGTGTGAATATCATAAATTGGAGCAAACTGGCCATTAGCAGGCTTCTGAATCAAGAGCCGAGGGCTCAGAGGCTTTGCTCAAAGTTGCAAAAATTACTTCTTCAGAACACAGTGACATTTCTCTGCCCTTGCATATTCAAATGGAGCACACTTGGGCATGACAAGTACGTTTGAGTGACAGGCAAGCTCTCTGTCCTTTAAAAGCAGAGGACTCTCTATGACTTTAAGGAAGGCCTTCCTTGGTTTGATGATCCCAGGCCTGCAGCGTCTGTGTGTACAGAGTGCAGTTCTAGGTGGGGTTTGGCCAGGCTCCCACTGCCTTCAAAATGACCAGCCATCTCTTGACAGGGCTTCAAGAGGCAGTTTCTCTCGACTCCCTGGAGGCTAACTACTCTAATAAGTGCCATATCTGATTGGTTCATTGGTGTCACCACCAACCTTAAGTCAAAAAGACAGAGGCTTTGAAACCTGACAGATAATCAAAGGGTCACTTCTTCATCCCTGGTATGTTGATAAGAAGGGAGCCAAACAAATGGGCACCTCAGAGAGTCTGCAGCCTAGGACTCGTGTCCTTTTGATGGTTTCACTCGTGAGAGACTTTAGAAGGCTTTTTGGAAAATACACTAATCTATTCCAAAGGTCATTGCAACAAAGCTTTCTGCTTCACTTCTCCATGCTTGGCCAGACTTTAAAACTTCAATCTTTATGTATTTTTTTTATATCAACTCTAACAGCAATGAATGAAAATTGCATGCTCAAGTCTGTAGATGAAACAGTGAAGGCCCTTTCTCTGCATGCATTATCTCATATGGAAATAGAGTGCCCACATTCTCTGAATAGAAAACCAGTCCTGCTGCATGACAGATACGAGTCAGTTCATAGGGACAGAGGAAGAGAATATTTGGAATGAAGAATGTTCTTGATGACCTAGGGTGTGTGTTTTCTGTGCATATGAAGACTTGATTTAATTTATGTTTAGCGGAGCAACCATGAGCCCCTGTGTGTGTGTGAGCTCATCACCTGGGCAGAGCATTGCTGGGAGTTAGTGCTTGATTTCCTTCTCATTGGCTTCAGCATCAATGTTAGGGGTACATAATGAAAGGCAGCTCTCAGTGGTACCACATTTCCTTAGCTAACAATTAATAATGGGGAAGCACAAAGGCTGTTTTTTAATCAAATGTAATGAGCAGGTTAATAAAAAACGTATTCCAACTTCACCTAAGTAATAATCTCACCTCTATCTCTCTGGTCACCAAGGATGGCTTGGCAAGCTTGTGACTTAGGGTGTTCAGAGATATGAATTGAGTTAATTTAGTTCATTTCCCTAGGATTTCCCCCAGGGAAACTATACAAACAATGATTATCATTTTGAGCACGGACTGGATTTTTCAAAATTTGAATGTTATTGCAAGGGTGAAAATACACTCAGGGAGATAAAGAACTGCTGAATAGAGTTTTCATTTTATGAATAGATACTTCATTTTATGAGGAGATTAATAAAAACATTCAGAAGCTATGTGTTTTATTGTTGGTCCAAAGGAATCATATCTGTCTTGCTTTTAGAAAAAAAGTTCCTCAGGAAAAATAACTTGGTAATTACACTAATGCATGAGGATAGCTTTCCGTGAATGATTGCATTCAGTCCTCTGCCTCTGGGATTCACAAATAGTGTCACTAAGTTTTGGGCACTGAAGCTAGTGATCTGACAGGCTAACAGGTTTCTTCATGACCATGCACCGGAACTGTAGGACCAAGATGTGAAGTTGAACATCTTGGATGTATTTTCTGATCTGCTCTGGTCCTTAAACAACAAGTCTTAACCTTCATGGAGACTGCAAATGATTGTAGACTTTACATACATGACTTATGTACTGTCCTTTAAAATCACTTCAGGTAACAATGTTAATTTTGAGCCCTAATCTCTGGTCCTGTTATAGAAAATGATCCACTCCATTCATTCCTCTGTCCCCACTCAATTTATGAGTTGTGCTAGACTCTTTCAGTGGGCGGCATAGGTGAGCGGTTTGTCAAAGAGAAGAGGGCATTTTCTTGCTTTTTCTTAATTGTCATTATTTAAAGCTGCAGACTGAGCTCCACCCAAGATACCTAAATAATTCTTATTTTGTCATTACCCCAAAGAAATTATTAATGATGCCAGCTCTGTTTGCTATAGCTTTTCATTAATATATTAAAACAACATATGAACCCTTGTTCAGGGAGAAATTGGAAGAGGAGTAAATGTGGTCAGAACACATTGCCTGACATTCCCAAAAAAACCAATAAAAAATTAAAAACAAACATATGAAAACATCTGTCTGGAATGCTGATAAATTAGAACCCCGCAGTTATTCTCATTAAACCCTTTCTCATTACAGTACAAGGTAAATTGCATGTTTATCCCAGTTGCCAACAACAGCCTGCTTTGCCTTGGATCTACAATCCTGGTGGTATAGTTTCAAATGTATCCAGCTAATTAGGTAACCCCTGTGTTTAAATCTTTCACACCCTTTTCACTCAGCTTGATGGTCTTTGAAGAAGCAGTTGGAGATTTCTATCGATGAAAACAGGTTTCAGTATAATATTATTAAGTTTCTTTTTTTTTTTTAAATCTCTGCATGCCAGTAAGATGTGCTTCAAGTCATTTTAAAGACTTATACATGCTGGACATATTGACATTAAAATAAAAGCTGAACCATTCACTTAAAAATATTAAAGTATTACATATTAAAATTGATTTACTGACAGGCTAAGCATAAAAGGCAGCAGAGATAATCAGTGAGAAGGAAAGTAAATTGGATTATATTGTTTGCGGTTTGAGCTGACTGAGTAAGAAATATTGTCACTTCATAAAAATAAAACAAAGACAAACATTGACATTAATTGTCCTAAATTTTCAGGAAAGAAATGATGTGACCATGTAGAACAATTAGTGGAAATAAATCTCACAGCATCTCTGTGGGTCCTTCATGTACAGTTGGGGGAGCCTGTTAACTTTCATCCAGAATAAAGACATTCAAAACATTCAAATGAGTGTTTGGAAGTCACTCAATCAACTCAAGAGATAAACAGTTTCTTAGCCAAAGTTTGAAATGCCAGGTCTAAGTACACCCATATGTTTCACATTGGTATACTACTCCAAATTCAACAAAAATTATTATCATTCCTATTCCAAATACCATTATCATAAGTTTTGCTTTTATCCATCTGATTCCAGTTGTTCTGTGCCTCACTTAACCAGCATAGTCCTGGCACTGTCTGACACCCTCAACTCCTTAGCTATGACCAAATGTTGACTTTTTGTACTTGGTTGTTCTCATCCTTGAGCTCTTGATCTCTTGTGTGTTGTGGACAGAACAAAGAAAGTCTGCAACACAGTGGCTTAGCCTCGTGGAAGCTTCTTTATTTTTCATGGGAGAGCTAAAAGGAAGGGGAGTGCTGCAAGTTTGGGAAGTAAGTCTGCAATGTTCACGCCTGTGCTCTAATACCTTAGTCTAATGTCCCCATGTGTGCATTTTCCCACCCAGCTGGCATGGGAAACAAACCAGAGCAGTGCCTTCACTGAGTTGATAACACCCAGAAATGGTGCTGATGGCTTCTGCTCACATTCCATTCACCAGAAATTAGCCAATAGGCTCCTCTTATCTGTTCTTAAGCTGAGAAATTTGATGCTAAACTTGGGAGCATGGCAAGCAGTAACACAAGGGACCAGTTATCCAAGAGCAACGGATCAGGGCTTGGTTGAGTTGTTGTGTGGTAGTTTGAATGTAATTGGCCCCCATAAACTCACAGGGAGTGGCACTATTAGGAGGCGTGGCTCTGCGTCACTATAGAGATGGGCTTTAAAGCTTCCTATGCTCTGGATACCATCCACTGTCTCAGTTGACTTCTTGTTGCCTGGAAGATGAAGGACTCTCACCTACTTCTCCAGCACCATGTTGGCCTGTAGGCAGCCACGCTTCTGCCATGATGATAATGGACTGACCCTCTGAAACTCTAAGCGACCCCATTAGATATTTTCCTTTATAAGAGTTGCTGTGGTCATGGTGTCTCTTCACAGCAAGAAAAACTCTAAGACATGTTGTCTTTTTAGAGAAGCTTCCTTTGGCAACTATGTGTAAACAAGACTTTTATCGAACTGATAGTCTGCTTTATCACTGAATTTGGCCATTATTTCTATCAGTTATCATGTTCAAATTTTGTATTTGTGGAATTAAAATTTAAATTACTGTTTCCTTTTCTTTTGACCCCGGACTCCTTGAACGTAGCACTATTTGTTTTCCTTTCTATATGTTCTTCCTGTGCCTGACATAGCTGATGTATGAAAGAGGTATTGGAGGTGATAAAAAATGGTAACGGAATAGATAAAATGCTAACTGTATGTCCAGATGTATAGTGCATTGGATGGAATGGATTTGCTGACCGAAAGTACAACCCATTAACAGAAAAGGCAATGAAGTTTGCATGGCATTGAAGAGGCAATTCAAGACAGTGTTTGCTAAAGCAGTGGTCAAGCACGTAATGACTTGTTAAAAATCCCTTGATTGAATCATCACTGACATCTAAAAGGAAGGAAATAGAATCAGAATGAGGAGACAGAAGGAAGGAAGAATGAGAAGCCACCCATAGGACGTTGTGTATGCTTAGGGCATGGATGTAGGGGAGTAGCCCTCGGCAAGATGGCCAGGGTCTTCTCCATGCTCCCGCAAGCAAATAATTGAGCTCACTGGTTTACAAAACGTATTTCTACTTGAATTATGTGTGACGTAACTATGAGAACATTCTGGGTCACACGATAAAATGCAGTTTTGTCTATGACCGATATGAAGATTTTGGCTGTCACTGCCTATCATATTCAGATGAAAAAAGCTTTAACACAAGGCACACGGGGAAAACTGATCACAGAGCTTAATGTGGCCTGCCTTAGAGCCTGACAAAATGGCCTCAAATGGTTGCTCATCTCTGGCAATTCCATGAGATTTGATTCTTTAGCTGCGTCTTTTCCAGCAACACACTATCAAAGAGTACATCAAACGAAAGTGGAGTATGAGTTTCAAAGCATTGTTTCATCCTACCAATCACAGTGGGGGATTCTCTTCAGGCTTGAAAGCTCCAGAGATAACTTTGAATTATAGTTCAACTTGAGAATATCTTTTAAAAAAGCCTGTAATTTCGATATGTCCTGGAACTTATTGGAGATCAGTTGTCTTCTCTAGGGCTTGCCATGGAACACCCTGCGGTTTATTTGGAACAGAGATCATCTATCTTTACCGACTTTTCTTTTTTTGTTTCCTGCATGGTATTGTGTTTTTGGTTTTAAATGTCCTATAATTGATAGTACCTGTTTTCTTTCTCCTTTTCCTTCTTTCCAGTGCAATCTGCATGAGAATACCATTCATCTACTTGACCTTATTAACATTTTAATCTTGTATTTTATTCCCCTTTTAAAATCAATATAGTGTTACTTTTCTGGCTCCATCAATTTTCACAAGAGACCTAATAACTCCCAAACGCTTTATAAAAATCAGTTCAATGAATTATATCAGAGCTCAAAACGAGAATATTAAACCTCTAAACCATAACGTGGTCACACCCTAACATACTAGAGTACCACAGTGTAAGTGTAAGCCAATAGACTGCTCTATGAAAGAACTGCCAAAAATATAAAATCAAACAGAAAGTTGTGCCTTTCATGTCAGTTTCCTTAGCTTTCCTACTAGACAAGGATGACCCTAGGTCATTACTGATTCAACAGAACTCTGAAAAAGCTTCCCTGACTTTTCAAATGCACTTGGTTCTCCCACTCACTTGCCTACTCAGAAGGGGTGAAAGTCGGCTTCCTCTCTGTGAACCACCATCACCGGAAGTCAGCCAGGCTACTGCCAACTTGTGTGTGTTTTGCCTTCTGCTGTCCTTCTTGCTCAAACCCTCATCCAGTGTTAGCAGCTCATGTTTTTTTTTTTTTTTTAAGGGTTTACTGTGATTCAGACCTTATACTATAAAATCTCTGCTTACACAATCCAACCTAATCCTTTCTACAAGGCAGAGTGGTAGTTCCCTGAATGGATTATCAATGATGCATGAGGACCCCAAAATGTCATCTCTTGAAATTTCAAAAAAAAAAAGTCTCTCTTTCTCAGGGTTAAGTGGTTCCCAGTGTCTCAGCTGGGTGATTCTGGTTGGAGATCATAGGAAGCTGTCAATATTCTGTACGCGAGGCTGGAGTCATTTCAGGCTCTGTTTGTACTCAGCTATCTGGTGTGTGGGCTTCAGAGTGAAGGCTTCTCAGGTATAGCATGTTTTGATTTCCTCATGATCTCTTCAAATGGAATCTCCAACATGGTAGGTGAGTCAATCGGCTTTAAGTGGACTGGTCTGTTGCTCACTGTAGGAAAAGCCTCAGAAGATGCTAGAGGTATAAGATGATAAGAGGGGACTGGAGGTGAGAGCTGCCATTGCCATATTCAGAAACCGTGCCCGTGGCAGCTTTCTTGATGGGTCTGCAGAAGGAGAACATTTGGATGTCCAGCTATGGGTTTTCACAAATTACAACTGCTGTGACCTTGTACCTGCAAGGTGCAGGATTCATTTCTCCAAACAGAAAGCCCAAACCACACAACTAGAAATACATAAATCAGAATTGCCTCATATTTATTAGAGACTTAATTAGCAATTCACAACCTTTCCATAAAGAAGACACCAAGTCCAGATGGTGTTTTTCCTGGTGAATTCTACTGCACATTTGCCACAAGATCTTTAAAACCTTTGAAATATTTAACACTTCCCAGTTCATTCTCTGAGACCAAAGTTACCCTGATTCTAAAACCAGATAAAGATATTGCAAAAAAGGAAAAATGATAGGTTAGTTGTTTTTCATGAACATCAACGCAAATTCCCACAAACACTAGCACTTTGGATCCAAAGATGAATTGTACTGTTGATGAGCAAAGCTAGCTCATCCAGATGCATAAGGAAATTAAAAGCAGAGTATTAAGAAGGAAATGAAACTGTCTTTGCTGATACATGAAATGGTTTTCTATGTGGAGAACACTAAAGACTCACCAAGAATTTACCAGAATTGATATAGAAACATAGTATAACCCTAAATACCATATTATTCATCAGAAGGCAATTGTTTCTGCTAAGAAACAACTGGAATTTAAAATCAAAATGTGATAAAAGTCTTACACAACAGCCTGAAGCCATGTTGAGGTCTTTTGTCCCTGCTACTTCAGGGGATCACACTGACTGAGTGGCCCAAGCTGCCACTTGAGTTCCTGGTGAAGGCCATGCCTGTGCTGACGCCAAGGGCCATGTCTGGGTTTGTTGTTCTATTGGAGCTGGGGTCCGTGTTGATGTCTGTGGTCCATGAAAACCACCAAAGGCTGTGCGATGTCCATTGTCTGGGTTGCCACCTGAGGCCACGCTGACGTTAGTAATCCAGGGTGCCTCTGAGGGCTTTGTCTGGGTTCATGGTCCTACTGCATCAGGGACCAAGTTCATGGTCTTTGCTGTCACCAGTAGCCATGAGGAAGGTCATGATCTGAGCCCCAGCTTCCTGTAAAGAGCAATTAAGCTACCTTAAACATGGTAGGATTCTTTGACAGCCCCTATTTCCTCTCAGGCCCCCTGCCAAAGTAATGGTCTGAAAAAGAAGCCATCAAAAAGAACTCTTATTTTTTTTCTTGTGAGACGAATGCTGTTGTGTAGCACCCACCATTGATGGCTCTGGCTGGAGCGCAGGTGGGAAGGACTCAGTATGTACTTTCTTTGGGGGCTGGGCTACTGGGAGTTTGATCATGCTCCAGAAATTATATAGACATACAAATTGTACTTGTTTTTACTTGTTTGTTTGGGGGTGGGGAGATTACAGGAGCAGGGGACCAGACATGGAAGGGCTGGGAAGTGAGTGGGATTGGGTGTATGATGTGAAGTTTTCAAAGAATCAGGAAAAATATATTTTCCAAGAAAAATTATATAAAATAAGATACGTGTAATAGATAGCAATGTAGTAAAAATCCCTGAGCCAAAATACCCAAAATCTAAATGAGTGGAGGTGTTTAGTATTCATGGAACAAAAGATCCAATGTCATTAAGATTTTAATTCTTCGCAACCTGTCTTACATATTTCACGAAATTCCAGTTCCAGTCCTAGCAAACTGTTTTGTAGACATTGACAAATTGGCCAAGAGCAGCCAACAGGATCCCCCACAAAGAAAAATCAAAACTAGACAAAAGGATGTTAAGGGGTACAGATCAAGACGGATCATAATGAGAGGACAGAGAGAGGGACGAGAATAAGGAAGGATAGATAGATAGGATAGATGATAGACAGACAGACAGACAGACAGATGACAGATAGATAGGATAGATGATATATAGACAGACGGACAGACAGACAGACAGACAGATGACAGATAGATAGGTAAGTAAGTAGATAGGTAGATGGATGGACAGACAGTTAGATGATAGGTAGATATATGGATGGATGGACAGACAGGCAGATAGGCAGATAGGCAGATAGACAGACAGACAGATGTTGGCCTTACAATAAAGCAACACAGAGTAAGTAATTTACAAACCACAGTAACATTTCATTCCTTCCCTTTCTGGAGATGTGAAGGCTGAGGAGACATGTCTGCAAGCAGTTTGGGGCTCTGGTGAGAGCCTCTTCCTGGCTGTGGACTGCTATTTCTTGTTGTGTCCTCATATAGTGTATAGGTAAAGGGCTAGCTAGAGCTCCTTGGGGTCTAAACCAGAAACAAATAATAAACTAAACATGAAAGCAAACGACAGATGTTAGGGTGCACTTTTGTTACACAACCATAATGCAAATTCAATTGTTTTTTTAAAGTCATATTTTATATTTTGATATACATAAAACAGAGTCTGATTACCCAATACCTTAACCTTCAACTTTAGCACACAATCTTGGCATATTAAAATAGGATAGATTGGGTGGGAGAGATCTGTTAGGGAATAGAAGTGCTTGTTACATTAGCCTGAAAACCTGAGTTTGTTTTTTTTTTAAATATTTATTTATTTATTTATTATGTATACAATATTCTGTCTGTGTGTATGTCTGCAGGTCAGAAGAGGGCACCAGACCTCATTACAGATGGCTGTGAGCCACCGTGTGGTTGCTGGGAATTGAACTCAGGACCTTTGGAAGAGCAGGCAATGTTCTTAACCTCTGAGCCACCTCTCCAGCCCCAAAACCTGAGTTTGTTTTGCAGAATCCATGGTGTAGAGACAGAACCAACTCCAGAAATTTGTCCTCTGATATCCATACATATTCTATGGCAAGTATATGTTCTCAGTCACACATCTACCACATACACACACACACATTAATAATACATCAAATTTAAAATAGGAGGGTTGACCAGAGTGCAAAGAGCTCCTTGAATAACCCTGTGTGGCTAAGTTTATTTATTTATTTTTTTGACTTCAGAACCTTCTCCGTTGGACTCTCCTTCATCCTCGTGTCTCAGACCTCAAGACTTGGCCATGTGTATTTTTATTCACTCTGGAAATACACTATGATAAGTTCTGCTTTCTTCTGCCTGAAATCCTGTCTCCTTGCCATCTATGTCAACAGGACATTTTCTTCTTGTTTCTACTCAATGACAGATTGGGTAAAAGTGAGAGGGACCCAAATGAGAATCAAGATCAAGGCTCACTCTGGTATAATAAAATTCTGATATGTGTATATGGAGAGAAGATCTAAGCTATATTATTAATAGTAGTTATTTCTGAGGTGTGTAAGCATGGCTTAAACTTTGAAAATGAGTTAACTTTTAAAAAAAGAATAAAATCTTGATAATAATTCCCAGAATTGAAGTGCTCTAAAGTTTTTTTTTTTTAGACCCCATTTTTGCTGAAGACCTCAACTTCTTAAACTGTGGTCCAGACTCTCTCCAACCGAATACGAAGGTTGCAGGAAATCTGGCAATAGCAGAGGTGTCTGAATGTGCAGCAGCCCACAGTTCATTTAGCGTTAAGCACACCAAGAATCTACTAGAGTTACTGAACAGGTACAGCAAAGTCCTACAAAATTATTATTCAGACAACAATTGCCTTGATGCACATCACAAGTAAAGAATTGGACTTTGAAACAGAAAGATGCTTCTGGCATGTTTTATTATGTGACTTCACTATAATCTTGCTTCTGAACATGCAACACACATATTTTGCCTTGTGCATGCTTTCACAGAAGCAATGCTGATGGACACTACCTGAAATGCCAGCGAGTGCTCATAACCTATAAGCTACCTCTAGCTCCTGTGCCAAAGCCTTGATCATTCTTTTCAAGTTTTCGTAAGTCTCAATCAGGATGGGTGCATAACAATAATTCTGAAATTCCTAGAAATTGACTAGGCATACTGCAGGTCTGCAGGTGCCCAGGAAACACAGAGATTGTGTTCAACACAGCACAGCGTTGGACATGTTAATACTAGCACCTACTTATTCTGATTTCTAAGATTACCCTGACTGGACCTCTCTAAAATGAGAATCAGGAGGCTTTCCAAGAGAGTGGGTGGGGGGACTGGCAAGTGTGGATCCCTCTGTGTCAGGTTCTCTGTAGCCCGCATTGGCTTTGAACATGAAATCCTACTTCAGTCTCCCAAGTTCAGGACTTGCCACTGTGCACCCACCCGGCTCCCTCTTTTGAAATCTGCAGACTGTCCACCCTCTAGACTCTGCATTGTCAGAGTTATACATCCTCCCTAGATGCAGACATCTTCCAGGAGCTGGTGCTGTATCAAGTGAGAGGGAGAGGAGCGTTCCCATTTAAATCCTGCTGTATGTGAGGGAAGCTGAGGACAGGGTTGGAAATTGGGGTCAAGGATGGTTGGCATTCGAAGCTTTGGTGGCTTCTCCAGTTTTCAGTTTTCATGGAAAGAAAAGGGGTGACTCTTCTAACTTCTAGGTCAGGTAGACTTCCTCCTTGAAAGATTGCTATGGTGCTACTTGATCTTGAAACCAAGAATGTCCTCCGAGGACTATTTTTGCAGGATCAGTAAGATGGCTTCATGGGTAAAAGTACTGCTGCTCAAACCTGATGATCTAATTTCTC
>NC_022028.1:38320013-38329290 GCF_000317375.1 Microtus ochrogaster | reverse complement strand
CAGGAATGTGTCTAATTTCATTTTTACCCACCAGAGACAGAGCAGTGAGCACCTTCCTTTCATGGTATCCCAGAGGCTCGATAAGCATAGGTTGTCCTGCATCAAAAGCAAAGGACTTCTCACTTTCATTTGTTCTATATCTTTGTTGCTACCTTGGTATTGTTGTGGTTAAACATGGTTTTGCAAGCCCCTTTGAGGTTTGGGTTCTTCCACTAGGCCCATTCCATCACTGAATTTGGTGAGGGCCATCTGTTTAACAAAGTGTTATTGTGCAAATGTCTGGTTGAGCTTCTTATGATCCATTTCTTATGATCTCTCTTGGGGAACGTGAGGTCATCATCGCCTTTCACAGTAACACTTCTTTTTGTCATAGGGACTTTGAGGCACCCATAACACTACAGATCGTCATGTAAAAGGCAGCAAGGAGGATAACTTGATAATGGTCATATACAGGCAAGCAGAAAGAAAGAAATGTCTGTGTCCACATGGGTGTTTTAAGATTTCTGTTTATGCTCTTTCACTGAATGAAGTGAGCTGTCAGTAAGGATAAGTGGGGTGGAAAAAATCAAAAGATCTCCAGAGAGAAGAATGAAGCGGTGGGAAAAATACTTAATCATGCTTTGTCCATATTTGGAGAATTTCCTTTGTCAAGCTGAATCCAATCAACAGTGTGTGAGTGTGTGTGTTTGTAGAGTAGGAGGTTAGTCTACTTTGGGGTCTCCTACCAGTTACAGAGTCATAGTCTATACACTGCAGAAATGGTGATCACTATTTGAAGTATTACTTCAGTTCATCTCCAACCTGGATTATTGGCTCATGATCTGATCTGGAGCTCAACCATTTGTGTAAGAAAAGAGGAATCATGGCTTGGAAAACCAAGTTTCAGGTTGACAGTATCCTTTTCTGAGTTGTTTTGAAACCTTGGGAACCTTCAAAAAAACTACAAAAGATTTCTCAAAGAGTTTGTTGGCTTCTTGGGATGACGTCTTTGGATATTTTGTATAATTAACCATATTTTTTCTTAGCCAAAATGTAAGTCGAACTTCCTCTGTTTGTGTGTCTTCTCAAATGAATTGGAGCCGACAGGAGTGACAGTTTCCTACCTCCCACTGTGTATTTTGTTTTTTAGACCTTGCCACCTTTTAAAAAGATTTGACTTTTTTTTTTGACATATTCTAGGTTTACTAGGAAATTTTTGTTTCATTAAAAAAATCCAGTCTTCCCTTTCATGCATGCTTCTTGTTACTTCCTTTATTTATCTCCATGCTTCTGTATCCTCTATAATTGAATCCCATTATCTCCAGGGCTTGCATTTTCCCTTAGATTTTGAGAAAATAATAATTTAGGTGAACCAAGACCTTTTTACATTAAATATGAAACAATTAACTTTTAAGAAGGCAAAATCTTTTAAACTGAAAAGCTAACTTTTTTTTTTCAAACCAGAAAGCCACAATCAAATCAAAATGAAGTTGTGGAGCCTAGTCTCAACTGATAAATGTATAAAACACTCCTACAACTAAGGCTCAGGGAACATTTGGGAAGAGGCCATGGAAAGACTGCCAGAGCTGGAGGATCAGGGAGTTTGCTGTGAGACTGTGTCCTGTAGTAGTGTTAGAAGTTACAGCCATCAAGTCTTATCAACCTAAGCATGAGCTGGAATGGACAACCAACAGTGGACATCCAGGGGATACAAACTAGAAAGGAAGAAGTCAAACTTTAGCTATCTGCAGATGATACGATAGTGTACATAAGTGACCCCAAAACTCTACCATGGGACTCCTACAGCTGATAAACACCTTCACTAATGTGGTAGGTTACAAGATCAACTCAAGAAAAAGTAGTAGCCTCCTATATACAAATGATGAAAGGGCTGAGAAAGAAATCAGAGAAACATCACCCTTTACAATAGCCACAAATAGCATAAAATTTCTTGGGGTAATGCTAGCCAAAGAAGTGAATGACCTGAATGAAAAGAACTTTAAGTCTTTGAAGAAAGAAATTGAAGAAGATATCAGAAAATGGAAAGATCTCCCATGTTCTTGGATAGTTAGGATCAACATAATAAAAATGGCAAGCCTGCCAAAAGCAATCTATAGATTCAATGCAATCTCCATCAAAATCCCAACACAATTCCTCTAAAGAACAATACTCAACTTCATATGGAATAAAAAACCAGGACAGGCAAAACAATTCTGTATAAGAAAGGAACTCCTGGGGGCATCAACATGCCTGACTTCAAGTTCCACTATAGTACTGGGATTACAGACATGAACTACCTTGCCTAGCTTGGAATGGGAGTTTTGAGCAAGCTAAAGGAATAGATGTTCACTTTAGCCTCTTGTTGAGTTGTAGCAATAAATTAGCTCACAGGAAGCTATTTGTTTTTTCATTTGTCACACAGAAAAACAATTTTTCGTTCTGTCTTCTCATAAAGCTATTAATGAGATAATTTTAAATGAGCTGCCTCAATAAGTGAGATAATGAGATATCTCTAAATTGTATCTAAAAGTGACAACACATGAAGGCGCGGGCAGATTGCAGCAAGAGCTAATTTTGATTCTACCTGTGCTCTTTGAAGTACACCGTATAAAGCATCTAGCATTCTCACCAGGATTGTGCTTTTCAGCCTCAAAAGGGATAGCTTGTGTATTCAGTTCTTTGTACTTTAAAATTCTTAAAATATGATAAAAACCTTGGGTTTCTAAATTTTCAAGGAGTATGTACTTACCACATGCATATTTATTGTGTCATTTTGTTGGTCTACTAAATAGACAAAGGGGTGGCCAAATGCTTTATGGATAAGTGCATTTATCTCGTTAGCATACTAATAGTAAGAAGTTCACCAATTACTGAACTTTCTAATGTGAATGCATCCATATTTAAGCTGGATTGTAACAATGTTGCATTGTGGTAAACAGTGTAGAGGCTCCTCAAGAAAATAATGTAGAACCATTGACTGTTAGCAGTCTTCCAAATTTATATAAAAAGGGATTGAAACCACAATGATGGTGAGGTAAGCACCTTCCTGTTTCCACTGCAGCATCATTCATAACAGTGAGGGTTGGAACTAACCTGAGTTTCTTCCTAGATGAGTGTGATATGATTTCAGTGGAATTCTATCCAGGCACGAAATCCCTTTTTTCCCCAGTGGGGTACTTTATGGTTGGACCTAGAGAAGTTTATGATATGTAAAGAAAGCCTGTTTGTAATGTATATAAAGAAAAACAGCGTTCTATACATTTATCTTTTTTTGAGAAATGGTTTTGACTCAAGTCTAAGTGGATCAAAGACCTCAACATAAAACCAGTTACATTGAAGCTGGTAGAAGAGAAAGTGGGAAGTAGCCTTGCGTACATTGGCACAGGAGACCACTTCCTGAATAGAACACTAGCAGCACAGACAGACTCTGATAGACAATAAATAAATGAGACTTTCTGAAACCGAAAAGCTTCTGCAAGGCAAAGGACACTGTCAATAAGACAAAACGGCAACCAACAGAATGGTTTAAGTTCGATACATGTCAATAGGTCAGCTTAGTCAATGTTTGTGCACAATTTTCAAGTTGCCTTAGGGTCGACTTCTTTTTAGTTGTGTCTCATTTTGCCCTCTTTTGTTTTGAGACAGGGTCTTGCTCTGCAGCCCAGGCTAGCTTTGAATTTTTGATCTGGATGTCTCAGCCTCTCCAGTGTTGAAATCAGCAGCACGAGCCACCACAATGGCTTTATGGTCTGCTAGTGTTCTATTCAGGAAGTGGTCTCAAAATATATTTTAATATATTGATTTTATTGTCTTACTAGTATGTCTATATGTGGGCATGCGCATGTGAGTGCAGGTACCTGGAGAGGCCAGAAGTGGGTATCAGATGCCCTAGAGCTTGAGTTACAGCTGGTTGTGAGCCATGTGGTGTGGGTACTGGGAACCTAACTCAGGTTCTCTCCAAGAACAGTGTGTCCTTTTAAGTGCTGAACCATCTCTCCAGCCAATAAAATTCATTATTAATGACAGCCTATCATGTTGATAGAAATATAAAATACTATTTTCTCTAAATATAATCCTTATGAGTAGGTGGAGGCTGTTTTTTTTTTCCCAGCCTCCCAGAACTGAAATAATCACACAGAAGCTGTATTTATTACAATACTGTTTGGTCAATAGCTTAAGTGTATTTCTAGTTAGCTCTTATATCTTAAATTAACCCATTTCTATTATTTTATATTTTACCATGAGGCTAGTAATTTACCGGTACCATGTGGGCATCTTTCTCCTCTAGTAGCTCTATGGCATCTTCCTGACTCTGCCTTTTTTCCTCCTCTATCTGCTTGGAATTCCCACCTTACTCAATTCTGCCCTGCTGTAGGCCAAAGCAGCTTTATTCATTAACCAATGGTATTCACAGCACACAGAGGGGAATCCCACATCACTTATGTTAGGGAATTTAAACCTGAATTGATATTTTGACTTATATACACATATGAGGTCTTTTATTTATTTATTTTATTTTATCTGGATGATTATATTAACCACATGCTGACTTTCTTTTTGGGTATGTAGGACTGAATAACAGAAAAAGCAAAGGGTCAAGGTGTTAAAGCAACCTAAGACTTTGTCTTGTACCTACACATTGAAGGGTCAAGGCCTTTAGTTCAGGTAGCCTTTGTTTTTCCTATTTATGTGCTGAATGGCACAGAGACTCTAGTATCATTATAAGAATAGCATAATGACTATAAGGACTGATTCAGTAATGTGGCCTTTTACTCAACAGTTTTATCATAAGTTGACTTCTATTGCCCCATTCCTTTCTCACTTCCCCTGACCCTCTCTCTTCTCCTCTTTGTGACTGTGTTCCCCTGTGTAATAAATACTCGCTCTGTTTCTTACCCATGCCCATGTGTGTGGAAGACAGTAACATCCTATTGCCTACAAGAGTTTGCTACAGTCTCCTCCCTCTCTTTTCTTTTCTTTTCTTTTCTTTTCTTTTCTTTTCTTTCCTTTCCTTTCCTTTCCTTTCCTTTTCTATTTTGGTTTTTCGAGACAGGGTTTCTCTGTGGCTTTGGAGTCTGTCCTGGAACTAGCTCTGTAGACCAGGCTGGTCTCAAACTCACAGAGATCCGCCTGTCTCTGCCTCCTGATTTCTGGGATTAAAGGCATGCGCCACCATTGCCCGGCTTCCTCCCTCTCTTTTCTAAGAGTTGGTTGGGTACCCTTTGTGATGTACACTTTGGAGTGTAATGTGACTTTGGAGGAGTAAGAGGAGGTCATATAAGTGCCCTTTGATTAGAGAGCTTGTCTTCAGTCAGAAATAATGGCATCCTTTTTATTTTTTACAGAATGTTAATCTTTCTTTCCCCCCTCATTCTGAATGTCTGAAGTTTTAAATTATCCAGCCTCTTTGCCATTTTTTTTCTTTTCCTTTCTCATTGAGGCTCTGATCAAACTTTCTGGTCTGAGTCTACACCTGGAGGGTTTAGGGGGTTATTGTAAGGCATGCGTTTTTAGTTTGGTGAAATTATGTCTCTTTGGTTAAATCTACTGTGAAATTAAAACCTTGACACAAACCTGACATTCAACAGACTCCATTTAAAAGTGGCTGATTTTACGTGAACTCAGATGGCGCCAGAAAGCTGTAGGTCCATCTTAAAAAATTTCAGGCTTAGCATCTTGATGATGGGGCAATATTGTCAAAAAGAGCACCTTCTCACATGTGAGAAGAGCAGGCGGAGGGAGATGTTCAGGGTGGGGAATGTTATTTCTTTGTGCCTATATTTTATAGCCTTTTGCTAAGCAGCTGTTATATGTGTAGCAACACATTATTGAGTTATTTATATCAGGACTCTGTTGCCACTGTACCTTTTCTCCATAATGACATTAAAATTTTATTGATAGTATTAATAGAGGCAGTGCTGACGTCCTATTAATATTTTCCCCTTGATGCAAGCTCTTCCATTTGCTTTGTATGAACTGCTAGCCAATTGCGTTTGATCTGTTATTTGCTTTCTTTAGATGCAAAAGGTTAGTATGCTTATTTCCTTAAGTTTTTCCTATTTAATTGATGTTGCTCAGTTAAGACAACATTTTCCAGGTAATTTGCTTAAATAAACAAAAGATTGTTTTCTATCTAAATAAGGTTGAATCTCAAACGTTAGTAAGGACAGGTATGTTTTAACATAGATCTTTTAAATTTCTTAATTGATTGTTTA
The DNA here is from genome assembly GCF_000317375.1 of Microtus ochrogaster. NCBI lineage: Eukaryota > Metazoa > Chordata > Mammalia > Rodentia > Cricetidae > Microtus > Microtus ochrogaster. Next base: position 38,323,096 of record NC_022028.1, on the reverse strand, counting down.
TATTCTGCCTCTGTGATATCAGGCCTGTGTCGGTATTTTAACCATAATTCTTCTTATTTTTCACCCTTCACAAGGAGTTAGGATCCTTGGGAGAAGGTTACTAAAAAAACATGTTCCTAGGTCATAAACTTTAAAAACTTTATTTTAGAATACTTCCAGGCTTAGAGAAAACTTCTAAGAGAAATGCAGAGCTCTCACACACCTGGTTTCCAGCTGTTTTATTCTAGTACTCTAAACGGTGCACCTTCACCACCCATGAGTAACACTGGTACAGCGTTATTCAGGAAAGTTCAAATCCACCCAGAATTCATTGCTTTTCATTTTAATATCATTTTTGCTTCTTGCGGATCCCACACAAGCTATTATATAATATTTAGTTGTTATTTTCAGTACGGTCCTCTTGGCTGTGAGCATTTTAGAGTAGACCATTGCGTTCTAGAGTTAATCTCCCAATCTTTTCATCCCTTCTAGCTCATCTCTCCCCACTTCCATCTCTCCTCTCTTTCTCTGTGCCGACTTCTTGACATATGAGCCTTTCATTCTTTCACTCTGGTTTTGTTTCTCCTTACCTGCTCATTTGGGATCTTCTCCCTTTTATGTTTTGCTCATTGCTGACTTCCTTTAGTGTCTCGCTGTACTGGACTTCCTGTAATAATATATTGCTTTTTAGGAGACCCCACTGACAGATTGTATGTGTATTAAAATTCAGCTTTTTAATGATTTTTCTTCTTTTATCATCCATTTAGAATCTGGAACAGACAAATATTTGATGGGGGAATTAAAATAATAAATTTCTTTAGAGATAAAGTCTTAGATTTGATCCCCAGAACTATATATGTCGAGTATGGAGGTGCCTGCCCACAATCCCATCACTAAGTGGCAGGGGAAATTAGAAGTTTAGGATCTTCCTTGACTACTGAATTCCAGGTCAAATTAATATACATGAGGCTCTGTCTAAAATAAATCTCTGGGTAGACTCAGTTTTTCTTCAAGACACATCACCTCATGTACACTGAAGTGCTCTTTTCTCCATCTCTCCAGGGTTGACCAACTGACCAAAAAGATAAAGATATGTGAGCCGAGCCTCTGACTGTTGAGTTATAATTTCTATTAGTAATGGATAGTAATGAGTAGAGTATTTGTTTTGTTTTTGACTATACAAAGACCCAAATGTGTCATTAAGTAGATTAGTTTAATTAGTGGAAGAAAAATCAAAGAAATGCTAATGCCAACAGCACGTTTTGATAGGCATAAATGCCAAATGAGAGTAGCCTACTGTCGAAATGGAGGTTCCTTTGAAGGCATTATCCTAAAACAGCTTAGTGGATCACCTGGATCAGGAGCTCTGACTCAGGAGAAAGCCAACTGCAAGAAACTGGATTTTAATGAAAATAGAGATTGCATGTTGCTGCAGTGGCAGAACAAAATTTAGAAAGAATTCAATATGTTCTGATTCATTGTGGTCCACCCATAAGAGTAGAATAAAGTCAGTTTTCAACTATTCATTGTGCATGTTTTAAACAACATTTTAACTCTTAATTCTACTTCTAATTGAATATGCTTTTCTTGTCATTTTTTTGTTATTTATTTATATTTTGAGACAGGGTCCTTTGCAGCCCCAGATGACTCTCTATACAAGTGAGCATAATTGGAATTTATGATCCTCTTATCTCTATTTCCCACGTACCATGCATGGGTTATGGGTATTGGGAATTGAACTCATGACTTTATGTCTACTAGGCAAGCATCGACCAACTGAGCTACATCCATCCAAGTCTTCAACTGAGAGTATTTTGTCTTTAGAAAATTAATTGTTCATCTTGCCATCACTTTCATTTTTCATCTTCGGTCTCCATCCAACTGTATTAATCCTCCTCAAACCCTCCACTGGGCTGCATAATCTCCTATATTAAGCCATCTTATCTCCTGCCTGAGAAGTTTCTAAAATTTGCCCCTTCCCTTAGGAATATTCATCCTGAAATACAGTGAATTGTTTAAAGGTCCCAACTTAACTTGCAGGACTGTTGCTGTCCTGTCATGGCTCTTCGTTAAACCTTGATACACCCTGCTCTGTGCCGATGATGAACACATATGCTTTGACTGAAAGCTTATGAATAATCACTCTCTCAACATGAGCCAGTTCATCGTTTTAATCCACTGGTGCGTTATCATCTGGGTGCGAAGGATAATTTAATTGGCACCCACACAGGGGAAGAGAGAGACAGGGTGAGCGCGCCATGTGCTGTCCATATTTGCCTTCCATTTGCGCCTTCTGTCTACCAGCTGTGGGACAAACCATCCTGTCATCTCGCCTCTTAAAGCTGCTGCTCTCATTTTCCTTTCTTCGAAGGCCATTAGCCTGTGAAAAGCCTTGGTCTTTTCTGTGTTCTTGCGTCTGTGGGAAGGCACCTGATGCTTCCTTTGGGACTGTTCATTAAGGGCCAAAGCGAGCCTATTAGCCATCTCCTCATATTGTGTGGTAATTGTTGAATCCTGTCTTCAAACACAGAGAAAACAAAGGCACTTCAAATTAATTAATATATATATATATATATATATATTCATGCATTTTAAAAGTTTTAATTTATTTATATTCCTGACTGAAAGTGGATGATTTTGCTAATAGATATAGTAATAGCTTTCTTGTACTAATTGGGTGGTGTGAGTTTAATGGTGATTGTCATCTATATAGGACTAGAAGTATCAAAGAGTCAAGTCTCAGGACTGTGAGGAATTATCTAGATTAGGCTGTCTGAGTTGGAAAGACCTCCCTTCAGCACTATTCCCTGAGATAGGGTCCTGGTCTTAAAAAGAAAAGAAAAGAAACAGGAGAAAGTGTGCTGAACACCAGCCATCTCTCACTGCCTCCTGATTGTGGATGCAGTGTAATCAGCAGCTCCCACCTCCTTCTGTCTTGCCTCTCCCACCAAGATGGCCCTATCATGAAACTCAAGCTAAATAAGAAGGTGAATCCAAAGACAAACATATAGGCATCCTCCTGAATATTAACCTTCATCAGGCGATGAAAGGAGACAGAGACCCACATATATTTGGTTTCTAGCCATAAATAAAGGACATTGAGC
>NC_022028.1:38314351-38319420 GCF_000317375.1 Microtus ochrogaster | reverse complement strand
TGTGTGTGTGTGTATGTGTGTGCACATGTGTGTGATGTATAGTGGGTTAGTGTATGCATGGCAACTCTCAACATATGAAGTGCAGCCGTACTCAATGTGCTCCACACTCTGCTGCCTTTTGAGGAGTTTTAAGTCTTTTACAATGAGATATAATTGTTCTTTATCTTTGACCACAATGGTAAACATTTGCTCAGCCTCTACTTTGAAATGATATACCTTCAATTTTTTTTCTTCCTCTACTTCTTTCTTTTGGGTTTGTTTTACATATGGTCTAGCTTCTCAGGATACCCTTAATTAGCTTATCTATCCTCTTTTGGATATTCAGTGGCTGACTTGTTAAGTGAATACCAAGTAGTTATCTCAACCAAATGTTTTGTTACTGATAGAATTTTACAGCCAGCTACTTGCCATTTCCTCCACAAATACATATTCATACACATTGGCTCTTCACCTGAAACTTCCTCTTTTCAACCAATAATTGGTCTCAGCAAACAAAAAAAAGGGGGGGACCTCTCCTGTGTGTCACCATTGTGCAGATGTGGAAGTTCACAGGGTGATGGGAGATGCTCTCTGTCTCTTTAAAGCTATGGTGTGGTAGAGATAAGAACACTTAATTAAGAGCAAAGAGCAACATAAAACTTCCAAAAATGACAGAAAATAAGCTATAAAGGTTTTATAGGGAAAAAGAAGAAGACTTTCAGGATGAAAGAACAAAGAATTCCTAACAAGTATGTAATATTCAACTTCCAAAATATTATTTTTCAAATAACAGCTCAACAGGAATGAAGAAATTAGCACATTATTATTAGAAAGGGTGCGGAAATGAGTATTTGCCTTCATCTGCTGTTGTCATTAGGAATACATTATTACTTCTGGAAAGTAATCTGGCTGTGTTTTATTACATTTAAAATGTGCACGCTATCTCTCCTAGTAATTCACTTCTGGGAATTGATTTGAAACAAATAAGTAATAAGTTATAAGGATTTACCTATAAAGATGTTTTTGAGCTTTGCTTATAACATTAAAAAAGAGACATAGACTGAATGCTCACTTATGGTAATGGTGGAATAAATTAAGGACCATGTATATATGTAGATGAGGCAGTTATTAATATAGATGAAGCAGAGCTTTATAAACTGAGGTGAAAGCATGTGTATGTAAACTGTATGAGAAAAGTTAGTTGCAGAATAATGTATATGCATCCATTACATGTCATGCGCATAATAGTATCTTTATGGAAGCAAAATTATTAATCCAACATATATCATTGTGTAACCTTAAAACAGTTTTTTAATTTGTGGTTATATTTTTATATTTTGCATGTGTGAGTGTGTGTGCACATGTATGTGTCTATTCTTACCTCTGCATGCATCTAGAGATCAGAGGGTAACTTTCAATGGTTGACTCTCTTCTTCCACCATGTGGGGCCTTGAGATCAAATTTAGATCCTCAGGCTTGGCAACAGTGACTTTGCCCATGGAGCCAGCTCACCAGCCCTTAATAAAGACAATATTATAACTTTTTAAAGAATGCATGCATACAATGTCTTTTCAGGATATTCATTTCCAGTCCTCATCAAGCCATGTCCAGTATCTCAGACAACTTCAAGTTTCCTGCTAGTCAAGATGTAGGGCACTCCTTTACTTCTCCAGCACCACGTCTGCCTGCGCACCATCATGTCTCACCATAATGATGCTGGACTAAATCTCTGAAAACGTAAACCACTTCAATTCAATGTTTTCCTTTATAAGAGTTGCTGTGGTCATGGTGTCCCTTCACAGTAGAGTTCCTATTGCTGGACCTTGGGAGAGGGTTGGAGGGGAGAGGAGAGGCAGGGAGAGGAGAAGAAAAAATGTAGAGCTCAATAAAAATCAATAAAATAAAAAAGAAACTCAACAAAGACAGTTGCCTAAGGAAACTATTCTTGAACCCCCCTTCTAGTTTGTTTTCTTTGTAATATTTCCCATTATTTTTAATTCTATAGTGTGATTTAGGTAAACTCTTCTTCCATCAATCTAACCTCCTTGACAGTAGGGATTCTACATCAGTTTCCCCAAATGCCACATGTTCAGTACCCATTACTGTACCTGCATGGCGTGGTAGATGTGGTGTTTTTATTGAACAGGTGGCTGGTCATGATGAATCACACGGAGAAGACTAAGCTATTTGTACACACTCATGCCCACATGACTAGTGCTCTACTTTAACCTGAAGCACCCCATTTTGGCTAGGTTGTCTGGTCATCTAGTGAGTTCTCCTGATCTTCCCACCCTCTTTAGCTGAGGTTGTGTGGTGGCCATGTCTGGGTTGTTATGAAGGTGGGAAATTGAAAGTTGGGTATTTCATGATTGTACAGCTACTCCTCTTACCTGTTGATTCATCTCCACAGCCCCCATCTCTAGAGATTTTATTTATTTTGTCAGGGGCAGTGCTTGGACATAAGTTGACTTTCAATTATCCAGAACATTCTAATGCGATACAACACTAGGGAGCACAATGATTGGCCTTTGACAGTCAGTCTCTGGGAAAGCCAAGGGAGGGCGAACAGGGAGAAAAGCCAGGCTTCTTCACAGTGCTGCATGGTAAATGTAAGTGTTGGTGGCAACAGTCTCCTTAGTTCTATTTCTAGAGAATTTTGGCTTTGTCTAGATATGTATAAACTCAGGCAAAGGCTTTCAAACACACACATTGCTTTAAAAAAATCTTTGAGAAATGAAACCTGGAGATAGAATGTAATTTTCTTCTTCTTTTTTATTTTGCCCCAAAGCAAACATAACATTGAAAATTTGGAAGTGGGGATTCAAGCTGTGGGTGGGATAAGAAGTCATTTCTTTCTGTGAACATTTTGTAGAGACAGAGCCCTAAGGATACTGTCTTCCCCTGGGACAGAACAAACATTCTTCACCTGCTTTTTTCCCACCTCATCCACTCTCAGATCCTGTAGGAGTCTTGATAAACCTACTCAGAAAAACTCTCATGTGGTTTTCATATTTCTGAAAAAAATAATCATGAAATCCAATTGTTTAACATCTTTTTTGCAACATATCACAGAACAAGTAAGTTTTTAATGCTTATGTATATTTGTGTGAGGGCAGCATGCCTCTCTGTCTCTCTCTGTCTCTGTCTCTCTGTCTGTCTCTGTCTCTGTCTCTCTCTCTCTCTCTCTCTCTCTCTCTCTCTCTCTCTCTCTCTGTGTGTGTGTGTAGAGGCCAGAGCTTGAACTGGGTGCCTTCCTTAGCAACTCTACAGTCTACTTTTGTAGACAGGGTCTTTCAGTCAACCCTCGAGCGCTCCGTTTCAGCTAGACTGGCCTAACAGTAACCTCTAGGGATCTTCCTGTCACTGACTCGAGTTGCAGAACCATGCCACCACACTGGACTTCTAAAGGGCCCCGAGGGTCTGACTTGAAGTCATTGTGTATCTGTTGCAAGCACTTAATTGACTGAGCCATCTCACATGAACTCACGTTTCTACTGAAATTCTGTAAATAACAGTTGCATCCATAGAACTTACTCACCCCAATGAAGTGGTCATGACCTGGAGTAGGAGGCCTTGGAGATGAGACGAAGGAGATGCCAGGAAGGGACACGATGGATGGAAGAGACTTTCCGAGAAGGCGCTGAATGAGCAGTCATTTTGACAAGCCCCGGGGATACCACTCAGAGGGAGGAAGGGCAGGAGAGGGATAATGAAGAAGAGAAATTGGTTGGCAGGAAGTGGTGTGTTTGAGGTAGAAGGTTCAGGAAACAGGATGAATTTATGAAGTGTATTAAAATTAGGACATGCCATTTGAAACTTCTGCCTGGAATGAGAGGATAAAAGGATGGGATCCATTATCCCACCTGGCGACAGCCCATACAGTTCTTTAGCTAGTGAAAATACAGTTTTAATCAGTCACAGAAAACAACTTTCCTCGGGTCCCTAGTAATAAAAAGCTTTGGTGTGACAGATGGAGAACGAGTACAGTGTAGGGAACACTCCAGAATATTGGAAATCTTTCTACTGCCATTTGCTAACTTGACTTATTGCCTTAAAAGTTCCCCACAGGAACAAACATTTATGCTAATGTTTTAGATGAGGCGGCTGATGCTTTCTCTCAGGAGCGTTTCCCCGTGTGATGAATGTACTGTAATGCGTTGTGTTCTAACCTTGTGATCATGAGTCAAGGCAACTTTTCAAGTTAAGTGGATTCCAACAATCAAACAGTATCTGCCCTTCATGTTTGATATCGAGGATGGGCTGTGACCTGGTTTATTTGTGTCAACTTGACGCAAACCTAAGTAACCTAGAAAGAGAAACTTCAGTTGAGGAATTGGGTTCGGCACATTGGCCAGCAAGCACTCCTGCGCAGAATATTCTTGGGTAATGATTGATGTGCGAGGGCCCAGTCCACTGTGGGCGGTGTTATTCCTAAACAGGTGGGCCTGGGTTACATAACAAAGCAGGCTAAACAAGTTTGAGAGAGCCAGCCTGTTAACCAGCATTTCCCCCATGGTCTCTGCTTCCGTCCTGCCTCTAGCTTCCTGCCTGGCTTCCAAGCCTTCTCCCCTATGTTGGTTTTATTCGGTGTTTTCTCATAGCAACGGAGAAGAAAACTAGGACAGATTGTGTGGTCTCTATGTTTGTACCCTACGGTGGGAAGGGATGGACAAGCTGGAAGCTGAAAATAGATTCTTCAAAAGGAAGAGCATGTGCCATTAGTCATATCTTCTAGTAGCTCCTGGTCTCCCACCTACCCCGCCTACTCCCATGAAACTGATCATTAAAGGGAGACCCAAACTTCAGAAACATTTGCTTTCTGTTTCTTATCTCTATTGGCTGGTTTTTCAGAAACTTTGTTTTTTTACTTGAAAGTCTTGCCTGTGTGGCTGTTTGGGGGGTAGTTAGAGGAAGTGATTCTTGGCAGACAAATGCCAACTATTTTGAGAAAAACTCAAAATTTAGATTTTTCCTCTTGGACAAATGTCAACCCCCCCTCTGTGTTCTGGAGCCAACAGAAGTTGACTTTTAATAAATGGTGATGCTGGATAAGGGTGCTGCAGCTGACTGAGTATTTGCGCCCTTCCTTT
>NC_022028.1:38277176-38314061 GCF_000317375.1 Microtus ochrogaster | reverse complement strand
CATCAATATGGCTGTCATAATTTGGATGTAAAATGTTCTTTCACAGAGTCATGTGTTTAAATACTTAGTACACAGTTGATGCTGCTGCTCTGGGAGGCTACGGATTCTTTCGGAGGCAGATTCTTGCTGAAGGAAGCGAGTCATTAAGGGTGGGTCCTAAAGTTTCTGGCTGACCTACTTCCAGTCTCAACTTTGCTTCCTGGTCCACTTAGACACGAACAAGGACCACTTACACTGTTTCTGTCAAGTAGTCACTCACAGCAATGAGACAAGAAACTAAGATGACTGGTACCCGAAAGCTGAGAAGCAGCAATCCACGCATGCCTGGCTCTTGGCTTTCTCAAAAAAGAGAAATGCATTTCTGTTGTTTATCATGCCATCCCTGGTATTCCCCTGGAGCATCCTGAAAGAATATGACAGGCGTCAAAGCGCATGGGGTGCCAGCTTTCATTCCCTGATGTAACAGGCGAGCCTATTTCTTAGGCTTCCTCTGATTTCCACAGAAATGTCTTGTGGTCTGGTTTTCACTTCTGAAGCTTCATAGGCTCTGTCTCCACTACTTAAACTTTTCAAAAGTAATTTCTGACCATTTGCTTAAGATTAAACTACAATAGGAGCCCTCCTTGATTGAAAGGAAGAGTAATGCACTCGGTCTATAATTAATTTCTGTTCCATTGCTGGCTATGTGGCTTATACAAGTAAGCCAGTGTCTCCCAGCCTCGGTTTCCTATCTTCATGATGGAGCGGATGATGTGTTAACTTGTTATTATTGTTTCATCAGTTAGATAGTGCACATATGTGCTACCTGTTGTGTCTGACCCATAGTGACCATCACACACACACACACACACACACACACACACACACACATACACACACACGCTATTAACTGCTATCGTTATTATTGTCCCTGTTGCTACAGGTTGATCATTCTGTTGTTTTAACCTGCTTTTGGTACTGTATGTTTTTGAATAAGCCAACTGTCAGTGGACATGCAATAAACCATTCAGCTGACTGTAAACCCCCTCCCCCCACCCCATCAAGATGGGATGAACCAGAATGGTAGATTGAGCAATTAGACTTAATTAGATTTCATCATTCCCGTAAGGATATTTTAGTGTTCTTCAATGCTCTGTAGGTCATTCATGGAGACTGTATCATGAACAGTTACAAGGACAGGCGCCAATCATGGTGGAGTCACTAAGGGCAAAGATAAAGGAGGTATAACAGTATAGTAACTGAAGTAACTATGGGGCTTAGTGTCAGAGAGACCCAGGTCTCTGACCTAATGGTGCCTTTCATGCAAGAAGTGATCTAAGCAAGTCACTAAGCTCTTCTGACTTTAGTTTCAACATATTAAAAGTTTAGGTAGTAATAGATGCATATATAGTTTTGTGAGAGTTTGCAGGGAGAGTGTATCGAAGGTGTTTAGGAGAATGATTGACATATGGTAAGTGCTCAGTGCATGGTGTATGAACTAATCTAACACCAATGTTAGTTGCAACAATGATATTGTGTCTTGGTGGGGAGGAGACATTATAGGAGCTGAGATGCAAATTAGCTTTCCTAGGGTAGGTAAGGGAGAAACAGTCTGTTTTAACTCACAATTGTAGGTTCTAGTCCATTGTTGCACGGAAGTCAAGGCAGGAGCTTGAAGCAGCTGGTAACCTCTACGGTCAAGAATGGAGAGAAATGAGTGCTTGAATGTTTCTTTCTCAGCCATCCTTCTTAATTCTTACATAGTCCAGGACACAAACATATGGGGTGGTGCCATCCATGGTAGACTGGGGCTTTGTATATCAATTTTTCATTCATTAATTAATTTTTAAAAGCAATTTTTTCTCATTTTACATACCATCCCTAGTTCCTACTCCTTCCCCTCCTCCCACTCACCCCACCCCCACCCAGTCCTAGGAGAGGGTAAGGCTTTGATGCGAAGGCAACAAAGTCCAGCACATCACTTTGAGGCAGGACAAAGGCCCTCTCAAGTATATCTAGGTTGAGCAAAGTATCCCTCCCAAGGGTATGGGTTCCAAAAAGCCTGTTCAAGCAGTAGGGACAAATCCTGTATATAAATTTTTACAGTCAAGACTATCTATCACAAATAGGTCTAAAGGTCAACCATATCTAGGAATCCCTCACTAAAACCCTCTTTCCAAGTGACTCCACATGATATAAACCTGACAATTAAAATCTAACCCCCACAGTATGGAAGAAGAGAAGACATATAGACATGATGGGGACTGCAGCTAAAATTTGTAAAAATAAATGAATGGAAGCAGTAGAAACATCCAGAGATGTTTATAAATAAAAGCTGGCCTTTGTGTTTATGAAGGCTGGCCATAGAAGGTGTGGGAGAGGAACTTTAACACACTGGGAATTTTAACTATGAAGATCACAATTCCTGCATCCCACCCCTCTCCTGGGCTGGAGTAATCAGTGGTCCTGAGGCAGAGTATGAAGATTTACATCTTTAAAAAGGCCCATGAAGGTAATAAGAAAATACTTGCAAACAGGTTACAGGTCACAATGTGAGGAACACCATATGAAGAATTGGTGAGTTATCACAGGGGAGAGGGGAACTGTATACTAATGAATACTGCCTTATCTAGCGTAGTCAAACTCTATCCTTAGTTTGGGATTGCATATTGAAACACATTACTCTAAAATGTAGAATACCCAAATATAGCATACACTGGAATAAAAATACTCCCACCAATAAGAAACAAACAAACAAACAAAATAATGTTTATTGAAGGATAGAACTCTAATGTCAGGATTAAAAATTCTACTTAAATCATGCCAAGGCACAATAATAGCTAACATGCAGTTTCTGATACCACTAATTATTAAAAGTCAGGACTAGAGGTGTGGCTCAGTGGTTACAGAGGGTGTACTGTTCTTGCAGAGGCCCCAAGAAGAGGTTCAAACACTCACATTAGGCAGCCTACAGCCCTCTGGACAGCTGCAGGGCATCCAACTCTCTCTTCTGGCGTCCATGGGTGGCTTCACCCATGTGTACCATTCTCATATATACACATAATTAACAGTGAAAATAAAATCTTTAGGACAGTAGCTAGAGGGTAGATTCCACACAAAGGATTATGAATGAGAATACCATGATAGGCATACCTATCACATTTTACAGAGATCCTCTTTAGAACTAAGTTCAGATTGCCTGGAGTGAGAAATTGTGTGATAGCTACCAGCAAGCCTGACTCAGGCCTCCATCTTATGTCCTTCATTTCGACCTGAGCTTGGTAGGATCTTCTCCAACATTACTGGTACCCTAGTCCCTGCTCCAAGATCTACTTCCAGGTGACCTTAAGCTAAGAAGACCAAAACACTATGTTTAATTCTAAAATATAAATGGAATTCTTGTTTCCTGAACTACTTGTAGCAAATTAAATTTTCATACATTTTTAAAGGCAACTGTTGCGGAAAAAAAGATCATTTTCCAGGAGCTGAGAAGTGGGAATGAATTGACAAATTCCTGGGATCACTGAACCCCCTCTCTACCATTTTGGTTTAATGGAGACCAGGTCCCCACTGAGGGGAGAGCAGAAAAAGACATGTGTTTAAATTTAACAATGAGTTCACGTTTTCTAACAGCTAATTTATTCTTCATTATTTTTGAAAGTGTCAATACTGAAGTCTGAAGGTGAAGAGCTTTAGAGAAGTCTGTGTTCTTCAGGGATTGTAGGGGCTCATTGTTCCCTTTAACGGTGACCATTACAAATCCTAGAAGAAGACACACATCCTATTACTTTACTGAATGTTCAAAGAACATAACATACTGTGTAAGAGTTTGTTCTTAGTGGAAAATGTCAATGTTCAATGGAATGTAAGATTATAGTTGCTGGGTCCTCCTTCTATGATTTATTATTAATATATTGCCATGTTCTTAGGACACATTACTTCAGAAAACTATTCTCATGTTTCTATATTTTATGAGAAGACAGCTTCATTAGCTATGGAATGTCTTTTCTATTCTGCTAAAGAGGCTCAGGAACCTCAAATCATAATTGAACCAGCCCATTGATATAGTTGCTTAGCAACAAACTTTTATGTAAGCAGACTAATCATTTTCTTAACAATTTATTACTTTAAACTTTTGTACTTGATTTTAGCAGATCACCTCACTGTAAAATGTTCTTTTTCCCCCTCTATGATTTTGAGTGCATGTTTCATAGATCATGGCCACAAATCTGAATTCTTCCTGTGGTTCTCAAACTCCCTAATGTAGTAATGTAGTGCTCTTTCAATAGAGTTCCTCATGTGTGGTGACCCAAGACCATAAAATTATTTTTTTTGCTACTTCATACAGTTGTCCTACTGTTATGAATCATGATGTAAACATTTTTTGAGATAAAGTTTTGTCAAAGGGATCCCGACCCAAAGAGAGAGAGAAAAAATGCTTTGAATGATTTTCATGGGCTAGGTCCACCTGAGATTTTAAAATGAATGAAAACTTGTTTTTGACTAACAACGCTTAAAAAATGGTTCAGAATAGCACAGGTTGTTACAAGCAACAATTTATTACTTGGTTGCCAACTAAAAATGACAGCCCTGGATCTCAGGAGTGCTTTCTCTCCGCCTCCTGTTCACCATGGAAACCTTTACACTTTCAATCAGTGCCTCTGTCAGGAAAAAAAAATAACAAAGCTCACATACTCAATGCATTAACAGGTACCTCCTCAGTACATTGCCGACCCCGGGATAGCAGAGCTTCTCCTATTCTTTCTCTTAGCAGTGTGTGTTACGAGGGCTCACAGGGAGCTACAGGGTTAAGTGGGTATGAGCTATAGTGTCACTTGGACTTTAGTTAAGGTTCTTACTGCATTGTTTATTGGTGGGTGGCTTTCCCCAAATTAGTTGATGTCTTTGAGCCTTATCTGCCTTAGTTACACAAGGTCCATAGAAATCCATCCTTTGAAGACTGCGTCAGAATTAGAGGTGCTGTTCTATGAGACATATTTTTTCCTCTGTGCTCAATGGCGTGCGGGTATGAAAACATGGCTATCCGAGTGGCTAAAATGATCTAGTTTAAGCTTCGGCTTGCTGCTGTGTTATGATCAATGGATAAATCCATCATCATTAACTTGTACTGTGTGTGGTTCAATACATCTTTCTCCACACAGATCCTAAGATTTAACTCCCTGATGGACTTCCTGGTGGGTTTGAGAAGAGAAGAAGCAATTTAGTGAGACAGTATCCCTTTCTTGAAACAGGTACCTAGTTATGTGTTGGAGAGGGACGCTGTGTTGTTTAGCACTGTTAACTTGGTAAGATACAGTACTTGGGAGGCAATCCTCCTGCTGGCTCTGGGAGAAAGTTTCTAGACTGAGCTGAGGTAGACAGACCTACTGTAAATGTGAGTGGCACCCTTCTATGGGCTAGGGCATGAGACTGAGCGAAAAGGAAAAGCAGGCTGAGTGCTTCCCTTCCTTCCTTAATTTGCTTTTGATAGGCATTTTATCGGAGCAGCAAGGCAAGTGACTAGGGCAGAGACCAACGATGGTTGGAGACCCACATAGAACATTGGGAAGGAGAGATGGTGGCTACTCCTATGAATAAGTATTCTTCCTCCTGTTGAAGGTAGAACAGTGTTTTCAGGATTTAATTCGGAGTCACCCAGATGTGTGCATTGGCCTTCTCACAGGTTTCGTCTGTCTCACCAAGTCCATACTATTGCTTTGTCTTCTGTGATGCTCCACTTAGGCCCATGGAAGTAAACTAACCCAACCACTGCTGGGTTTCAAGACTTCCCTCTGCTGCTGTGGTGTAAAAGTTGGGCATCAGATAGTCCCGCTTGGTTTCTGTTTACCAAAGTCGAGGCAGGCTACGAATAAGCCCCTTGGGGCTGGTTTCTTCCCTGATTGAAGGGGAATGATGCCTTTAGTGTTGAGTGGAGGAGTGAGTGGGATGAGGTAGCAGATAAGCCGAGTCCAGTGCCAGGTTGGGAGATGGTGATTATACCCTCCACCATACAGCCATCCCAGAGTGGGCTCATGATGAGGACCTCACACGATCCAGGTATCAGCTTGACTGTAGAAATGATAAGGAAGTTGTTTATTCTGTTTGTCCTCGGAGAGACAATGTTTAATAAAGGAAAACCAGTTTGTAAAAAAGATAAAAGACAGTTGCAGTGAGTACATTTTTCTTTTTTAAAAAAATGACTTAGATTCAGCAAAGAGAGCGACACAAACTTCACAGTAGAGTCCAGGCATGGTTCTAAGAGTAGACATTATGACTGGGTTTTAGAGAGGCTGTATGCTGTGTGCCAACTAAACAAAGGGATGCACATAAACAGTGAACTCAAAAAGAGAGACACTGGCATTTCCCGTTTCCTCCTCTTCCTATTGCTCCTCCTCCTCCTTCGTCTTCTTTTAAAACAAAAGTATGCACACTATTTCTGTTTGTTCTTGAGAAAGGACGGATGAGATCTAGCATCCACTTTTAACCCCTAAACCATGCTCTTCTAGGTATAGAATTTGATTCCAAGCATTGCTGGGAGTGAGGCATTTGGGGACATGGTTTCCTGAAGTGAATTATGAGGTCACCTCTACATACCCAAAGGTAGCTAATGTCTCCAGAAAGTAGACAGTGCTCTGCAAACTTGTGAATTAGATATTTGGTTTTATCATGCATGAATAATTTGGAATTAGTGCTCAGAACAGTCACACTGTATCTAATTTTCTCTGAATTGATAGAAATTTCAGACTTTTTTTTTTCTCTTACAGAGACTCTCATTGATCATCCTTGCCCTTAGGTTCTGATATTGCCTAACATACCCTGTTTCGTAGCAGGCTATCTACAACTATCTCTGGTTCGACCAATGGGTTTATAGGACATCTTTATTTTTATTATTGTTCATAAGCTGTTTTCATGTATGTAGAGGTAGCTAATTGGGGGGAAACTATGATAGTCTATTTCCTTCATACTTAAGATGATTGGTTGAGAACACAGCTCAGTGGAAGAATATTGGCTAGTATGTGCAAAGTCCTGATTCTACCTCCAGCATTACAATAAAAATGTTTCATATCTTGTGTGGATAATGGCATCCCAACTCATGTATGAGAACTAATGTATTTATTGCTTTGGCATTCTTATATTTACTACAAAATACTACTCAGATTTTAGCACTGTTATCTACTTCACCATGAATTTTCGAAATTATAGAGAATCCAGAATAGAGTAGGTCAATTGAAATCCACTTTGTCCTGGGTTTGGGGTAGAGAAAAGACTACATTAGAGTGAAGAGAACCCTTAACCCACCCCTACGACAAAACAGCAAGCAGGTGGGGCTTTGTCCTAGATCCTTGTTCACCACCGTTGCCCTTGAATTTACTCCTGTCTGATTAGACTGACTGATGATATGGTGTTGTATTTTTGAGAAATACATCTTCCCATTTGTCTTTTTAAAACTCATTTCCTAGGGAGATAACTGGAAGTTGAAGGTTGAGGTTATCATTCTGTGTTACTCAGCTGGAATGACCCCAAATGTCCCTCCCAAATCTCCAGAGGGAAACAGTGTGCAGGTCAGTGAACCTATTGCGGGAGACTCATCCTTGACGTGAAGGGCACCATCCAATAAGTGGGATGCCCAAAATTTATTTCCTAAGGTGATTTTTTGCGAGAGTAAGTGCCAATTATATTCTCTTTCTTCCAAATTCCAATTTTAAGTATAAATGAGGTAGAATTGTGTCACAGAAATTATATTACAGAGGAGGGAATTTCAATGGAGTAATACAAGATTCTCATGACAGAATTTCAGTGAGATATGATATGTATATCATTGTATAGTAAGAAAATACCCTGACCTAGGAGATGACTTAAATATGTCACAAATGCAATAGTTTAAGCAAATTAATGTAGAGTAGTTCTCTGTGATCTTATTCTCTTACTCTCAGATCCTAACTACATGTTCCATGCCTGTTAACCAATTCTGTTTCAAGATAAAGAACCTCCATGAAAGTCAATGGGTTTGTGCTTTCAATTTTCCCGATTGGCTGGGATTTTGCTAGATGCTTTATTTTATTTTATACGAAGAAATCAAGGCAAAAGTAATCTATATCCTTGCCTAGCCAACCACTTATCTACTTATTTCTGGTAATCAACCCTGTCTTACACTGGCAGAGATTACAGTAATGCTTCCTTATCTGTCATTGGTGCCAACTAAATATTTCATTAAAACTTTTCACTTTTTTATTCTGTGTATATGTGTGTGAGTGTGTGTGCATGAATGTGTGTATTTATGTGTGTATATATATTTATTTGTATATATATTCCATATATATGTGTGTGTATGTATGTAGATATAAATACATGTTTTGCATATTTTGTGACTGGATGGATGTTTGGTTGTTCCTCTGTTCTATAAATTTCCATCTTCCTATTCATCCTTTTAAAGACCCTGATCCCATAGATTCGCCATGAACTGAGGCAAGCCCATTTTCCATGCACTTCTGGAAGCTCTTGCCTGCAGAATAGTCTCTCACAGGCTCGGCCACAAGCTTTAGCCCCTGCTGCCCTCTCCTTTTCCTTCCAAGAAACCCAGTATTCACTGAGCATCCACTCCACAGTATGCTTAGAGTGTACTAAATAGTTTCTCTTTTCAAGAAAGACAGATAACGGTGCATTTCCTGCCTAAGGCCAGCATACAGAAAGAACCTCAGAGCCCCTGGAACAAGAGTGTGATCACAGGCTGAAAGATCCAGACCTTGTTGGCCACTGGTGACAACAGGAAAAACATATGCCCACTTGAGAAGGGAGAGCACAGACGAAAGTTGGCCTCCTCCCCCTGCTCATTCATCCCATCCCTCCCTCTGTCAGTGTGTCCAGCTTCAGTAGCGGTGTAACTGAGGCATGGGTATGGGAGCTCGAAGTCCATCTGGGCTAAATACTGAGTCCCTGTCTCAAAATTCTAAACAAAAGCTGTGGGGGTATCATTGCTTAATTTTGATCATTTCAGCAAACTATCCTCTTTAGACCCTCCTAGCTGCTTCCAACTTCTGTGCTGTGGGGGTCTGATGTGTGGGGTTGAGAGCTGTTAATGAATGCCGCTTCCTCAGAGTGAGTTTGACTTGGAGATTCTGCCGTTCTCAAGCTCCTTTTGTTCGGCTCTTTCTGGCTGTGTGAATCTAAAATAAAAAAAAAAAAACAGTGATTAGATTATAGGAAGAAAGCATAGATTAATCACTGCTCTTAAAGATTTATGACTTTTACCTGAATGTTAGCCACATCAAACGCCAGTGATTTAAAAGGAGCAAGTACTGTCATTGTCAATCATCAAATGTCAAACATCTAAAATCACTTAAGTTATGAGCTTTTGAGTTTGATGAGAATCGTTCACCTTCCCTTTAACCTCTATTTTGGAAGGCATCAGTAGAAGCTTCAAGATGAAGCCTAGCTCTGCATTATAGCTTCGTGGGTTTTCTGGCTGAGCTTTGACTTTGAGCAGGTTATTTAGACTCTTTGGATTTCATTTTTTCATCTGTGGAGATGATACACACTTCAACAGGGAACAGGTGTGATACACACTTCACCAGGGGACCTGTGTGAAACATACTTCAACAGGGGACACGTGTTAAACAGCAAATGGAGTGCCTGCCACAGAGCTGATGGAAAGTTATCTCTTTTCTTTTCCCCAGTCTTAAAATTATTTTGATATTAGTTATACCTTACTTCAGAGTAAAATGAATTCATGACAGAAAATGAATGACTTGCTTTTGTATTTTAATCTATTTGATGCTAATACAATATGTTAAATTTGCTCAAAATTCCAGTTTTTAGACTATATCTATTTTAGAATATCAAACAACACTGAAACAGATTTTTCAGGACAAAAATATAAGGTCAAATCCATGCTTCTTAACCTGTGGGTCACGACCCCTTTAAGGGTCAAATGATTCTTTTACAGGTGTCACCCAAGTCCACTGGAAAACACAGATATTTACATTATGGTTCATAACAGGAGCAAAATTAGAGTTATAAAGTTTCAACAAAATTGATCTTATGGTTGGGGGGTCGCCACAACTTGCGGAAGTAGGTTAAGGGGTCAAGCATTAGGAAGGCTGAGAACCACTGGGTAGGATCACTGTAGAAGGTCTTTTCCTATCAAACCCCTTTGTTTTATAACAAGTGTTCACGTGGCTCCATACCTTCTGGCGGGGTAATGAGTCCATTTCTGTGAAAATATATTCACTTCTATTCAGCATGCTGGCTCTCAAGGGAGTTATGAATTGCTTTGCTAGTTTAAAAATGCAGTTCTTGACTCTCAAGGAAAAATGTGTAAGAAGTCAATAACTAATAGTTTATCTTTAGCTATCGAGACAACTGGTTGAATAATCGGAAACAAATAAAATAGGAATAAGAAGGTGATGTATATGGGTGCCACTAAAGTTCCTGAGGTATCTTTTAACATGTTCCTTCTTTCTAGGACAGAGGTGAAAGGGTTTACATAATGGCACCATCAGAAACGGGGTAACAAGCCGGATGCTGCTGTGGAGTACAGAAGTATGTGGCCTCCCAACCCATCTCTGCCTTTGATGGGAAGTAAATGGCTGGAGTCATTCAGAGCAACCAGGAGTGGGATGCTCTCAGTGCTAGAATACTCTATGCAGCCCGCCTCTTCAGAGAGTGCTCTTTTAATACCTGAATACATTTTATCCCTGCTGCCCACAGACTCTGCAACTCCTTGCTGGCTTGTTAGCCGTTACTGATGCATTATTCAGTTACATCCTTTGCTCCCCATAGAGAATATGTAAGTTGGAGGCTTGTCTTTGCATTTTGTCACAGTAGAGGAACTCTCTGGTTTCCTATCAATGACCAGCACCTCCCCTTGTCTTCTGGACCCCACCTACTCTTTGCGTATCAGGTGTATTGCTGCTACAGTTATGTCCCCCTTTTCGTGCTTTGCAAGTATGCCATCCCTCATAAGATATTATCCGTGCCCAATTGTCCCTTGCCATGTTTTGCTTTTGTTTGGATTTTTGTCTCAGTATCTTGTGTTGAATGCTCGGCAGCTTCTTCTAGGTGGACATCCAAACCTAGACACAAATGATGTGGGTGCCAGAACAGCTTGGCCACACTGCTGCCATGACAGGCTTAATAAAAACTAGGTAAAAAGTAGGCCTGAGTTTTGATTTAATGGTAGGCAGGACTGGGTTCCAGGTAAAACCATTAACTGACACTACCCAGGAAGGGCCAGCATCTAAAGGGAAGTACCTGACATTCCAAGCATTAGATAAGATTAGATAAGATCACCAGAGGTCCCTGAGTCCAATATGTACCTATTCCCTTATTTCCCTTTTGCCAAGATACCCCTAGACAAATGTCAGCCAATCAGGGGTGTGGGAGGTCCTTCTGTCTATGTTGCTTTTATTGGTTAACGAATAAAGAAACTGGCTTGGCCTATAGCAAGGTAAAACTTAGTTAGGCAGGGAAAGCTTGGCTGAATTCTGGGAGAAAGAAGGGTGGAGTCAGAGAGAAGCCATGTAGCCCCACTGGATACAGATGCCAGAACTTTACCTGGTAAGCCACAGCCTCATGGCGATACACAAATTACTAGAAATGAATTAAATTAAGATATGAATTAGTCAATAAGAAGCTAGAGCTAATGAGCCAAGAAGTGATTTAAATAATATAGTTTCTGTGTGATTATTTCGGGGCTGAGCAGCCAGGAACCAACAAGTGGCCTTCCATTCCCACAGCACAGGCTGCCTGCTTGCTGTATCTGCCTCGAGTAAGCCACAGCCTGCTGCTGTAAGAGACCACTTGTCTTTCTGCTTGCTAAAACCTAATTCCTTTCTGCACTTCCCGTACCCCTCCAGTCCCTGGATACCATGCCATTTAATAAAGAAATAAGGCCATCTCATTCACTAGTTTCAAGCTTTTTGTATGTGCACCAATGTCCTCAGAGTAAATTGTGGCACCCTTACTGTGCCATCCTTATGGCCTCCACATAGCCATACTGGCTAGGTGATTATTCTTCCTTATACAATATTCCAAGTATCAATTATCTTTATAGTGATTAATTTATAATTAATCCTTATATCAATGGTGCAACCCACTGAGCAGAGCACAGTTAGTAAAGAGTGGAGCCAGAGTTTTGATCCAGGTGATTCAGTCCTTAACTGCCATCGTTTGTTATTTCTCATGAACAAATAAATGAACAAAGATATGTGGATGTTAGTCAGTGAGGCAGGAAATGATGCCCACTCAGCCACCTCCAGATTCACCCTGGGAATCCAAGCTCTTGCACACAGGTCCAGCCTGAGAAGCTTTGTCTGTTCCACCCTGATTTTCAGCCAGCAGAGGACCCGGATTGAACATGGATAATCATTTCCTTCTTTCTTTCAGTCCAAGCACACGATCAGCTTGACAACCCCAGATCTTGGCTTGTTCCGTGCTTGCAGGTAGCAGACCAAGAGCAGAAGTGCCAACAGTGAATTGCAGTGTTTACCGTGGTTGCCACAGGCACATAGCAGAATCTACCACCTTCCTTGCCAAGAGATCAAGTGTTGCTGTTGTTCCCCAACACCAAAATTCGGCATGCCTGCCAGTTTCTGTTTTCTGTGGCTAATTAATACTGCAGCACTAAAATAAGAAGGCATGAGTATTGACTGAGTTTCTGTCCCACCCTGTCCTGCAGTCATTC
Organism: Microtus ochrogaster; assembly: GCF_000317375.1. Taxonomy (NCBI): domain Eukaryota; kingdom Metazoa; phylum Chordata; class Mammalia; order Rodentia; family Cricetidae; genus Microtus; species Microtus ochrogaster. The sequence continues at coordinate 38,301,400 of NC_022028.1, read as the reverse complement.
AGTTCCAAAGATATATACAGAAGTCTATATTAATTACAAACTGATTGGCCTATTAGCCCAGGCTTCTTATTAACTCTTATAACTTATATTAGCCCATAATTCTTATCTGTGTTAGCCATATGGCTTGGTACCCCTTTTCAGCAAGGCAGTCACATCTTGCATCCTCTGTGTCTGGATGATGATTACAGACTGACTCTTCTTCTCAGAATTCTCTTGTTTTCATCGCCCCACCTGCACTTCCCGCCTGGCTACTGGCCAATCAGTATTTTATTAAATAAGTACAAGAAACAAATCTTAACAGGATAAAGACATTGTCCTACTACAACAAACACAGCAGCATGCTGTCAGAGACATTAGAAGGAGGCATCCACTCTGCTAGAGGAATTTGGAGGACCTCACAGAGTAGGCAGCAATACTAATTCAAAAGTATGTGTTGAATTATATCTTGAATACCTGCTGCATTGTAGTCTCCAGGTGATAGTCTCATCTATTTTTTGACATTTATTGTGATAGAGCATTCAGTTAGCAAAGAAAGTTACCTGATGCTTCTTGGACGATACTCCCTTTACTGAGATGAGACAATCATGTCCACATCAGAAAGTTTACTTATTTACCACAAGAACCTGTCTTGATGGGAGAGGGCAAGAAGAGGAACCAGAAAGCCTGTTGCTTTGGCTATGCTTTAGAGTAAAATCCCTAGAAGTGAACTGTTGTCAGCTGTCGGGTACCAGAGACTTGCAGTTACCCATATTGCTATAGAAATTCATGCTGTCACAGGGCACTGTGGTTGCTAAGGAGGCATGATTATTTAGGCTGGCTTGAAAACACTCTGAAAGTAATTTGTTGAGGCGATTTATGCTTGATTTATTTTCTTATTAAATGGCTCTCTTGTCTTTCCTCCAGATCTTTCTTAGTACAGTCTACAATTTCACAGTATCTTTGCATAGTAGAGTTGGGAATTTCTTTCTTTCTTTCTCTCTTTCTCTCTTTCTTTCTCTCTCTTTCTTTCTTTCTTTCTTTCTTTCTTTCTTTCTTTCTTTCTTTCTTTCTTTCCTTTTTCCTTTCCCTTTCTTTCTTTCTTTCTTTCTTTCTTTCTTTCTTTCTTTCTTTCTTTCTTTCCTTCCTTCCTTCCTTCTTCCTTCCTTCTTTCTTTCTCTCTTTCTCTCTTTCTCTCTTTCTCTCTTTCTTTCTTTCTTTCTTTCTTTCTTTCTTTCTTTCTTTCTTTCTTTCTCTTCCTTTTTCTTTCTTTTTTCTTTGTGCAAAGATAAACATTTAAAGCAGACATGGTAGCTATTCTGGGAAGAATACAGGAGCCTGGAGGGAAACAACTGAAAAGGCAATGGATAAATGAGAGAAGCAAGAGGAAGTTTTTCTAGAATATTTTTCATATTCCTGGCCTTCAACAGTTCTGTGGTAAGCTTTTGGATTCTGATTTGGAGAAAGGTGACATGAGAGAAACAAGAGAAATGTTATAAATACTGTTTTTTTTAAAGGGGATGCCCACAGCCAGCTCAGGTCTCCATTTCAAGATCCACTGTGAGAAACATGGAGCAGTGGCCTTAACCTATCTCACTTGTCTGGCATGACACTCTCTTTCCTCCTCACTGACTTAGCAGGTATGTGGGTGGGCTCAGGAGTGAATTCCTCTGCTGACTTTTCAGAATCCTAAGCTCCCAGGATTTCATGCACGTCACCTGTATGTTAATGCCATATACTTCCTTCTCCTACGCATCCCTTCCTGGAATAGTCAGGAGTGGAGCCACAGTGATATCAATGAAATGGCAGCAGAAATAATAGAGGAAGCCACAAAAGAGTTCTGAACATTTTGCCCTGAGAAAACTGAATTTTAACCTATTTTTGTGTCCTAACTGGTAGTGTGAGCTTGGGACAGTGACAGAATGTCTCAAAGCCTGTTTCTTTTTGTGCACACAGAGAGGAAAATAAGGTGTTATAGTGTTAATAAGATCAAATCCATAGAAGTTCATTTGGACAACTATAATTAGCAGAGAGTGAAATGTAATGACAGTCAATCAATCTTGATCATTTCTACTGATAGCCTAAATTACTCTGCCCATCCAGATCCCTCTAAGGAGCTAGGCAGTTATTCTAAGTGATCCCAAAGCTGCCTTGTCTGCTGGCAGCTCCAGCTATAATCTCTCTGGGAATTGTCCTGTGCGCTGTGGGATAATGTTTTTGTACACTGTAAAGATTTGCCACTCATATCGGTTTAATAAAATGCTGATTGGTCATTAGCCAGGTGGGGAGTATAGGCCAGGTGTCCAGAGTAGGAGAATTCTAAGAAGAAGAAAGGCAAAAATGAATTGCCAGTCAGACTCAAAGGAAACAAGATGAGAATGCTGTACTGAGAAAAGGTATCGAGCCAGGTAGCTAAACATAGACAAGAATTATGTTTTTCAAAACTGGACACAGTTTTCTTGACCCATTTTTTTCCCCTGAAAAGACAAGGGAATGTAAATATCAGCCAGAACCAATATCTTTTACACTTTCAATCAAATCATGTGCTAAGAAAAAATAATTTAAACATGGGTATTATCAAAAATGATAATATGGTCATTCTTTTAACTGAATATTCACATAATAATAAAAATAAATAATATTTTTCTTAGATATAGCAATGTACCAGTTTCTTAATGAGACTACTTAAATGATCTTGCTTATTTTACTTTGCGAGATATGCAAAATAAAATGTAGTTCAGATGTCTGTTCTTTGCAAAAAGAAAATATGACTTACTACATCAAAATAAACTTAAAGACAAAAAGAAGAAAAAAACTAAAAGCAAAAATAAATTAGAAAAAGAAAATGCTGTGGGATAATACTCTTGTACACTGTAAAGATTTGTCACTCATTTTAGTTTAACAAATGCTAATTGGCCAGTAGCCAGGCAGGAGGTATAGGTGGAGTAACCAGACTAGGAGAATTCTGGGAAGAGGAAAGTCAGACAGAGAGGAAACAAGATGAGGATGTCTTACTGAGAAAAGGTACCAAGCCACGTGGCTAAACATAGATAAGAGTTATGGGCTAATTCAAGTTGTGAAAGCTAGTTAGTAATAATTCTGAGCTATTAGTCAAACTTTTATAATTAATATAAGCCTCTGTGCATTTATTTGGGACTGAACAGCTGTGGAACAGGGCAGGACAGAAACTTCCATCTACAAATGGTGTCCAACATTTGGCAACTACATCCACATAAAACCAAGTTGGTCAAGGACTCTAGACACAAAAGAACAGAGTCAAGCATGACTTCTTTGTACCAACATTTTCTCAGTTGAGCTCTGTTTGCTAAAGGCAAGCAGAGGTGCGGCTACTTTAAGAGAGACTTCCCAATTCAATGTTAGCCGCAAAAACTGTGTGGCTCTTTTAAGAGGTCCTGCTACTAAACACTTAAATGGTGTTTATGAGCAGCCAACAGCATGCTTCTTGGTGGTGGTATGGACCTAGAAACTGTAGAGTTGTGAAAACAAAATCGGACTTCCACTAGTACCTCCACCATAAAGCTAGACTCTTCAGGAAGCTAAGGAAAGGGGCCGAGCTAGCTGCCAAAGTTGCTGCTTTAATCCTAGTCATGCCACATAGTGGATTAAAGAATCATGTGGTCAGAAAGAGATAAAGATACACAGTAAAGACAGATTCATATGAGGAGAACCTCTAAATGGTTTACAGTGTGCTTAAAAATATACATAGATTTGGGAGAGAAAAGAAAAAAAAATAGAGAAAGTCCTAAATGTGAAATAGAGTAATGAAGTAATAAAAAAGGCACATAAAGTTGGAAAATACGGAGAGTCTGGATACTGTATATTATTGTGTTGTCTTTGAATTGTTTGGATGCTGAGGAAGGAAGAACATCTACTAAAAGACATTTGATTATAAATGCTGCTGGATTAAACCAAGATATTTTTAAAATATCTTGACTTCAAAATTTAAGTAAAAAGATATGTTACTTTGGGAAAGAGGTTCTGCTTTTATTTTCACAGGAAATAAGAGGCTTTGAATTCATTCAGGGTTAAGAAAAATAAGGTTTGATTGCGGAAGACCCCCTAAAAAAAATCTCTGATTGGAGCAGATTGCCCAGATAATCCAACATTTCACAGTGCCTCTATTGAAGTTTCTTCTGAGTTCTACATCCAGAATAGCTTCAAGGTGACTGGTTGAGTTTATCCATCCTCACAGAATACTCCAGTCAAGATTTGACCATAGTCCTACATTTTCTTAGGATCCCCAAAAGATTACCAGAACCCTCAATCTAAACTACTCAATGAAGTAGTTTAGAAAAACTACATGCACATTCCCGAAAAATGGGTTATGGATATTTGTCTTTGTTTAAATTTAAAAAAAATTTTTTTTTAGAGTGTTAGAAGTAGCATGGATAATAGTCAGGAAATTGACTAAACAAAGGAGATTAGATTCGGGGTTCTTGTTTTGCAAAGAAAAAAAGGGGGGAAACGGGGGATAATGCTCTTGTATACTATAAAGATTTGTCACTCCTATTGGTTTAATAAAATGCTGATTGGTCAGTAGCCAGGCAGGAAGTATAGGTGGGGAGAATTCTGGGAAGAGGAAAGGTAGAGATGTAGTCACAAGCCAGATGCAGAGGAAGCAAGATGAGAATGTCTTACTGATAGAAGGTACCAAGTCACATTGCTAAACATAGACAAGAATTATGGGTTAATTTAAGCTATAAGAGTTACTTAGTAATAAATCTGAGCAATAGGCCAAACAGTATATAATTAATATAAGCTTCTGTGTGTTTATTTGGGACTGAACAGCTGTGGGAGCTGGCAGGTCAGAAACTTGCATCTGTACCTGTGCTAATGGATGCTGCCCAGGCAAGGGTGTGCTTCTTCCTATGAGTAGTTCATGACTGATTTCTGTTGGAGTGCTACAAAGACCCAGCTCTTTAGCCTCAATCATAAATACCTCTGTGGGATTTCCTGCTTCGGAGTTTACCAAGTGATTGGCAGAGGCCACTGTTAGAAGTGGCTCTGAACTCTCCCTGTTTTCTGTGTTTTCTGTGTGGAATAGTTCTGTTTTTCTTTCTCCCTCAAGGTCACTCCCAAGGACATCTTATTCTAATGTGCCTGTGCCTTTTAGCACAACATTTAATTTCTTTAGGTTCACAGAGGATGTGAAAGCTTTCTATTTTCTCTCGGCCACTTAGTGGTTCATGCTTCCTGAGACAAAAGGATACCCCTGAAGGCCAGTGAGGCTAACAACAGTCTATAGACCCCAAACTACTTTGTGATGAACCCAGTGTGGCTCTTTTTTCTTCTACCTAAAATTCTGAAGCTGTTACAAGGCTTCTGTACATTTTGCTCACAGCCCTGTTCATCCCAGACTAATTGAGTTCTTTGATTTCCCTAGCCTATCAAGCAGGGCTCTGTGGAGAGAGGACAGCTGTTCTTGACCTGAGGTCCGCATTCCTCCCCCTCACTGCTTGTTAGGGGAAAGCTACAGACACTTCCCTGGGAGACCTCGGTGAGGAAATAGAAAGAGAGATCTAGAAAATACTGTCTTGGACTGCAATTTTTTTTGAAGCAGCTGAAGCATCACCTAACAAGGCCACAACAGAACTCTGAAAAGATACAGAAGCAAACTTAAAGCCTTTCTTGCTGTAGCTGGCATGGCAAAACTAGATGCTAATGACTGACTAACTTTAGGCCTCCCCTGAGGCCTCTTCTTGGAAAGACTGATGCTATGTAAGTCGGTTTAAATAAACCACATTAAGAAGTACTGGGGAGGCGCCAGTTGGTAAAGTGCCAAAAGTGTGAGGGTTCCCCGTGGCACTTTGGAGGCAGAGGCAGGAGAATTCCTGGAGCTCAACTGGCTAGACTGCCTATCAGAAGCAGTGAGCTCTAGAGTAAGTGAGAGACCCTGCCTCCAAAGTATGGCCAAGAATGATAGAGGAAGACATGATACATAAACTTCTGGCCTCCACATATGCACTCACACGAACACATGCACATGTGCCTGTGCACACAAACACACATGACACACACCCATACTCAGACCCACCCAAACCCAGTCTGGAAGAGACTATTTGATAGTCAATCTGATGTTTCATTCATGCTTTCAGAAAGCCTATGGTTTGAGGTAATCTCGAGAGACTTCATGACAATATTAATCACATGATTTCTCAAAGAAGTTCTCAACTGAGGATGGCTTTCAGGACTCAGGTCAGGCAGGCCACGGTCACCCTCTGTAGTACAAGCACAAGGCACAACCTTCACAAGTCAAGCAGACTCCTTAGTTCTGCAGCCCATTCATGTACCTCTTTTTATCCCCTAGTTGTAGACAGCTGGGGCTTCTGATTGCTTGCTTACGTTCTTCAATATCCAGACCTGTTGCTGTTACAATTAAGGGCAAATGCTTTAGTTGGTGTCTAGTTTCATCAAAAATAATGTCTTCCATAATGAAGAACTTCAAATGTCAGGGGGAAACTGCTTCCCACAGCAGTATTTGTCTTCGGTAATCTGTTATGCAAACCGAATCAGCAACTATCTGGTTCCTAAATCTTTGCAAGGGTTATGTGTTACAGAAAATAGAAAAGTTATTAAACTTACGCCTATAGGGAAATATGAATCACAAAAATCCAATCAACTAGAATTAAAAGCTTCAGATTTTGTGTAATGGATGTGGAGGTTAGTATTAATTCTAAAAAACAAATTTATTAAAAGTGAAAACCCATACTCAGTGGAGTCATCTTCAGGCCCTAGAAAGTCTCCTCAGATTTCAGGATGATCTGTTGCTTCCAGGGGCTTCTTGGAGATTCAGTAATGGAGAATAAATCTCTCTATGGAACTGGGGCTATGTCAATTAACTGAAAAGAGACATTTTCAAAGGAACAGTATACTGTACGTTAGGCTGCTTCTAAAGATTACTGCTATTTGTTTGAAGGAAAAACTGTCTTGCCGGGTGAAATTTTTTTCAGGGATCTCAGCATATAGAGCAGCTGAAAATTATGACTGAATACAATATACTTCCAGTCTTCATTTGGTAAAGTACATGAGACATCCTAACCAAAGCTGCATTGATAAATTTAGACGCTGAATCGAGTGTCTGAATTTTCTTTTAAAGTCAGTAGCTGTAGAAGAAAGGCAAAGCTGCCATTCACACAATGCATGATTAAACATAAGCGTTAAGAAAACATTCTTGCCGTCACTGTCAAATAGATAGGGAGGCACATATTTGAAGGCTTTCCACAAGTGAACTGTAACCTAGGATCAGTGTGTGAGGCTCTTTAAACAGTTGACACAAACCTTTGTCTTTGGAGTATAGTCTCAGGCTCCCAGCAAAGTTACGGGAAGGTCCAGGATTTCCCATGTCTTCCTCTTACGCATACATAGCCCTCTTCACTTTTTTGATATTCTTTCCTTTGTTTGTTGAGACAAGAGCTTTACACTCTGGCCCAGGCTGGGTACTCAGGGTGATGCCCTTGCCTCTGCCTCTCACAAGTATACCCCTCACCTCACTGTGGCACATCTGTTAAGATGGATGAACCACTTCGACACTATCATCCAGAGTCCCAAGTTTACACATAGCCCCACGTGAATATGTAAGTCACTGCATGGACCTGCCATTGTGAGATCGCTTCCCTGAACATCCTGTTTTCTAGGTACTCATCTGTGGGAGCCCACGTGTGACTCAGTTTCCATCTGGAGTCATTAATGACTCAGAGAAGTAAATTGAGTTTAAGATTGCCTGCTCTGCTTGCTTCAAATATCCCTGAGGGCTCTGATTAAGACCATGAAAAAGAGCATTTTTTTCCCAGATGAAAGAACGCATAATCTGTTAAGATTTGGGCTGGTGTATGCCAGCCAGAGGCACTCCTTAGTGATGGGGAGCTGCTTACTACTAGCTGAATTCGTGTATTAAGATAATGCACCTGCTTGAGCTTCCTCCAAAGGACAGTGCAGGGAGGTGGTCAGCTGATTGTACTGCCCTTTGTTCTGCCTCTTGCCTGTAATTAGTATATTTGCTGGCTGAGAATAAACTCGGGGCTCTTTGGTACTAGCCTTCAGTCCTCCTGGTCTCTCCTAGGTTTCAGTCTTCATTTCTCTTTGTCTGCCATTTCCTCAAAGCTCACCCCCTCTCCCAGGGATCTCTTGCTGATTTCTGTTAGAGTGGGCTCCGACACTCATTCTTTCCTCCACCAAACCCTTCCACCCACTGATCCTTTCATTACCCACACGGCTTACTTTGTCTATGATGTCATATAATTGGGACAACAGAGGGTGTACCTTTTTAGATCACTTTTTATCTCTTTAGAACATGCCTTTAACTTCTTGTAGGTTTTCCCCACACCATGTGGCTCTTTCATTATCTTTTTTGTACTGAGTAATATTCCATTGCTTAAACACACCATCTTTTATCTGTTCACACACTGTATGACATTATGACTGCTGCATTTTAACAGCTGTGAGTGAAGATTTGCTAAATGCCCTTGCAAATTTTTTATATACATGGGCTTTTAACTTCTCTGGGAAAATATCACAGAATGCTCACTGAGTTAGATGGTGTGGTGGTTTGAAAGAAAATGGCCCCCAAAGGGACCATTAGGAGGAATGGCCTTGTGGAGTAGGTGTGGTCTTTTTGGAGGAAGTCTGTCACTGTGGAGGTACAACATACAGCCCAGGGTCTGAGACCACTTCCGGTTGCGTGCAACCAAGATGTAGGATACTTAGCTTCTTCTCCAGCACCATGTCTGCCTGCGCACCATCATGTCCTGTCATGGTGATAATGGAGTAAGCCGCTGAAAATATAAGCCACCCAACTAAATGGTTTTCTTCTTAATGAGTTTCTGTGGTCATGGTGTCTGTTCACAGTAATAGAAACCCTAGCTAAGCAGGTGGTAAGATTATTTAGTTTATTAGTAAAAAACTCCCAAACTCTCTTTTATAGTGAATTTTTAAAATTAGGTTTTCAAAAAGGAAAACATTTTTTTAAATGAAATATGTAATAACTTCTGAAATCTTTCAAAGGTAGGCAAGTCTTTCAAAACAAAGCAAAACATGTCAGGCCATGTCAGGTCATTGTGTATGGGAATGCAATATTGTCATAGCTATTTTGGCAATAAAAATGAACAAACCAGCCAAGAAAGAAACAAGGGCCATCTACTCTAGGGATTAAATGAACAAACCCGAAGGAGGCTGGGTGTTCACAGTTCTGTATGTCAAACTTGCTTTTGTCCATCTCTGAACTGCAGTTCCCAGAGGACTCAGTCTCTGGGCTCCTCCTCTTTCCTCTGAATACCTCACCCCAGGTACAAATTACTTCCAGTAAGCCTGCCGACTGCTACCTTGATTCCCTCCAAAGAGGGTAGAGGCCTTCCAGCTCTGAGATCCTGTAGGTCTCCCGTAATCTCCCAGCATCACACACACCACAGGACATTGTAATTCTGTTTAGCTGCCAGAAACTTTCTGTGAATTCCTTAAAGAAAGTGCATTCTTTCAAATCGAGTCAGTATGTCTATTTTTTTTATTTTTGAGAAAAAGCATGTTGTTCACATATCAAAGAGATAAATACACGGGTCACCAATCGTCACACTTTCAGCAAACTCAGTATCTAGTCAGTTGTGTCTTGCACCCACCAGCAATACGGCAATACGGGTTTGTTGATGGCTGGCTTGTTTTTAAGCACAAACCATCCAGTCTTCCTTTCCCTCTGAGCACTGTCTCTCTAGGAGCCACCCAGAGAACACACTTGGGGTCCTTTATAACAGCAAGACGCTGCTGTCTAGGGGGGCAGAATAGTTACAGATGCCTGCGTGTGTCCCTGTGCCGCGGTGGGTGGTACTGTTAATAGGTGAAGCATCGTGTTTAATTGATGGGTTTGGCTGGGGCATTTTCCGGTTTGACTTCTTCAGCTTGAGTTTTATGGGGCTTGCTGTGGCTGAAGGAGGTAAGGACAGAAACGCTATCTATACTCTTCATTTTGGGCGGATTACTACTAAGGCACGGTACCACTTCCTTTCTGTCTTGTTTGTGCTGTCTCCTTCCTAGTAAGGTCAGCTCTGTGAGGGCTTGGGTTCTGCTCTGCCACCACCCCCGGGGAAAATGATAAACATTCATCAACTCTTTTTTTTTTGAATCAAAGACTCAAAGGTGTAGTGAGCTACGGAAACTTCTATCAAATGATACTGATAACTGGGCTCTGAACACGAGTTTCTGTCCTGTTCCATGGAAATCTTTTAGTAACACAGTTCTCTTTCTTAGCAGAAAAAGCACTTTCCACTTTGAATTTAGGAGAATCATTAAGTTTGGAAATAGTTGATGCAAATTCAAGCACTTACTGCGTGCAAATATTGATATAGGTGTTGCTGACCACTGGGTGTGGAGATTTGTTTTTTTTTTTTTAATTTGTCAGCCCACAATTATTCTGTCAGACATTATCATATTCCCATAGAAAAGAACTTTCCCATTTTAAATATCACCAAAAACGTTTTTATTAAACCGTAAATGGAAAATGTAATGGGAGTCACTTATGCAACCTGAAATCAGCCCACATTTACTTTTAAAAATTACTAAACCTGGAATAAGCAAATCCATCTCAGTCATAGACTAAAAATGCGTTTATTTTTAATTATGTATGTGTATGTATGTTTGTAGTTGCACATGAATGCAGTACCTGTGAATTCCAGAAGGGGGTGCCACACTCCCCGGAATTAGAGTTGCAGGTGGGTGTGAAATACCCTTGTTGGTGCTCAGTGTACTCTGGAAGATCAGCAAGTACTCTTAGACAGAAAGGCAAATCTTTATGATGTACATTCAGTGTGTGTTTGTGTGTTTGCATGTGTGTGTGTGTGTGTGTGTGTATGTGTGTGTGTGTATGTGTGTGTGTGTGCCATGAGGATATCAGAAAACAGCCCATTTAGTTGATTCTTTATTTTCCCCAGTGGATCCTGGGGCTCAAACTCAGGTAGCCAGGTTCGCTAGCAGGCACTTTCCCCTGCTGAGCCATAATGCCAACCCAAACAAATTCTCTCTGTTTGTGTATGTGATGTGTATGTGTTTGTGTGACCGTGTGGTGACCAGAGTTTGATATCACATGTCTTTCTCTTTTGCTTTCTATCTTATTTTTGAGGCAGGGTCTTTTCACTGAACAAGGGGTTTGACATTTCAGTCCAGCTCATCAGTGAGTTCCCAGGGTCATCTCATTTCTGCATCCCCAGTTCTGGGAGTACGGGGAGGGGAGGTGTCACCACATCCAATAATCATGGATATGTAAACTCAGTCCTCCTATTAGCAAGACAAGCGCTGCATTCACTGAGCCATTTTCCTAGCTCCCTATTTAAAGATTTTTTTTTTTTTTTGAGCAGAAGAAACTTATCTGGTCAGGCATCAGGTTACTTACTGACCAGTGTCCTTCAAATATTTGTTTCCTTAGCAAGCTTGCAAAACTTTCAATACTTTTTACTAAGCAGTAATTAACATATTGACTCTGTGTTTTACAACTAATGATGTGAAAAACTTGCTGTTAGCCAGTGTTTTATTTTGCTGCAAATGTCAGTGTGTTGTTATAGTCAAGTCACTTATCATCTTTAAGTACGCTGGAATTTTCCCTGGAAGTTTACTTGCAAGCATGCCTCATCAATTGACCCATAGCCTTCTTTTGCATTAAATGTCTCCATTGCAACCTAAGTTTTGACAGTAATTAGCTTGATGCCCATAGGCCAATTGCTTTTCCAGCTTCAGATTTCTTATGTCAAGGGTTTTTTTTTTAATAGGTTTTTTCTTTCATTAAAATACACCAATAATGTAATTTTGAAAATAAATAAAAAGGATAAAACACTTATGTCCAATTTACCTAATAATCTTTAATGCATATCAAATATATTATTTCCCCACGACTAATCATTGGCATGGACTGTTAAATTTAACTTGTTTGTGAAAGAGGAATAAATACTTGAACATTTCCAACCTAAAAAAAGACAATATACTTAATAGTTTTCTCCTTTTAGTTTGAATTTACTAAGAAATATTTCTTTAAAGAAAGAAAAAGGGAAAGTTGTACAGGATAAAAACTTTGATTTTGGGGGCTGGAGAGATGGCTCAGAGGTTAAGAGCACTGGCTGCTCTTCCAGAGGTCCTGAGTTCAATTCCCAGCAACCACATGGTGGCTCACAACCATCTGTATTGAGATTTGGTGCCCTCTTCTGGGGCAGGTGCTGTATACATAATTAATAAAAAAAATCCTTTTTTTTAAAGAAAAAAAAAACCTCTAATTTTAATTTAAACTCAGATTTCCTGAGCTATATTCTTGCTTCACAGTTAGAATGCCTAAAGGGTCTCATGGCTCAGAAGAAATTGCACATCTCATTGTTGTGTATGATGTCTGCTTCAACTCCTTTCCTTACTCCTACACTCATACGTTCATTTTAGAATGGAAGTCAGCAATCAACACTCACAGAATAAAACAATACACTACCTTTTAAAAGACGAAGACCTAGAACATTTTTGGCTCTGTTCCCACTAAATTTATGGAGACAAAATTTCCCCTTTTTTTTTCTTTCTAAAGCTGCACTACATAGACCAATTCTACAGTACATAAAAGACTAATTGGTTGAGGTTTGGCGAATATCGAATGCATGTTAAACACACTTGTGAACATGAACTTGATCTCCCCACTTGCTCCTATTCTTGATTCCTTTTAACTTGAGAAAAACCTGGTGATCTTTCATAAACACGATTTGTAGGCTTCCCCGGTTCTTTTATGGATGGGTGCTGATTCACCACCGAGTGTAGTTTATTTGTCTTCTGAACATAGTTTAGGAATTCTTTCCCTTCCTCCTCAATGCTGTGAAATAAGGGATGAATCTTTATGAGTTCTATTTCCTTCCGGGGAATTCACTCTGTGAGAGTAGGTGTAACAGGGCTGTAGATCCTCAGGCAGGCTGGGTGGGAGATACTGTATCTAAGCCGCCAGATTTCATGGCTTGTGGTTTTAGAAAGGTCTTACCTCCTGGCGCAGAGGACTGAAATTTTGTAGAATTCATATTTTCAGGAACCGTTGAGCGCTGACTGATTTTATTGGCTATCAAACCTTGTTTAGAAGCGTATTAAATATTTGTTCAATTTAAAACTTACCAGGTAATCAATAATGTCTGATTATTGTTAATGAGTATTTATTCTATGATTGTTGAAAAACATAGGGAGCATATATCTTGTAATCTCACCATGCTCTAAATTTTTGGTGTTTACCTTCTAAATTTTTGGTGCTGTTCTTCAAGATACGTTCTTAACTTCTCAATTTTTGGTACTGTTCTTCAAGATATGTTCCTCCAAGTGTGTCCTTCCTCCAAAACTAGACTCCCAAGGTCAAGGGCTCTGGCATCATTAACTGTGTGCTTGGGTGGAAGGCCCATACCTTATGCATCTGCAAGATGGGAAAGACAACACTACCTCACAGATCTCTGAGGTTCTAGCCATACAAAGCATTAGATTTAGCATCTAGCATGTATTCAATAAAGGCCTTAATTCCTTACACAATGGAACATATAGCACATAATATGGTATTTTCTTTTCTCATTTATCACTTTCTAAAAACATCTCCAAGATATTGAGTGATCTTTGCACCCACTAATCTTAGTGACAAAGGTTCTGCCACCATGACAATGTATGTAATAATCCACTGAAGATAAAAGTTTTGTTGTGTTCTAATAATAGCTGAATTGAGAGCGACTCAGGCGTACCCTTATGATGATGGTAACTGAGAGGTTGAGCGGCGGGGATCTTGAGTTCAAAGCCAGCCTGGGCAACATGGTGAGAGACTGTCTCAGAAAACCAACTGAACCAATCCCCAAACCAAAACAAAGCAGAACATACAAACCAATTCTATTCCTAAATGAAACAAGCCAGAAGTAACTAAAGCAAATTAAACCAAAGCAAACATCTTAGCACACCAAACAAACCAAACTCCCCAAACAGGGAGAAAAATAAAATGACATCCACATTGTTAGATACATTTACACATTTATGCTGGGTGATTTGGTTCATTCAAGAAATCCCAGCACTAGGAGGTGGAGGCAGAGTGATTAGCACAAGAACTAAGGCTGCATAGCAAACATGAGGCCTGCCAGGGCCATGGAACAGATCCTGGGATCTAGGTCAGCTTTCAGCTTTAATAATCCAGTTTCCTGTTCATTCTTTATTTTGTTAATTTTAGCTCCTTCTAGGAAATGTATTTTATATGCACAAATATATAAATATGCAAATATTCACATAATTTAGACTACCTATGCAACACAATGAGTAGATTTATGTGCACTGTGTGTACATATAAAATAATAGACTATAATAAATATATGTATATACACATGCATTAACTCTGAATTATACTGTGTAGTCTACTAGAAGGGATGGAAGATGGTTTGGAGACCTTTCTTTTCTGAAAATGCTTTTGAGGATGTTTTCCTTCTTTCACTTTTCTCTTATTGTTTTGCTTTTCCTTTCCCAGTTAGTGCTACCTATAAACTATTGGGTGTGCAGCCATCCACTGGAGCATAGTGAGCCTACCAAGGGCCACACCATTAAAGAAAACTGCCTTCTCCTCTCCCAGCAGCTGTTATGAATGACTCTTGAGTAAGGGCTGGAATTTCATGACTTCCTCCCTGCACCATGGGAGGATTTTGTCTGGCTTGTGCTTGAGCAGGTCTAGTATATGTGATGACAACGGCCATTGGTTTGCATGCCCAGCTGCCTTGTATCTAGAAAACATTGTTTCATTGTAGTTATCTGCCCACCTATGGCTAAGTCTTTCTGTCCTGTTTTCTACAATGGGAAGAAGGGGTGTGATGTAGATGTACCATTTAGGGTTGAGTACTCTGTAGTTTTATTATCTGCACCATGACTATTGTGGGTCTCTGTTATTGCTACTGCAAAAACAATCTTGATAAAATTTGGAAGATGCGCTAATCTACAGGAACAAGTTGTTAGAGGTCTGTTTAATATAGCATATATTAATATATGTTATCAGAGTAATAGTATATTCTCCTCTGACTAACTATAGATCCTGGTTTTGATAATGATGCTAGATATGAGATCTGTCTTGTGACATGGACCTTAAATGTAATCAGAAAGTGGTTGGTTATCCCAATGACATTTGTGCCACTGTTGCACTAGTTAGCAAATCTTGCCAGGCCAGATGTTATTGTAGCTTATAGAGTTCACAGCTGAATAAGATTGAGGATTACTTTTCTCTTTTTGTGTCTTGCATAGTGTTCCAACACCATGAAAGCCAATAGAGATGGAACTTACTGGTGAGCACCAGCTTGCTATCTGCATGTTTTATTGCTCAAGTATATGATGTCTTCAGAAATAGAAGATGCTTTCTATCTTTCCCTACCCTAGCTCCAAATTCTGAGATTTCCATAGAATTTAAGGTATTCTTGAGTTAGCACCAACAATAGAAAACACATTTTTTTTTTAAAGATAATGACTGTGGCTGCTCAGGACCTTGGGTGTGTTGTCTTTCTGATTTTGCACTATGAAACAATTTTCAGAGACTACTTAGGCCCCAAGAGGTCCCGAACCCTTTTGATTATGTCAATTTTGGAAGCACTGGTTTGCCAGTCGCTTGGAGCTGGCCAGAGTGTGCTGAGCCACAAGGCAGCAGGTGCTCTCAGTAGCCAGCACGGAGAAGCAGTGGTGTATAAGAGAGCATGTTCTTCAGAATTTAATCACAGCTTCCCTCGCCAGCGATGCTTCCAGCCAAGCTGTGTAAGCCTCATACTCATTATTTCCAAATTTGAAAAAAAATAATGAGGATTAAACGAGATAACGCTTGTGTTAGCTGTCACTGAGCCTGGCACAGTTAATGCCCAGTCGGTGCTAATTGCTGAAGTAATCAGAACCTTTTCATGTACTCGGGACACAAAGCCGCACTCAGATTAGCTTGTGTAACATTCAAAATAAATTGGCTTATGTAACACAAAAATGTCATATTTAAATCCTCAAGGAATCTACTCTTCCCTAGATCTCGGTTCGGGAGGAATAACAAAGCCATCCCTTTGACTTCGTCTGTCAAATTTGCTTTCTGCTACTTTAGAAAAAAGTTCTCAGATAAATTACTTCTGGAATTTTCAAGCTCTCCCAGAAACTCCTGCTGATGTTTTCTTCAAAGTCAGAGATCTCAGAAAGACAGAGTAGATTAATAATTTCAGAAAAGCCTCAAGAAAAGTTAAAATTGGTTAAGTGGAGTGGCATAACATGACAGTTATCCAATCAATCCAATCCTGTAGGCCAGGGTGATGCACTTCTTTGACTGTGTAGAAAAGCTAACTTACCTACTCTTCATGGTCCTGCCTCTTTACCTTCATCACTATGAGGGACTCTACCTTCTTGGAACTGTGAACAGGAATAAACCCCTTTTCCCTTAAGTTGCATTGGTCAGGTGTTTTGCTGATGCAACATGTGTAACAAAGGAGTCATGTAATCAACCCACACACATGCATACACACACACACACACACACACAGAGTCACAATTTTCTACTTTGGACATGTGAACGAAACTCTAAGTTTTGGTTCGGTTTTCAGTGAAAGTTGGTATACAGAAAAATGGCTTCAATAAGAACACAAAGAACTCCATAACTCTAAAACATACTTAGTCTGCCAAGGTATAGACAAAATTAAGGTATATTGCCCACTGAAGTTGAAGGTAACCAGAATCTACATACATATGAAGCATCTATGGAAATCTCCCCAGAAAGACACAGAAATCCCCTTTAACACAGATGATTAAATGTAAGTTGCCTCCTGTGCTCATCCAAAATGGCACTGAGTTCCTAAAGTAAGATCAGCGAGGCCTAACTAATTAAGATAGGTTCTGTATGAAGTAGTGATGTAATGAGATACAAAGTCTATGAGTGACAAGCTATTGCCAAAGAAGAGGAGATGATTAGTTGATGATCTTATCTACAGAAGAGACCAGACAACATAGCTAGTTTTCTGGCTGTGTCATAGAACAGGCTCGGGATGCACTGGGTGCTGCTCTTACTGTACTGCCCCGTTACTGGGCCTCTATAATATACCCACTCCTTTCTCTATTGGCAGTGACAACAGCAGGGGAGTGATTATGGGAATAATAGCACATTTTCTTGAGCTTCTAAATGTCTAGTTGCTTAAAACTCATGATCATGTGTCTTAGAACACAAGCATAATTTAGTATGATTACTTCCTTGTTCTTACCGAGAAAGAGAGGTAAATTGCCCAACATTATACAACCAATTTGTGCCATAGGTGAGACCCCCAGCTCAGGTCTGCTCAATTGCCAAGTCCACAGTTACACTCAGGTCTGCCTTTCTGAAGGTTATTTTGCCTTCTTTGTAGCTTGCTTAATGACCAATCTAAAAGCAAACCCGTATAAGGCCATGAGAGAGACTAAAGCCATGGCCCATTGTCACGTCATCAAGGCATCTCTGTTGTGGCAGCTGCTTCTGTGGTGGCCAACGGTGCCCATGCGGTCCCCACCCTTTCCCTCCAGCCACCAGCTCTACTTTGTCCGAGGTAAGCACTAAGATCCCTTTAGCGCATCTTTAAAATCCCATTATTGCTCTCTGAAGGCTTCCATCCATCACCCCCCGATGATAAATCTCTAACGAGGCTTTTGCCCCTCCTTTCACTTTCAGACTCCCTCACCCTCAATAAATTTCTTGGTGAAGCCACAATTAATCTCGAGGAACGCATTAACCTTGTTCATATCAAAGTAACCCTGGAAGTTTTGCAGTTTCACGTGCGATGAGTGCTGGGAACTTTGCACTGGGGGTCTCTGCTTTCACCACGTGCAGAAGGGTAGGGATAAGTATTCTTCTCCCCGCTCCCATTTATCTCTGCTCCCTAGCCAGGCTTGGCTATCTCCAAGGTTTTCTGATCTCCTAGTGCTTAAAGAACTGGATAATCAGTTAGCATTTCCCCCTCCTGCCCCACTTATTCTCTGATAAAAAATCTCCTTGCATCACTCCCCGCTCTTAAGTGCCATTGTTCAATAAATTAATTTGTATTAAAATTTTAAACCCCTCGAGTTGTATGAAAAATTTAAAGCTTTTATTCAATCGATTAGAGGGAAAAAAATAGCCTTGCTCGGCATTTGAGTGACTGTGCTCTACGTTTTTCTCCGGAAAGCATCATCTTTTTGCATTCGGAAATCCAGCTAACTCTCAGTTGTTATGCTCCCAAAGGTAAGAAGGTTGATTAGTTCATCAAGATTCTGCTAAAATCCCTTCAAATAGCACAGTTATCTGGGAGCAGACTGCCAAGCCGTGATAGGCATGCCCAGGTTCTGAATGCAAGCTTTCACACAGTGTGTGATTGGTAGGTGGCAGGGCCACTTCTGATCACTGGTCTGGATTCCCCTTGCTCATCTGCCACGAGCTTTGAGCTTACATCCTTTTTTAAAAAAATACTATTTCAAATGCAGGTATTAGAAGCATGAATAGTTACTGACATCACATGGAGGCTTGGCTTTGATTCACTTTCATGACCGCCAGAGTGTAAGAAGAAACGTTAGAGGGCGGAATGACTTTTGGGTGGGATGGGATAGCTGCAAAGCCATGTGTTAGTCCACTTGGAGGATGTGCAGGAGAGTCCGAATGAAGGCTGTGTGGGTTTGGGACATAAATGACCTGCTGGAGGAAGAATACTCATATAGTTGAAGCGAGCAGAGAGTCTTGGAAGATGCTGAAGTGCGTGTATGTCTAGTTTTCAATTTTGTTTGGAGGCTCCAACTTATTTCTAAAATGGATAACTTAAAATCAATACTTGTTTCTCTTCCTCTTATGACAAGAAGCTGCAGCCGAGAACAAAGCGAAGACACGAGAGGTGTGATTAAATTGGCCTGGCAGTGTGTGTTCCTCACGGGATTTCCTAACTGACGCAGCAGATCTAATGAAACCACAATGATGTACAGGTGTCAGATGGGAGTTTTTCCATGCCCCCTGTGAGAGCGGACCTGTTAGGTTCAGTTAACTGACATGTTTTATTAATATAAAGCCTCAGAAATGTAGGTTAGATGAAAAGAAAAAGAGTATAGGGACTTGATGGTGTATTTTTTTCAAAATAACTTTTATTGAGCCTATCCTTTGATGATTTAATAATGTAGACAGTGCATTCTGATCTCGGTAGCTCCCCTCTCATCTTCTCCCTGCGGATTGCTGCTCTTCCTCATATTGACATCTTTGTTTTGTTTTGAGGCCCGTTGAGTTTAATTAGTTTTTCCTGTGTGACCGTTGGTTGGGAGCTATCCATTGAATCCTGTTGTACATTTCTGTGGGTATATAGTTGAAAATAATGGATGCCCACCCTCAAGAATCTCTTAGTAGCAGGGGTGACTAGAGCCCCATGGGCCCTCCATGGCCATTCATTGGCTGTTAGCAGGCCCTGACTTCTGTTGGACGTCCATTGCAGGCAGCCACGTCTGCTGTGGGTTTGGGTTTGCATTGACTGTGCCATGTCCTGAAGGCAGTATTCCTCGACCTTTCTCCCTATCTTATGGCTCCCACATTCTCTCTGCCCCATTTTCTTATGTCCTGTGTAGGGATAAGCGCTCGAAGCCACGCTCATCATGAGCATCCACACTTCCCTACATTAAGTGTGGTTCATTGCAAAGTTTCTCTGATTAAGGCTCAAGGAGCACTGTCTATGGGTATAAAAATGTTTAGAAGGCAGTTCGATGCTGTGCTAATTTAGCTAACTGTAGTGAGCTGCGTGGTGTCACACCTGATGGAGATGTATAATCAACTCCTGAGATGGCTAAGGCCTGACCTATGCTATGATCACGCAATGATTATCAGCTGCCTGCATATGCGTGAACCTATGGGCAGTGCCCACCTGGCAGTTCGGGGTTGGCAGCCCGTGCCTACTTAAGGGCTGGGAGAGGTTTGCCAGGAGAGAGAGAGAGAGGTCAAAGAGAGAGAGAAAGAGAGGGAAAGAGAGAGAGGAGAGAGGGGAAAAGAGAGAAAGTGAATAAAGTCCTGGAATAAACTGCAATGAGAAGAGCTTCGGTGGTCGTGTCATCCTTGTGGGACGAGGTGGAGCGTGACAGCTAACAACAGAAGTAAGTGAGCTATAGTGCTTAGGACCTTCTCAGCCACTATTTTTCATGTGAGTCCCTCTTGTGAACCTGGCCTTGAGGACAATTAGAATGACTGTCTACCCTTTAATCCTATAGCTAGCCAGCTACCTTGCCAGTGGGCACATCCTTCCTGGCAGGTCAATATCATAATTCATAGCATTTGAACTGGGAAAAGACTGCCTTCTCGTTTAGTACCCTGTGTAGTACATTCTGGGATTGCCAGAAGTGAAGCTTCCGGATGAATCCAACTTTATTTCTCTGTCTTGCAACTAAGATGTGTGATATGGCCAGCAATCAGGCCTTATCAATAGCTCTGGCGGGCAGCTAGGAGGAATGCAAGAGTCAGCTTTGCCTAGGAACCTGAAGGAACTCCCTCCCTGTGTATCCTATGGAACCACAGCAGATCAGCCACTATGTCCATCTAATCGCTGGTCCATGAGAAAGGTCAAGTGGCCAAACCTGAGACCTTAAAAATTCTATTGCAGAAAGATTAGTTTTGAGAGTTGGTTGATTAAATGAGCATTATTATTATTGAGAAAAAAATCAGTGGGGTGCAGTAAGAAGAAAACAAACAGAAAAGATGAATATTTAGAAACCCAAGAACAGCAACCTTGTTTTTGTTTTGTTTTATGTGAACACAATCAGAGGGCTTGGGAACAAATAATCAGCAGAAAATGACAGCGAACTCAGTGGTCAGAATTTTAAAATAAGACTCAGTAATTCTAAATAACCTAATAGAAGTCTACATGAATAGAAGATCTTAAAACAAAAATCAAATGAGTTCTGACATAATGAATATATATGTGCAACAAGCAGGTGCTGGAACACAAATCTTGGGTTCATTTTCCTAAACTTTTAGTATCACCACACTCTCTGATCCCTTAGGACTCTCCTGAGCAATTTCTTTGGTTCTGTAGTTGGGAGTGTGTTGGTTATTTTAAGTCAAGTTGACACAAACTAGAACCACCTAAAAAGAGGGATCCTCAAATGAAAATTGACTCCAACTGATTGGCCTGGGCATGTCTGTTGGTCCTTTTCTTGATGATGGTTGTGGGTGGGCCCTGTTCACTGTGGGCAGCGCCATCACCTGAGTAAACTGGGAGCATGGGGACCTTGGGAAAAGGTTGAAAGGGAAGGGGGAAGCAGGGAGGGGAGCAGAGAAAAATGTATAGCTCAATAAAAATCAATTAAAAAAATCTACTACTGAAAAAGAAAGAAAGAAAGAAAGAAAGAAAGAAAGAAAGAAAGAAAGAAAGAAAGAAAGAAAGGAAAGAAAGCCAGTAAAGGGGCATTCCTCCATGGCTTGTGATCTGCTTGCATTCCAGTTTTCGCTTCCCTCCATGAGAGACTGAGACACGGAAGTGTAAGTCAAACAAATGCCTTTCTTCCCAACTTGCTCTTGGTTGTGATATTTATCACAGGCAGACAGCGAACTTGACCAGTGTGGTGGCAATGGGGCTATGTGGTAGCCACAAGGCAGCAGAAAGAATCGTCTTGAAACTTGAATTTGTTTTATTTTGTCCTTTTGCCATTATTATTAGTTTTGGATGTCTATTTGTATTCTCATGAGAGAGAAAAAGGGTGAGAACTTGGGTTGGTGGGGAAATGGGGAGGAGCTGTGGAAGGGGAAACCATAACCGGAATATGAAAATAAAATCTATTTTCAATAGAAGTAAAAAGCAAAAAGTAAACCCAAAAAAACTTGAATTTAATCTTATTTTAACTTTTTTTTGGGTAACTTCATAAACAAATGTAATATTTTTAGGTGGTATCTATTCTCTTTCCTCCTCCATATCCTCTTCCTACCCCTACCACCACACCCATATCCTCTTCCCAACTTCTTAAGCTACCCATGTTGGTTAATTCATGCTGAGATCCCACATGCTTCCCCCTTATGTTTACATCTTTCTCCTGCTCACATCAATGGCCCTGTATTTTGATAATGACTGACTTATTCATCATCTCTGTATTTTTGTTATTTGAGAGTTTGATATAAATGGATTCATATAGTGTGTGAATGTTTGGACTTGCTTTCGAATCCACAAGATGACTTTAAGTTCCAACCAAATTTTATGTTTTCGTATTTAATGGGAACTCCTTTTAAACTGTGGGATAATAGTCTATGGATGTGCCATACAATAACACTGTATTATAAGCGGATATTTCAGTTGTTTCCAGATCGTGAATATTAAAAATAGTCATGTTTCTGTTAAACATGCATGTCATCAAACAAACAAAAACCTAAGCTATTTAGTGCAGGGCTCTTGATAGAGATAAAGGAAATTAGAAAACAAAGAAAAAGTCAGAGAAAACAAGAGTAAAAAAATAATGACACTATACAAAAGGGGGTGGAAAATAGGAAGCAAAACCTGGATTTTTCAAGCTGCTTTGAGGTGCCTGGCTTATGCTCGCTCTTTCCAATCTTCATCTCTGTTGTTTTCATGAGGCAATATTAACGGGCCCTGCTTACAGGCAGTAAAACTGAGGCATGGCACCTACTGCTAGATAGCTCTCACAGCCTCCAGCATTCACAACTGAGAACAGTCTTTGTGACTTGAACAATTCTGCTGTACTAATTCTACCAGGTCTTATAGATTTGCATGTAGAAGCTCGGTACCTAGTCTTCCATGTGTCACCTGTGAGGCACGATTCAGATTTCTGTCAGCGTAGTTATTAAGTAGCATTAGTGTCATGAACGTCTGCTGAGTGCTGTTGTTCTTCAGGAAGCCAAGATGAATGGGTGAACAGATAAAAATCTTTCAGATTATAGGGCACACATCCTAAAAGAAGATGGTCCTCAGGCCTATTTCTGTGTCTATAGCTGCCAAATGTGATTTATATGGCAAAAATTATTCCCTTCTCTTCCTGAGAACCCACCCTAGCCAAGGAGCTATTGGTGGTTATTGGTGGCTGGGGTATGGTTTCCTTTTTTTCAGTGTGTAGCTATTGATAAGTTGCCTGTGCTTCTATAGGGAAGCAACCCCACACACATTGGTGTGGAAGCCATCCTAATCAAACTCAGCAGGTAGGTTTTTTTTTTTTTGTTTTTTTTTTGTTTAAAGACATGAAAGTAGGAAGAAAACTAGTTGGGAAGGAAAAAGGTTTCAGGGGGGAAAGGTAAGATAGGATAATGGAGGGGGAGTAAAAATGATAAAAATACATGAAAACAGACATGAAATTATCAAAGGATAACTAATAACTAAAAATATTTTCAGCATGAGAAAACAAAACAAAACTCCCCTCTGGTCACTGAGATTTCTAGACCATACCTGGCTTACAGTGGTGCTTAATAACTGGAGCATGAGAAGAGATCACGAGGCAAGGAACGGAAGCTGAATATTTGGGGGAATAAGCTGGCTGTGGGTACCCACAGGTAGCTCTGGTTGCAGATAACCCAGCTGTATTTGGGGACAAAGTAGACTAGAATATTGCCAGAGACTGATTTTTTTTTATTTTATTGGTTTTTATTGAGCAACTGATATTTTTAGTTCAAGTCCAGGGGATATATTACTGGAGAAAAAGGAACTCCAATCTCTGAAGCTTTGAAAGCCATTGCTTTCTGTTTGGGGGGTTAGATGGCAGGCCTCATGGAGTGGTCAGAGAACTAGTAAACTAAGGGAGTAACATGGCTAGGCCTGAGTCATTCACACATGTGGATCTGGAATGTTAGCATCAGAATCAATATTAGAGCTTGTCATTGACTTTTATTTTATCCTTCCTCCTAAGAAACAGAATTCTGTAGTGCTGTCTTGTGATAACATGTGATCATAACAACGAATCAGATTGCAGAGCCAGATTCATACTTAACCATGCTGGGCTTGGCAGGGCATGTATATATACATGCATGTATGTATTGTGTGTATGTATGCATGTGTGTGTGTGCACATGTGCATGTGTATGTATATTCATGTATATGTATAGGCTTATTCAGTTACTAAGGTGGCAGAACTAAATGGCATTTCTCATGTGAGTATGCTGAGTCAATGTTTGCTTCCATCTCAAGTAGGGAAGCAATAGCCATTTAATTTGGTTGAAATATTAAGGTTTGCCAAGATTTTTAATCTCTCTTGTCCCCCTCTGTTTTTCTCTTTCCTTTTTCTCTTTCTCTGTTTCTCTGTCTCTCTCTGTCTTTCTCTCTCTCT